>NC_064620.1:623272570-623599236 GCF_023898315.1 Schistocerca nitens | reverse complement strand
TTTTAACTGATATTCACGTTAGGGAAAATGCTAAATTGTAGTAAATTCAGAAAAGTTGCGAAGCATACTTTGAAGTCTAGCATGCTTATTGGTGCACACTGCATTGCATAAATGACAATTGTTTTGAGGAATTTGCATTTTTAGATTTTGTGAGAGTTGTGATTATCTTGTTTAAAAAAATTTTTACAAAAATTGTGTATGTGAAAATTGTTTTTGGAAATTTAGATTTGTGAGAACAGTTATATTCAGTATTCATGCATGTTATGTCATTTTGGGAACTAAATGAAAGGGTTACAGGTACTGTTTGATTAGGTTTATGGTAATTAGGAGTGTTTTGGGTTATTGGAGGTTATTGTGTATGACTTGTCTGGGCAGTAAAAATAAACCAAAAATGTCTTCTGAAGATAGGCAGGTCTGTGAGGCAGTAATTGAAAGGAGAGGGGTAGGACAGGGAGACAGAGATGATTCAGGAATTAGTGATTGTGGATTGTCATTAGGAAGCCCATCAGCACATTCAACTAGTTATCCTGAGACACCGGAACAAGCAATGAGAGCTAAGCCAGTTTCAGAGGATGCAGATTTACGGTCGACGTTGGCAGCCTTGCTACAAGATTTTCAAAAGTCGTTAGAAAAAAGTTCACAAGAAACAAGAGAAGCGTTAGAGAAGCGTTTACAAGAAACTAACGCATCGTTAGAAAGGAATTCACAAGAAAGTAGAGAGAGGGAAGAAAGGTCAGAGAAGAGTTCCCAAGAAAGACTGGAGTCATTTAAGGAAACTATAGCCCAAGAAATCCAAAAGTCACAGATGAAAATAGAATATAATCTGAAGAAGGAGATACAGGAGCTACAAGAACAATGGAAAATGGATATTAACGAGAGAGAGAATAAGCTGCAGAAGAGCATAGACCAAGTCCAGGGAGACGTGGAGAAGGTGGAAGGAAAGTTAACACAAAAGATAGAAGACGATATTGAAGAAACGAAGGCCGAGCTGGGGGAAAGAATCAACGAAGTGGAAACAAGTTGCAATTATCGAATCGCCGAAGTGACACAGAGGCAGCAACAATGCCACGAGGCGGTTAGGGGGATAGAAGATAAGCAAAACCGACTAAATGTAAATCTGCAAAATGCTATAACCATACAACGAGAAGGAGAAAAGAGGGTTGAAATGGAGGTCAAGCAGTTACAACAGGGAGTGCAGCAATTAGAAAGCAAGACAGAGGAAATTGATAGACGAATTAGCAATGCCACCTTAGCTGTTGGGGAAAGTAAGGTCATTACATTGATGAGCAATGATAATCGGTGCATCCAAAGTAATACAGGGCAGAAGTTTAGGCCAAAAGGAGGGTTGCACCCAAGGATATTTATGAAATGGCTAAAAGGAGTTCTTCCAGTACATCTTAAGGACTCAGACAAGATTCAATTTGCAATAGATAGAATGGAAGGTGAGGCCTTCACGTGGGGAGTCAGGAAGAAGGAAGGGACTACAAGTTATGACCAATTTGAGGAGGAATTCTTAAAGAAATACTGGTCTAAAAGCCATCAATGTGCAGCAATTGAGGACCTACTTCATCGCAAATCACTTAGTACCTGGAGGGGAGCGTTGAGGGAGTTTGCTGAACATTTGTGGGAATTGAACGAGACCCTGGAACAGCCCCTGAGTGATGACGTAATGATATCGGCAATAAAAAGAAGGTTGAATCATAGAATGCAAGAAACTATATCCGGGAGCCTGATTGAAGATAGGGAGGCGCTGATGAAGATACTGGAACAATTAGAATCTGTTCGATCACAAGGGCATGATCAACATAATGGTCAAAATCGAGAGGGAGATAATGACCCAAGGAATCATTTCAATAATTCGTCTAATTATAGAGGAAGAGGTGGCGGTTATGGATACAGGAACCGTGGTGGTGGACGGCAGTGGAGAAATGATTGGAGGGGAAATGAAGAACCAAGAGATCATGAGAGAAGATGGGATAGGCGAATGAATGACACGGTGCATATAGAAGAAGAGGAGAGACCGGAAAACTGAATGACACTCCAGATGAGGTCCGATCGGGAGTGAGAGCTACGAGGACCAGAATAAACCTCCTGAGACATGACGAGGGTGGAGACCTCAGAGAAGATCTACTAGAGGAAAGAAGTGAGATCCCCAAAGAACCCAGGTTACCCATGATAGGAATCAAGTTATGTGGGCTGGACATCGAAGCATTAGTTGATACAGGAAGTGAAGCATGTGCAATATCCAAAAGATTGTATGAACAGATACTAAAAGCGAAGGTTAACTTACCTAGTTTCCCAGTGAGTGGAGTGAGGATCGTGAACGCCGTAGGGGCAAGGAGTAAACCTATTAAAGAACAAGTATTAATTACATTCGAGATAGAGGAAGAAGAATACGAAGCAACATTTTTGGTAGTGACCGGATTGAACACATCGATTATTTTAGGGATAGATTGGTTAAATGAAGTTGATGCAGTAGTAAGTTTTGATGAAGGTACTATCAAAGTTAAAGGAAGAAAGGGCGAAGAAAAGAGGTTGAAATTTGCTGAGGGAAATGCGATCGAAGAAGAGGAAGAATTCAGAAGAATAAATTTGTGTCACGAAGAGGAACCCACCACGGGATACGGGGAAGAGGAACCAGTAGCGGAAGTATTGATATACCTTGAGGGACTAGCACGAGAAGATAGACATAAAGAGGACAAAATCGAAAAAAAATTGGAGGAAATGACGCACCTAGATGAGGGGTCTAAGAAGAAATTAGCTGCAATATTATACAAGCATTGTAGAGTATTTTCTCAACGGCCAGGTATCATGCAAGGAGTGGAATGTAAATTGAAGATAAAGAACCATAAACCATTCAATATAAAACAGTATCCCATTCCCCAAGCAAAACGAAAGGCAGTAGATGAAGAAATACAGAGGATGATGGACCTTGGGGTTATCGAACGGGCCAATAGTCAATACAACAACCCCCTATTTGTTGTTGATAAGAAAGATTGAAAAGTAAGGATAGTTTTGGATGCCCGGACAGTGAACAAAATCATCGAACCGGAGAGGGACAAACCAGAAACTATAGAAGAACTGATTCAAAAATTCCGAGGAGCAAAGGTGCTGAGTAGTATCGATTTGACTGCTGGGTACTGGCAGATACCATTAGCCACAGAGTATCGCCAGTATACAGCATTTACTTATGGAGGAAGGTGCTATCAATTTAGAGTGTTGCCATTTGGACTTAACGTATCAGTGTCTGAGTTTATAAGAGCGATGGATAAGATACTAGGTGAAGAATTACTTAAAAAAGTCACTGTCTACGTGGATGATCTCTTGATAGCAAGCGAATCATGGGAAGAGCACTTGGATAGACTGGATGCAATCTTGGCAGCTTTTGAAACCGCGGGAGTAACTGTAAACCTGGATAAGTCGGAATTTGGCAAGTCAAGGATAAAATTTCTGGGCCATATAATATCCGAGGAGGGTATCTATCCTGATCCTAGTAAATTGGAGGCTATTAGGAATTTTCCGGCTCCCCATAGTAAGAAACAGTTGCGAGCATTCTTTGGGGTGTGTGAGTTTTATAGGAAGTTTATCAAAGGACCCATGCTTAATGCACCGAATATGAGAGAATTAACCAAGGCAAGGATGCCGTGGCATTGGAATGCGGAATGTCAAACCGAATTTGAGAGTATTAAAGAAGCACTATATACTGCAGATATCTTGTACCACCCAGATTTTTCTAAGGATTTTTATTTAGGAGCAGACAGCTCGGACTATGGACTAGGAATACATTTATACCAAGTAGAGATGAGCGGGAAAGGTGAGAGAATAAGAACTATAGCATTCGGTAGCAGAAGTCTAAATGCTTGGGAGAGAAAGTATTCAATTACTGAAAGGGAAGCACTGGCAATTGTGTGGGGATTCAAGCGTTTCCGGTATTATTTGGCCGGGAGACATGTGAAGGTCGTGACTGACCACAAGGCCCTTACATTTCTGACTACAAGCAGGTTAAGGCATAGCAGACTAACGCGCTGGGCTCTAGCATTACAAGACTATGATTTCGAAATAATTTATGAACCAGGAGCAACACACATAATACCTGACGCTTTGTCAAGATTACCAGCCGACTCAAGAGGAATATTGTTGGACAGGCCGGAAGGAGAAGGAGTGAGAATTAACCTGATGAAGGGAGTACAATATGAAGAGTTTGTAAGAAAATTCCTAAGTAATGTGCGTAGGGAACAGAACGAGGACGAGAAATTAAAGACAATTAAAAACAAATACAGGTGTGCAGGAGAAGAAAGAATTCGCACATTCTATTATATTCACAATGGAATACTCTATAAAAGGAACAAGGAGAGTGAAGAGAACTGGAAACTCTGTATACCGGAGCATGTGGTAGAAAAATTAATTTGGTGTACGCACTACAGTAATGCGCATTATGGACCGAAAAAGTGCCTGGAAAAATTGAAATTAGATTGTGCATTCAACAACATGGGAAGGCGTATACGTAAAATACTGAGTACATGTGACACCTGTCAAAAATCTAAGACGACCACAGTACAGCACAAAGGATATATGCATCCAATTGTTCCGACAGCAATTAAGGACATAGTTGCAGTGGATCTATTCGGGCCACTTCCTGCCTCACGAGGGAATTATACACAAATCTTAGTAGCGGAAGAACTGGTTTCCAAATACATAAAATTTTACCCGTTGAAGAAAGCTACTAGTAGAGCCATCATTAACCAATTTGAAAAAGACTATTTTCAAAAGGTGTGTATTCCTAAGCGAATATTGAGTGATAATGGGTCACAATTCAGGTCAAAGGAATGGACAGAGATGCTAAGGGAGCAAGGAATAGAACAAATTGCCATTTCTAGATATAGGCCCGCTTCTAACCCAGCGGAACGAACCATGAAAGAGTTGAACCATCTATGCCGCACCTACTGTCATAGGAAGCATGGTTCATGGAAGGAATATCTGGAAGCATTTGAGCGGGTTAGGAATCATCTCCCACATGATTCCACAGGGTTTGCACCATGTGAAGTATTGCTCAACCAGGAACCCGATAGTATATTTCGTGAGTTGGTAGTCTACCCACCAGGGAGTTCATTGACCTGGGAGAGGAAATTGGAACTGGTAGAATTAAGTATGAAGGAGAAGGCCAGGAAAAGACAGGAAAGACACGACAAACTAGTGAAACCAATAACTTACCGAGTAGGAGATCTGGTATTAGTAAAGGTTCATGCTAAATCAAAGAAAATAAACTCTGAGATACATAAGTTTAACCATGTTTATAAAGGACCATACAGAATTATAAAAATTAGTCATCCTAACACTGTGGAATTGGAATATGCACGGACGAAGAGAGTGCATGGCAAAGAGCATGTGGAAAACATAAAAAGGTACTACTCGCACGAGAATAGAAATAACCCAGGTGAGGAGGAGGAACTCGACTAGGGCGAATGAATGAACTGAGAGTGTCTAAACTCCTTGAAGTAGTGGCGTAGAATATATTAGGACCATTAGCTATAGAATGGACAATTGAAAGGAAAGGGTTTGTTTACATTTGTGCTTTGTGTTATATTACAATTAGAGTTGCATATTTCATGTCAAAGACTCTCTCAGAATGCATATAAAACTTGTAATAACTATGTTGTAGTAATAATCCATATGTTCTGTATTTAGGTAATGAATTTTTGAATGTATATGTTGTATGTTTTCATTTTGAAATTGGACTACAGACGACTTGCTGGTGGAACTGAAAAATTGTAATTTTGAATAATGCCATTTATGTGATGTACTAACCTTTTTTGTAGAAATTGTTGTGGAGGCAGCCCACTACCGGAGTCCAGGATTATTTTGACAAATTGTAAATTCATTAATGATTTGTATTGCATGTTTTGATTCAATGTAACTATGTTTTTAAATCCCTTGCCGATTCTTTTTCACCTGCGGTTCAAAAGAAGTTTTTGAGGGCGGGGATGTAAGGGGTCCGCAGGCCCTTACTATTAAAATTTGCGCTCACACAGGTCGACAGGGCAAATATCGAGTAGTGTGTGCAGGACGCGCGAGCTAGAGGGGACTCCCCGGAGTGCCGAGTGGACGGCTTGGGTAGATTCCCGCGAGGCGGGAATAACTGGGCGGAGGGCAGTGCGAAGGTAGAGCGTGGAGTGCCGAGGCCGGGTGTGGTAGGTTCCCGCGAGGCGGGCATAGCTGTGCAAAAGCCAGCAGAAATTAATACAAATTACCGGCAAAGGGAGTGGCCAACGCCGTGGTTTAACCCCTTTGTATCAGTTATGCGGAAAAGTGAGAAAGTTTTATTATAAAGTGATATTAGTGATATTGAGTGCCGCTATTATACTCCCGCGTCTACCGCGCCGGCATTACTTGGATTACAGTGATTGGATATTGCGTGTGACGATTAACAATAATTGTAGCGACCTGTGATGAGATTAGCCGTCATTAACAGTGTATTGACGAAGGCAGTGGCTGTCTCCTTATTTTTGTGCTTTATTAAGAATATAGGCTCGTTTTGTGAAACTGTGTTTGCTGTCCTCATTACCACCAAACCATACTTATTACTATATTTGTGAGGATAGTACGGAATGTAACACCTCCTGAGCAGTCCAATCCGATTGCTAGCCCATTAGGTACACGGTCACATTAATTAATTATCTAATTTTGGGCTGCTCATCAGATCCGCCACCGAGCGGATAACTAAAACCTAGAATAAAAAGGACGTGTTACATACTCACTCTCATTTATTCACACAACAAAACAAATCGTTATTAAATAAATATTAACCCTTTCTGAATTCTATGTTATTAAAATGAAAAATAGTGATGTTTTTAATTATAAAAAATCTAAATAAATTGTTCTGCCATTTAGTGAACTTCAGTAATAACTCTAAATGATACTAAGACACAAACTGCTATGAATCCTAATTGTCTTTAATTATATAAGTGTCGGTTTTTGGTGTTTTAGGTAATTGTCTCTAAATCTGAAAGTATCTCAGCTAGATAGCTCAGATTTTAATACAACCTTCCTTTTAATAACAAAGAGCTGTATATTGACTTTTAACAAAACTGAATAATATTTAATACTGTTTATTTAGATTCTTATGGACTTGAACAATCTGTCGCTCGAACTAACACAGGTTGCGCTTCCCATGGTTAGGCTAAAGTGCGCGTCATATATGACGGCGGCCGAGTTTAGGTTCGTTTTGCGCATCTGATGTCACAAAACACAGTCAGCCAATGAACAGAGAACGACGTTGCCAGAGCTCGACTGCAGTACAGAGCACAGACGAGTGTCTTCAGTTTTAGAAACGTTTAGTCATAAATAAAGTAACTGAACGAAAGCAATGTCTTGATAGCAGAATTTCTTTTATAGAAAGTTTGGAAATAGCATTCTTTATACCAATTACTTCATATTCTATTAATTAATGAAACCAAACAAGCAATGAGCCTCCTAATTCAGGCGATAGCAAGGAAAGATGTTTGTATCATTCTCACTAACCGCTTTTTCATAATAAAGAACAGCTATAATTGTTTATTTCCTATTGTACTTCGACAAAAAGTGAGTAATTCATAGTCATACCAACAGTGTTTGTCGGTATTTTGCGTTCTAGTTTCAAGTCCTCCAGGAAGGATATTGAATGACAAGCTGCGTTAGTGTAATGGTTAGTGTTTGGCTGCTAAGTGAAAGGTTCTGAGTTGGAAACTTTGTTCAGTGCTTATTATTTTCTTTATTTAAAAACAATATCGAAGTGTCTTACTTCATGAGTGTTATTCGTTTGAATGTAATTTTTTGAAATTTCTAGTGGGAACTGAAATCAACCATACGGAAAGTATACGCTATGGACTTTTACCTCTGTAAACTCTTCAAAATTTCGTGCAGTGGTTTACTGCATTTAATGCTGCATAATAACTACGTTGAACATTGAAACAAAATTAAGTCATTTATGGGGGGAAAGTATCAGTCAAGAAGATGTGTAAAAATCAAATTTTCGGGCCAAATAGTTTTTGTGAAATCGAATGATAAGTGCGTCAAAGCAGTCGGAACAACTTGTGTCTGCTCAGGAGAGCAGTGCAGTGATGACAAAATCGCGCACAGCGCGGATTGTGGGGAGCACGTCTCTGTAGCAGCGAAAGGGTTAATGCGGTCGTGGTGGCTTTATTTCATAAACTGCGCGCTCCCCCCTAAACGTAAGTTGGCTTGGCACGTGCAAATGGCAACACAGCAATCTCCCGCGTCTGGGCGGGCATGCGCGAACCGCCAAGATAAAAGAATTGAACTGTAGTGGCAGGTGCGAGTGAGTCACGCTAAGATACCAGCGGCTATATATTGCCACCACCAACGACTCCAAAGCTACGAGCCCGTACTTCAAATTAGCTTACTGCAATAAAATGCTATTGCGTATTGACTCGCGACGTTACAGGTGGTTTCTAAAAATTGGTTCAAATGGCTCTGAGCACTATGGGACTTAACATCTATGGTCATCAGTCCCCTAGAACTTAGAACTACCTAAACCTAACCAACCTAAGGACATCACACACATCCATGCCCGAGGCAGGATTCGAACTTGCGATTGGAGCGGTCGCGCTGTTCCGGACTGAGCGCCTAGAACCGCGAGACCACCGCGGCCGGCCAGGTGGTTTCTAAAATCCCATTTTTGGAAGATAAGCTGTCACTAGTGCTGCCAGAGCATTTAAATATTATATTTTAAATTGTTATTTTACATTTCACACTTGTGTCCTTCTTTCCTTTTATTTTACCGTTTCACATGTATATTGTTAACTGATAACAATCAGTAACTCATTATTATTATATAAAATCATTACATCAATGATAATCTGTGAACAAATTCTTAAAGCATAGAGTTTCTTTACACCTAACACATGAAATGAACGAAATTTCTTCACAAAATGTACACGACAAACACAATATGAAACAAAGTTCAGCAGGATTTTAAGCTGTAATGTTCATCCTCTAAATATCCCGATAAACCTTACGAGCCAACGGGAAAAACGTGAACAATTGTAGTCGCATGATGGCACCCAAAATTCTGCGTGCGTTACCTGCAGATATTGTTCAACACTGGTTTATGTATGCTACAAGACTACAGAACGCAGAAAGCCACGTTAGGAAGCTAATGGAATTTTACGATTGTTAAGTGATAGTAAGATTAAAAGTATGTTTACAACTGTCGTAGAACGAAAAGGATAGAGATACAACGAGATTCCCCCGGTTTCATGTCGAGAAAAAAGATGCAATTTGTCAGACTATGATGACGTCATCGTTCACAGGTTTAATACACGTTTACAGTTTAGCCTCACATACACCAAGTTTCTACTTTTCGCAACTTTGCGTGATTTGGATACAGGACATAGGGGCACATATCCTACTGCAAAAGAACATCTGCTTGAAAGTACTTTAGTGGACGACTTTGCCACCTGTTGCGAGGACGACAATAATCTGATATCGTTACACAAGCAACTGACAAGTCTGCCGAAACAGAAAAAACTTAGAATGAAAAAATGGGATGGTTTTTATAATATAAGAGAGGCCATATGGAAAAAGGATCAGCGAAGAGTTGAAGAACACACCGCAGTGTTAGGCATGGATTGGGACACGGAATAAGTCTTCTATGATTACCGTCCCGTAACTGATAAACAGCAGTATGAGCCTGCTAATTAAACGAAAGTTACTGCACGCGACTGCGAAATTCTATGATTCTCCTGGTATCTTTTCATTAACATCTATTGTAGAAAAAATTGTTTTTCAGGGTATGTGATGCCGTGGGGAGGGTTCATGGAGCAGTGAAGTACATCAGAATCCCGAAGACTAAAAACACATTGGTTATTTTGGTCGTAAGTAAAAGCAGTGTACCTTTATTACTTCCGCGCCTTGACTAAGTATACGCCTTCCTGTGTTCGCGACTTCTGAGATTTTTTCACCAGTTCTCCGTAACTGACATCGCAAACGCAAGAATGTGGAGCGATCCTATGGTGACTCTGGACTAGATACGGAGAGACCGAAATTACGAGAATACGTTTGTCTGTAGAGTAATTGATACCTAAGAAGTTTGACGCCATCGCAGTGGTGACATTGTTCCATCACATATGATTCTGCAGATCTGGTATTACGTGGAACATCAATGGGAAAGTTCCGGTCTTCTATACTATGATGGAATGGACCTCCATGTTAAAGTCAGCCACTTCACACGTGGTCTCTGGAAAAAATCTCTGACGATTCCCTTCCAGAGATACGAAAGATATCGAACATTCTTTCATTATTAATGCTTTGGTGTGTTCCATTGACGAGTCAAAATATAGAAGTTACTGGAAACATTACGCATAACGGCATGGACTATTGCCTTTGATCTACAATGTTCGACATTCAGAAAATGTTAAGAGCAAATTCACTTTCCAAGAGTTTGAATCAGAAAAACGCAGTTGGATGCGGATGGTCCAGCATCATAGCTTCCCTGCCAAATACCCAGCTTCCAACGGAACATGAAATTGAAAGTTATAACAAGTTAATGCGTAACGAACTTTTACGACTTGGAAGACGACTTCACTTTGCGGAGTCTAAGATACAAGAAAAGCATCCACCCCTCATAGAGTATTTCCATCCATTCACAAAACTACTCATTCGACAGAGGCATGTACATTTACACCACCTAGGAAGTGCTATAGTGCTGTCTGAAATACGTAACGACTTTTGAATCTTGAAGGGAAGAGAAACGGTAAAAATGATCATACACACATGTCTCCTTGGAAACTAAACAGAAGTGTCCACGTATCCGAGGTAGAATGTCCTCTACCACCTGACTGTATTGAAATCACCAAGCCGTTTTCTGTAATAGGCGTAGATTTCGCAGGTCCACTTTTCGTCAAACTCGATACCTTGATTCGGTGCTACAACCTTCTTTTTAGATTTGCTGTAACAACAGCTCTCCAATTTGAACTAATATTAAATATGAAAACAAGCAAATATATGGTGCCGTTCCGATATTTCCGGCGAGATGGGGACTGCCAGGGACTATATTTCATGTCGCGCACAGAACTAAAATACCTCACTCACCTCTTAGAGAACACGAAGACCAATCAGTACTTGACTCACCAAGGTGTTTCTTTGAAGTTTATTGTACTACGTGCGGCTTGGTGCATGAGCGTATGATAGTAGAGGAAGAAATATTTAGGACTTTATTGGTAGATATGCACTGAAGATCCAAACAAATTGGTACACCTACCTAATTTCGTGTAGAGCCACCGCGAGCACGCAGAAGTGCCGCAACACGGCGTGTCATGGACTCGATTAATGTCTGAGGTAGTGCTGGAGGGAACTGACACCATCAATCCTGTAGGGCAGACAATAAATACGTAAGAGGATGAGGGGGTGGAGATCTCTTCCACACAACACGTCACAAGGCATACTAGATATTCTCAATAATGTTCATGTCTGGGGACTTTGGTAGCTAGAGAAAGTGTTTAAACTCAGAAGAGTGTTCCTGGTGCCACTCTGTAGCAATTCTGGACGAGTGGTGGCCGTGTTGTCCTGTTGGAATTGCCTAAGTCCGTCGGAAGGCACAGTGGATATGAATGGATGCAGGTGATCAGACAGGATGCTTACGTACGTGTTACCTGTCAGAGCTGTATCTAGACGTATCAAGGGTCCGATACCACTCCACCTGCGCACACCCCGATATTTTACTCGATTCCTGATATTCACGGTACACTCATGAAATGGTCGCAGGCGAAAATTCTCATTTCATCGCTACCTAGGAGATGCTGTGTCCGACCGCTTGTGCACCGACTGTAACACCACGTTCAAACTGACTTAAGTCTTATAACGTGCCATTGCAGCAGCAATAACCGATCTAACAACTGCGGCAGACACGTTTTGTCCTATACAGGCGTTGCCGATCATATGGCCGTATTCTGCCTATTAACATACCTCTGTATTTGAATACGCATGCCTATACCAGTTTCTATGGCGCTTCAGTGTGGATGCCGCCATCAGCTCGCGATCGACCACACAGTGCGACTGGGAGATACTGACACGAAGCCATTTCTAAACTGGAGAACGGTTGATTTCATTAGCCACTAGTCTTGAATCTCATATACACAAAACTCTTGGAAGAGATGCGAAACTATCAGAAAAACTGCAAAATAATTTCATGAAGAGATGGAAGAAACATTATCTCCTGGAGTTGAGGAAAGTTTATGAATACCACAGTGCTCACAGGAAAACTGATAAATACCGAGTTGGCGATATTGTACTCTTTAGCTGACAGTTGAAGCATATGTCGAAAAGAACCCGCACTATTGAAAGAAGTCCTGGGAAATGTAGAATAGGGCGGACCTTAATTCTTCAAACTTTGGTCGCCCGGTGCAGATGGTCACCCATCTTGAGAGTGACTAGGTTGGGGAGGCTGTTGACGACTGAATAAGTTCTCTGTTTGTTATTTATCTCTGTATTATGTATATATTTGAATGGAAACGAAAATAAATCAGTAAACACTACACGTAGTCTCCTGTCAGTTAATACATGATGTATAATAAAAAGTGTTAGTATTTTCCCCGGCCAATAAGTTCTCTAGATTGAAAATATCTGGTCACTAGCTGACGAGCGATTAAGTACGCCACCAGTCGACAGCTGGGATGATCGATGGCCTCTGGTACTGAGTTGAGGTAGCACGGGATGAGGTACCAGTATCTCCCATCCAAGCTCAGTTAAGCTCTAATCCGAATCGTGTTAGAATTATTATCGCTGACTGAGATGGGAGCTCTGTATAGATCGTATTCTGCATACCCCTTGATCATCAGCAAATTTAATTACGTTTTCTTGATGCTCTTGCGTTTATGCAGGGTAAGTAAAACTTAGTTATTTTCTGATCTTCCTGGAGTTGCAATTTCAATGGACAGCTGTGAATTTCTTTCGGGTAGTGAATTGGCCATTATCAAATTTAAGGATTGTCTGTTTTATTTTCTGTAACATTCTCGCACTCAAATCATTCCTGGGGCTAAGAGTGGCTGAAACCTGAAGTAGAAAACTCTGAGATATTTAGCGAATAATGTTACATATATCGGAAACGTGGATCAGACGCCATAGGAGGGGGAGTATTTAATGCACTTCACGATAATATTGTCTCTACTGAGGTCAAAGTTGGGAGTGACAGTAACGTTATCTGGTCGCGTATTACAGGTCGAAGGGAAACCATGTTAATTTTTATATGTTTTACCGGCCATGCAATTCCACTGTGACAGTTCTAGAGTCATTCAAAGAATGTCTACGGCCAGTTGCACGTAAATACCCAGATCACGCAATAACAGTAAGAGCCGACTTTGACCCATCGAGTGCAGACTGAAACGTCTATAGGTTCATTGCATGGGGTACAGACAGACAGTCTTGCGAAATACTTTTGATCACGTATGCTGAAATCAATCTTGAACAGTTAGGTTGATAGCCCACACGCAGTTGAAATATGTTAGACATCGCAGTTAGCAAGAGGCTGGACCCTATCAAAAGCGTCAATATAGAGGTAGTTATTAATAATCATGATGTCATTATAGCAAGTATGGTTACAAAAGTTGATAAATCAGTGCAGAAAGCTACGAGAGTGTTTCTTCTAGAAAGAGCAGATAAGAAGTTGTCAGCATCTCACTCAGACAGTGAACTGGAATCACTTAGTTCTCGTGAGATAGACGCAGAAAAATTATGGCCGAAGCTTAAACAGTTTGTAAATCGTAGTCTGGAGAATTACGGTCCTAGTAAGTGGATTAAGTACGGAAAAGAGCAACCGTGGTTTAACAACGAAATTCAGAAAATGCTAAGAGTACACAGGCTGTTGCACTTTCGGTTCGAAAGAAAACGGGCAAATGGCGACAGAGAAAGGTTGACATACATTCGTGCCTCCGTGAAAAGTTCTAAGCGCGAAGGACACAACAACTACCACCGCCGTACCCTGGCAAAAAATATGGGCGGGAACCCGAGAAACATCGCTAAGCGGGGCTAAGGCTACCATTCAGTGTCTTTTTGACCTGTCTCGCATCGCACTTGAAGACAGCAAAACTAAAGCCGTTTAAGAAATCGTTCACGGATTGGAGTCGGACAAACATAGCGTCGCCCGGTTATTGAACAGACTCCGATGCGGGCGACATAGTAATAAGAATCCCTGGCGTAGAGAAACAACTGAAAGAGATGAAAACGAAAAACTCACCGGGCTCGGATGGAATCCCAATTCGGTATTACAAAGAGTACACTAAGACACTGGTCCCTTAATTAGCTTGTATTTATCGTGAATGTCTCACCCTGTGCAAAGTCCCAAGCGACTGGAAAAAGCGAAACTGACTCCTGTGTATAAGGAGGGTAAGAGAACGAAGAGAACGGACCAGCAAAATTGCAGACCAATATCCTTAATATTGGCTTGCTGCAGAATCCTCGAACATATTCTCATTTCGAATATAATAAATTTTCTTGAGACCAAGAAGCTTATGTTCACGATTCAGCACGGTTTTAGAAATCATCAATCGTGCAAAACTCAGCTCTCACATGATGTACTGCGAAATATTGTGAGTGGCTCGAAGTTTTCTTAAATAACACAACCCAGTATGTTGTCCTTGCCGCCGGCCGAAGTGGCCGTGCGGTTAAAGGCGCTGCAGTCTGGAACCGCAAGACCGCTACGGTCGCAGGTTCGAATCCTGCCTCGGGCATGAATGTTTGTGATGTTCTTAGGTTAGTTAGGTTTAACTAGTTCTAAGTTCTAGGGGACTAATGACCTCAGCAGTTGAGTCCCATAGTGCTCAGAGCCATTTTTTTTTGTCCTTGCCGGCCGCTGTGGCCGAGCGATTCTAGGCGCTTCAGTCTGGAAACAGACTGCTGCTAAGGTCGCAGATTCGAATCCTACCTCGGGCATGGATGTGTGTGATGACCTTAGTCTAGGAGACTGATGAGTTCAGATGTTACGTCCCATAATGCTTAGAGCCATTTGAATCATTTCTTTGTTGTCCTCGACGGCGAGTGCTCATCAGAGACAAGGGTATCGTCGGAAGTGCCCCAGGGAAGTGTGATAGGTTCGCTATATTTTCTATACATTTAAATGTTCTGACGAGACAGTGAGCAGCAGTCTGAGGTTGTTTGCTGATAATGTTGAGGTGTACGTAAGGTGTCAGAATTGAGCGACTGTAGGAGAATACAAGATGGCTTAGAAAAATTTTCTAAGTTCTCTAAACGTAGAAAAATCTAAGGCAATGCAGTTGAGTGTGAAAAACAAACCCTTAATGTTGGGATACAGCATTGGTAGTGTCCTAGGTGACACAGTCACGTCGTTAAAATGTCTGCGGGTAATGCCACAAAGCGATATGAAACGGAACGAACATGTGCTTATTGTGGTAGGAAAGGCTATCGGATGCGTTGTCCCGGTTGCCTGTTGCTGAGGATAAAGCATTCGATTCTTCCGAACTTGCTTGCATGTTCATTGATGCGGAAACCGATGACGTGGTCGCATCGTTTCCGATTGATTTTCGTCGTGTAGCTACTGCCACAGCTGCTGACCCTGTCCTTGCTCCCGTTTTGCGTTTTGTTGCTACGCAATGACCCTTGTCCAAGTCACGGATCGAGGATCCGCTGGTTCGCCGATTTTTTGCTCACAAGGAGAGACTTTTTGTACGATGTGGTGTTTTGATGTTGTGTTCTGATAATGATCAGTCCCGAGTCGTGGTCTCACGTTCGTTACAGTCCTCTGTCTTACGGCTTCTTCACCAAGGACATTGGGGTATAGTGCGTACAAAACAACTTGCTCGTCAGCACTGTACTTGGTTCGGAATCGATGCTGCGATTACGAATATGTGCTCCTCTTGCAGGCGTGTGCCGAACAACAACCGCCCCACCGCGGAAATTCTTTGCATGGCCGAAAGCCACTTCCCCTTGGCAACGCTTGCACATCGATTTTGCTGGTCCATTCTGGAATGCTCGTTGGTTGGTTGTGGTCGATGCTTTCAGTAATTTTCCTTTTGTTGTCCGGATGTCTTCCACGACGTCTTCTGCCACAATCCAAGCCTTGTCTGCTATCTTTTGCATTGAAGGTCTTCCGCAGACTATTGTTTCCGACAATGGCCCACAACTCATGTCCGCAGAATTTCAGTCCTTCTGCAAGGCCAATAGTATTCAACATCTGACGTCCGCGCCGTTTTCGCCTCAGTCAAACGGTGCCGCGGAACGATTGGTCCGGACTTTCAAGTCACAGATGTTGAAATTGAAAGAGTCCATTCTCGGGAGGACGCATTATTGCTCTTTTTGTCCTCGTATCGCTCTCAGCCCCGCGATGGTCGCTCGCCGGCTGAGTTGCTCCATGGTCGTTCTCATCGAACCTTGATGTCTTTGCTGCATCCGCCGCATCAGGTTCCTGTGCAGCGGCAGCCTCCTGCTTTTGCTCCTGGCGACGTTGTCTCCTATCGCACCTATCGCGGTTCACGGCGTTGGCTCGCAGGGCGCATTCTTCGCTGCCTCGGCCGCGCGATGTATTTGGTTTTGGGGGCCTCTGGTGTGGTGCGTCGGCATCTCAATCAGCTGCGCCTCTCTCGTCTCGTGGGTTCTGCCGCTCCCCGTCTGCTTTCAGCGACGGAGCCGTCAGGTCAGCGCCCTGGGGACCCATCTACTGGCTCGCCTCTTCCCCAGGTGTTACCGACGCTGCCTTCCATTTTGCCTCATGGCGTCGCGCCGCCGCCGCAGCCGCCTCCGGCGCCGCCCGCAGTGGACGCTTCGCTGCAGCCGCCACGCGCCTCCCTGGGTCACGCGCCGCCGATCGCTTCCCCTGACCAGCTGTCCTCCGCCATGGAACTCTTGCCCGCTCCGGACCAGATGTCGTCATCGCGCGTCGGATTCTCCGACCACATGGAGGTCGACCCTTCGGCCCCTCCTGTCTCTTTACGGGCGCATACACCGCATGTTGACGTGCACCCTGGACTAGGTTTTCAGGCGTTTCCTAGCTCCCCTCGGACCGAATGGCCGGGTGCGGGTGGCACAGCCTCGCCTGTTGTTAGGCTCCCCACCTCATCGCATACGTCAACATGGGGTCCTCCCCACGGCGGGCGGAAGCCTTATCTCACGACCGTTCGCCGATTTGCGGGGGAGGAATGTGGTGTCACAGCCAGACACCACACGTCCTAGGTGGTAGCTTAAATCGGCCGCGGTCCGTAGTACATGCCGGACCCGCGTGTCGCCACTGTGTGATCGCAAACCTAGCGCCACCACAAGGCAGGTCTCGAGAGACTGACTCGAACTCAGCCCAGTTGTACGGACGACAGAGCTAGCGACTAGACTACTTCACGCCCGTCTGCGTTAGTCTCGCGTGCCCTTTAAGCCACCTCTATCTACAAGGTGTTGGCCCAGCTGCCGACACATCAACACCAAACAGATTCAGAAGGATGTAGGTTGCAGTAGGTACTGAGAGATGAAGAAGCTTGCGCAGGATGGAGTAGCATGGAGAGCTGCATCAAACCAGTCTCAGGACTGAAGACCACAACAACAACAACAATGAATACACGATGTTTCTTAGAATTTTATACACCGATCTCACAGACATGTCCAAAGTTCGGGTAATTCCCCGTGCACTCCATGTTTACACACCACTGCTCGCGCCCCCTTACAATGCAGAAAATATTGCATCTTCAGGAATATCGTTATCATTTACTCCATACCCTTGGCAGGCGTCGGACTAGCACCCTTTTTCATATCCCTTAGTGTCCAGAACTTCTGAAGAGCTACTGGTGCGCTGTCACAGTTCTTGTAAAAGAGCTTTACAAGCAGCGCGCAACCCTGCGTTGACGTAGCGACTCTGAGTATCTCAGACAGAAGCTGAGGCCCAGCCGTTTAGCCTGCGTCTTATATTTTGCATTTTCTCCTGCTTACATCGCCATCTGTTGGTACAACTTTCGAATTTTTTCCCTATAGCGTTTCCACCTTATTCGGAAATGATACGTTGAAGTTAGAGGTAATTATGAAAAGGGGTTAGCTGTTTACAGCGTTTGGAAACTGGAACTACAATTTTTATAGCCCTGTGAATCGTTAACGTTATTTTCCTTTCTATAACCATTATTATAATGAACACCTGCGATCGAGTTAATCAAATTACGAAAATCAATTTTGAATTATCATTAGTAGGGCCCGTATTTAAAGGCCTTATCCTTATTCCCCCTATTATGATCTGAGCCATTGCCGTGTTGTTATCAGGAGGTCGAGCGGAGAGCGAAATTGAGTGATACTGCAGAACGCCAAGGCGCTAACGAAACGTCATTAAATTCAAATTATTCCTTGGCAAGAATTTTACAGTCACTCAGTCTTCTTCCGTGTGCTGTCTAGCAGCGAACGTGCCGAGTCCGCGCTGCTTGAAGTGCGAGAGGTGGCGCGTCAGTGGCAGGCAAGGAACTTGAAGCTCAGGTCAGCGCTGCGGCCCCGTCGCAGGAGGCTGCGGCGGCCGTGCGTCCCCGCAGACCGGCGTGGCTGTGGACGTCCGTCAGAGCCTGGGAGTTGTCGAGAATGAAGCTGCCTCTAAGCTCGATCCCAGAAATCTGTTTGTGCCTGTTGTCAGTTGTCGAGGTGGTGTTTAGTCAGGAGAGTCAACAACAACACACAGCCGGTAACGCTGTATTTGTACTACCCCAGTAGCGGCAGCACAGGCGCCCATCCTAAGCTGAACAGCCTGAAGAGAAGTAGATCGGTCATTCATCGACGAAAGACAGGCCCGCCCCCACCATCTCCAGTCAACCACTGTTGTGGTCGGCAGGAACGCGGATCGTATATCAGAAGTTCCCTGTGAGGCCGTACTGCTGTAGATTTGCAGCAGTAGACTGCAAGTTGCCGGAAGCTTGTAAACGGTAGTAGAAATCACCAGAGGATCCTATAAAAATTGGGGATCCCGCCCCCCCCCCCCTCACCGGTCTGCACACTGGTGACTGAGATGATTGAATGTCCTCTCTTTTCTATGCCTGTAAGTGCTCTCGACTGCTCTACTGTTTAACTTCAGGATTTCAGAATGTTCCTTTCTGTGAACTTTGCGTCCCTGAAGGTATCCTTATGACACCTCTAAGTGAAGTTACTACATTTAGCCTCATTACTGTAGCACATTCTGTCTGTTCCGCACTGTTGTAGAAATGCTGAATCGGTTGTTCTCGGATTCCCAGTCGCGTAGTCTGATGAAATGTGCTCGTAGCTTGTTTGTACTTTTGGCCTCCAACGCTGACATGCAATTACAACACCGTTACGAAGCCAGTAGCAGATGCGGCCCACTTTAAGCTACGTTGTGGAAGACGCGACAGTTGGCTGCGACTACGACGCTGCCTCTCCACTTTTCCCACCCCGGCAGACGGCGACAAGGCCGCAACACGACAGGAGTCGTCGCTGTTTCCCAAGCTCTGGTCGGCGGCGGCGGATTCAAATACATAAGAAAAAATAAAAATTCCGATTTTCTTGCTGTAAAAAAATACTGTATGTTAATGGAACAAAGTTACACCGGCTCCGAGAGTTAGTTTTTCGATACCTATTCTCCTTTTACTTTAAAAAATTGAAAAGTATCTCTTCCGGTTTTGCGTGTTTTTTTCGCTGTATATTACTTCTCTATAGATTGTGAGGAAAGTAAAATGCACAAAAAATTGATGTTTGCGTATCTTTCAGTTTCACATCACAGCTTGATAATGACGTGTCTATTTTTCCGATATTCGTCACAGTTATTCCGATACTTAATTTACAAGTAAACAACTGCATAAAATTTGAATTGTGTGCAGTGAAAAATGTGGTCGCTGGCTATTTTGCGTATGGTTCATGTTAGGTCATACATCGTTGCCGATGAAAAGAAGCTAACATATCGAAATTATTTTTAAAGTTAAGATCAGAATGATATCTATCTCCGTTTCCGAGATTTAGGCTCATATATCTCCGGGAGCGTTGCGACTAGCCGCCAGTTCTGTCGACGCACAACGTGAATCATGTGGTCATCACACGGTAGAGAATGCATTTGTTTTGTTTTGCTGACACATTTGGACCTAATGAAAACATTTTATGTCATATATTTCTCCAGTATGAGTTACTAATGTTTCTCCATATGCTCTTGACAATTTCATTTAAAATGCCACGAAATGTAGGTTTCTTAAAAGTAAAGACATGCTGCCTTCAATATATTTTCTTCTCATTTTTGGGAAGGGGATAAATTACTCACCTCTATTATTTTCTTCTGAACCTGGACGAGGATACCCAGGTAGAAGTAGGCGTAACAAAACCAACAAATGTCAAAAATTTACGTTTTTCAACAGAGCGAAAAAACGTTCAAATTAGTTTAATATCGCCTTGCCATCAATTATATTTTTTATATGATGTGGTAGGTAAATCATAGCGACACTGGATTTGAGTGTACTTCCCGTGAGTATCGCATTGTCGCTTCACAGTACATCATGCGAGAAGTACGGATGGGAATGTCATCTGTCGCTCAGCTGTATTTGACCTTCACTTGTCAGAAGCGGCGCGTGTTTCCCAAGCTGCGGTCTGTCATTGACATGATGGAGAGAAGTAGAGCCACATTCCATTTCACTTTAAAGTACTTAGATATTTTACAGCAAGAAGAAGACGATAACACAGTTACGTTGTTGTGGCTCCACAACAAAAGGAAAAAGAAGAGGGTTCATTGTCTTTTTGCGACACGTGGCGATGAAGGCTGTTACATCGTTTTGATTAACAGGCACCTTTTAAATGACGATACGAAATTCAGACATAATTTCAGATTGTCAGCCAGTTTGCTCATGTTTTGGAACTTATAGAAAGTGACATACAGAGAAAATCGTGCAACCGGGTCAAGAAACCTATCAGTGCAGCTGAAAAACTCGCAGTGACGCTAAGGTACGTGTAGTTTTATTATCTTATGTACATATGTGGCGCTGGGATCAGAACAATTGTTTGTTCATCTGAAACCTTTGATGCAGCTTGTATTTCTTTAGTCTCAGGCTTTTATCAGATTTATTGATATGGATTCAACTTTCGTATTGTCTTTGAAATCAGTCCCAGTGATGGAAAACGTAAAGGCAAGAATGTTGCGAGATCAGCTCACAGAGCATCACATCCTGTGAGTGGCTCATTTCAGTTTTCCTTGACTGGCTCGACATCTTTCTGGTAGCCGTACGTCTTTGTGTGGTCCGACTTCCGTCGCAACACTGCTCACTGGTGCAGTGCTGCGGCAGCTGCCGCAACAGTCGCGCGTCGCATCCCAAACTCGAACTGCGCATGCGCCAGCAGGCAACTTCTGACGTGACGTAGCGACCCGTCGCAGTCGCTAGTGTGCGTCGCGTCTTGGACAACGTACCTTAGCCGTCTCTTTCGGTTCTTAACAAAATATTATCCTTGCACTACTTACTATTCCACTCTGTAACATACCTCAAAACGGTTAAATCCTTCTTAATAGTCTAAAATGGAGCTAAATTGGACTTACACACAAAAAGTGGGGACTAAAAAAACTAGTTGCTACAAAACATGTGTTTTAAATAGAATTTCTGATCCAATACTGCAGAAAAACTTACATGAGTTCGCACGTTTTAAGAAAAGACGTGATTACAGTTTATACTCTGTCCTGAAATCATGAAAATTGTGTGGCACAAAATCGCTTGTCTTTATAATTCGATAAAGTGTCAGAACGCTGATGAATCGGCGATTGCTGTGTCTACTTGTTTTCGCAATTCGGAAAGTTTGAGGAGTACAGCCCTGAGATCGACATTGTGTATGACGCATTGTCGCCGCATGAATACAACTACACGCTCGCCTCATTAGGACAGCCCCGTTTAGCTTTAACTAAAATGCAATTCGGCAGTAGGGAGTTATATCTAAGAAACAAGTGGGCAACACATGGGTCTATTTATCTTTATATGTACGAATTTAAGTCGCGTGCTGTGTTGACTTACATTGAGTAGATCGTTTAAGTGTAATTTTGTCATCATGAAAAATTTGGCTTACCTAGATTTGTATTGGGGAAATCTCTAATGTCATAACTGGTGGCCGAATAACAATTTTTCGAACCGTGCCAAAAACAAATAACTAAACACAGGTTATTTTTATCATTCACTTTATCTTACGGTTTTCTTGCTGGCCTTCTTGCCTGAGGTTTGTAGATCGAATTTGTGATGGGTGACCGGAAGGTGTTTATGAAACCGGAAGGTGTAACCGCGATTACAATGCGGGTATCTATAGGCACCAGCATCTACGTGTGCTGTTAGTGTGGCATTCGTATGTATATTACGTGCGTACGGTAAAAATGGAAACGTGAACTACGGTGATATTATTACCAAATGCCTCCGAACAGGACCAAAGTACTGCTACTATTCTCTCGGTTGCCGAATGACAAACGCCAACAGACATCCATCAGAGAATGAAGAATGTATGCGGGCTAGCATATCCGTCTGAAACCACCGTTGTGTAATGGTGCCCCAAGTTTCGTGGTGGTCGCGATTCGACACAAGGTGTCGGTCGATCTGGGAGACCACCCGCATCCACGACGGAAAACCACAAGCGGGCGGTTCATGATGCGATTGGGACGGACCGGAACATAGCTCGTGCGCTAGCGAGGGAAGTCGACATCACCTTCTGTAGCGTGCAACACATATTTCGGCAGAAATTAGGCCACCATAAGGTCTACAGCCAGTGCATAACAAGCGTAGAAACCCCAACAAAAAGCAAACCGGATGGCTGTTTGCCTGAAGCACCTGACGAGACTGAATTGTTTCAGGCGGCAAAATCTGGTGCCACCACTGAGAATTGGAATCGAAAGCATTGACAATACATTGTTGTCATTCATCGTCCCTTCGTCCCAAGGAGTTCAAGGGTCAGCAAACTCTTTAACCTGTTATTTGCTTACCAGTGGCTATTGCTTATTGATTTTAAGGAGCATGGTGTCTCTTTCACTGGAAAACGGTGCTGCGCAACGCGTCAGGAATTATGCCGTATATGTTACGCGAAACATACCTGAAAACTGCTACAAAGGGAGCAGCTGCTTCATGATATCGCACGTCCCCACATCGAAATTGTCGTAATGCACAAGTCACGCCAACTTAAGTGGGATACACTCGAACACCTGGCCTATAGTCCTGATCTCATCCCATTGCATTATCACGCCATCGCTCTCTTAAAATAAGACCTTGGCAGATCAGCGATACCTGTCGGAAGATGTGTATTAGGTAGCTACGGACTTCGTCAATCAGCAGGACTTGTTGTTTTAGCTAACAGTTGTCTTCAACCTGATGCGTCGCTGGAATGATATCCTGAATGTCCACAGCAATTTTGCCTGATCGGCGTACCGATTCTGGACTGTACGGCCTTTGAGCAGAAACTTTCTGATCGTCCTTTATAAAATTAGATAACTGATAGGCATATGTGATTGAGCTTAAGTTGACATTTTATATGATTACGATCTTATTTTTTTAGATACTGTCATCTTCTTGGTAATCGTTTGTTTAGGTAATCCGTCCTAAAAAGACACATTTTCTTCAGCACGAAGTTTCAACAGCTCCACTGGTAAGTAGAGCAAACACAGAAAGAACCATCAAAGTCTTCTATGGCAAATATTAAAGTGGACAGCTTTCATCTAGACTTGTGTGAGGATTTTGTGTCATCTAATCTGCCGTGGGACGTTCTAACGAACACAATATTTTAAGACCTTCCTGCAATATACCAGAAAAGTCGACAGTGCAAAAATTATTTGTGACATATGTATGAAAAGGCTCTTGCTGGTATTAAAACAGAAATTTGTAAATACTGCATTTGGCTTTCGGTCGACGAGACTAGTGACGTCAATCGCAAAACTTTCGCAGCCTGCAAAAACTTTCTGAGAGACAGTAGAAAAAGTTTCATATTACACGGCTTAGAAGTGAGGTTCATTGTGTACTGCAGTTCCATAATGTATAATGACTGTAGCGTTAGGCCATGGACTGTGGTCATACTCAGGTACGCATTGGAAGTCTGTGTTTTTGTGTGAGTGACATATGACAGGATTTTTTCCGTAAAACGCGTCCCATTACTATATTATCGAAAGAGAAGATAGTTGTAGCACCGGTAAGTATCTCAACTACTTGTGAATTTTTCCGAGTTTCGACATAGGGAATAATTAGTCGCTCATTTGCCATAAAGAACTAGAATAGATCTGTCAAAAGTATAATGACGGTTTTTATTTTAATATTGGAGTCCATTACACTTTCCATTGAAGGACTCCAAAAACGCTAAAATCAGTTTTACAAAAACCCAATAATGCGGGCGCTAGTCATCACCAATATTTTTGCTCCTTAGCATCGGTCCCAGGGCAGGCTCACAACAATGAAAAAATCGCGCGACGTGACTCTATCGTTGCTTAGCAATTGTCTGCTTCGAGAGCTCAAGCTATCCGGGTGTGTGTCGGAGTTCTCTGAGAGGAATACAGTGATTAAAAAGTTTGCAGCCGATCTTTGCAAGTAGAAGTTAAATAAGAGTTTGAAAGAAGGTTAACTGTTGAATAGAAGCAGACTTGTGACGTAAACAATGGAGGTAAGTGACCAATCCATATTCAACCATCATAAGACGTCCACGCTGGATTCTGATACTGTAGGCAACAACTCCAAAAGCTGCTACTGCTGAATGCTGCGTGTCCTAATCACAGTAAGATACAGCGTGAATCCGAGCAACACCGAAACCACTTCCAAAGGTTTTACGGGTATTTCCTTAGTATTTTGGCGTGGGAGTCTTCTGTGAATCATGCATCACTCTGCTTCAACAGATATGCTCCGCAAACCGCTTTACGGTGTGTGACAAAGAGTGCTTCAGCACTCCTGCCCTCCCTCTTGTATTCGCACGTGATACTGGGAAGGTCTCCTGTAAACAAACCATCGTAACTACTGCAATTGTTCTGATTTCCCAGTCGTTAGCATTTCGTGAGGATATGTTGCCCATCTCTCTTCGGCACGTATGCTCTTGAAATTTCTACAGTACCGTCTTCGTGATGTACAACGACATCTTGTGACGTCTATTACTGGAGTATGTATTTTGGGCATACCGTTACGTTCTCGCGCCTACTCAAGAATCCTTCGATGAAACTTCCGACCTTAGTTGAATCTTCTTAGTCACTTATGTTAGTCGAATTAGACAAAGGCTCCAGAGTGATTAGGAATTTTTAAAAATCGGTCGAACCCCAAAATTTTTGCAAGCCGCTTCTGTTGTGAATGAATTACGTTTCACTAAGTCTCTTCCAGTGAATCCCAACCTGATATCTGCTTTCACTACAATTAATTTTATGTGAGTATTTCACTTTAGCCCACTTTAGCCCACATTAATCCTAGGTATTTTACAGAAATTGCTGTTTACAGAGATTTTCCCCTAATACTATTTTATCGAACAGTAATGAATTTCTTCCCCTATTTCTAAGCAGTGTGCTACAATTCATTAAGTTTTTAAGGTCGTGCCAGTCTCTGTACTACTAATCGACTCTCCCCAGATATTTCTGCATTCTGCTCACAGTCTTCTGACGTCGCAGCCTTCCTACAGCCAGCAGGCTCGTGTGCGTGTAGTCTCAGTGGGCCTCTGACGTTATCTACCTCTGTTTGTAGAAGACCCGTTTGCAGATTTTCTTTTCCCTAGAAACGTCGTAATGCGTGTGCGTAAAATATATTCCACAATTCAACAACAGACTGACGTCAGTAATACTGGCCTACAATTATGTGCATGTGCCCGTCGACCCCCCTTGAATACGGGAATGCCTTGCACTTCTTTTCCAGTCGCTTGATGCGAGTAATCTGTGTAGAATGTCGCACTGTCTCACTCATCAACAATGTGTTTCCTCCGATGAACAATTCCAGTTGATTTCCTACTTTGTGGTCACTTGTTTCAAAACTAGCTCTTCGCCATTTGTGTTATGATTCAAAGGAGTAATAGTTGTAAAGCTTCGTGGCGAACCATTTTCGGGAGGTCAAATACAGCAGTACGGCTTTCTCTTTATCGCCTTCTATTTCTGGGCCAGTACGGCTAACTCAGTGACCGATTAGAAGATTTAGATTATTTAAGGGAAATTGCGATGAACTCACACATCTTCAGTGGAGTGACACTTATGGTGAACTCAGCATGAGCCACTTGAGTGTCACCAAACAAGACGAGTAGCGGATTCTTTTTCGCTAACTCAAGTGAAACTAGTTAGAACAGTTCACAGTGTCATGCAGTAATCGAGAATGCAGCTGCTAAATTTTAACTCTATCTCAGGTGTGTGCATGTTCCTCCAAACGGCAGTAAACATACGTCGGAAGGAAAAAGGTTTGTTAAATGGTTCATCTGTAACCCTCCGACCCATCGCCATCTTAGATAAATTCTTCGCCATATATGCTAAGTAAACTGATCGCCTTATATCCATTGTCAATCAGATTAAATTTTTTTGAGAACCAGGAGAGACCGATTTCGATTTGGTTTTTAGCGTGAATGTAAAACTGCAGTAGTAAAACAATTAAATAACGTGTTTTGTCAGTACGTTCGTACCTATTTGTCTAATTACCATTAAGTCCTTTTTGTTCAGTACACAAGAACATGGAAGTGAACTAAAATATGTGGTTAGATGCAACTGAGAAGAATTCTAGGAACAAATAATTAAAATAATAATCCCAGATACCGTGTCATTTTCACTAATGCCTCTCAGTATCAGAATTTGCTGTTCCACTACTTAGAAGCATACATTATGTAGTACTGAATTGAAGTGTTTCGTAGGACAGCGTTCATACTGAATGTCATTATCAGCTTAGCATTAACATTACCATTGAAGTTTCTCGAAATTTTTTATGGAAGTTTACATGTTCAGTAAAGTATGTATTACATAAGTTTTCTTAGGCATTAGAAGGTAAAGACACTGCAACATGCATGTCGCCACAGGGTGTACGCATTAATCTTCCTCCATTCCGCAGCATTTTGCATCTAAGTACAAGATGACAATTTTGATTTTAACAACTTGTTTGCATATTCCTGAAACGACAATCTTCAGTAATCTTATTCGGGCACAAAGATATATCAGTCACAAGAAAGGTGTACCATGAATATAATTATTTAAATGTTGTCAAGTCTGATGCGCATGTTCATCACAAGCTGTACGCTGCAAAGTCACCGAATTTTCTGATTCTGCTGCGGCTGCACGTTGAGCTATGTTGTAACACTGATAACTATTTACAGTAAAAGCAACTGGCAGTTATTTTGCGAATCTCAAGTGTCTCATCACGATATATTTACTATCGGACTATTTACTGAAATTTATGGCTAATGCAATGAAAGAAACTGTTTAGCTTTGTTGGTCGTAGGAATCGTTCACTACTTAAGGGACAACCCAGAAAGAGGGATTGATGCTAACCGTGGCCGATTTACTCCATGACGCACTGCTACATTCTTTACCCTTCATCTGTGCACAAAATAATGAAAGAGTTTAGTAAGCTTCAGGAAGGAAGGAAGTTGATGCAAAGTTGATTACTAGGATCCAAAAATTTACCACCTTTTTTCTAGAGCTCGGTTGGAACTTCGGCATATGCTGTGAAGCTCTAAATTAACAGACGTAGAAACTTGGTTTTGCCGTCTCGTCGACTTTCGGATTGGGCAAAGGTGTACCATTAAATGGATCATAAACTTTTCAGGTGAACCAATCCCGTTTCCTAAGTGGCTAAAGGAATTGAATAAAATTTCAAGTGAGATCGCTGAATGACGGTGTGAGTAACTTTAGACGTATGAAACTCCAGCGCGTTAACCGTTCCGCCAACACTGCAAGGTGGCTACAACTTTACAAGAGAAATCATTTTGTGTATTGGAATTTGCTAGAGATCAGTCCATTGTTCACGTCCAACGTGCATCTCGCCGCCGATACAGCAAGAAGCCACCTCTGCACATGCAGATTTATTAGTGGTATACAAAATCCTTGAAAGTTGGTTGCATACCCACAGGGAAGGGCATTGGTCGGCTACGCACATGTGATGATAACGTCGAGCATATCCGAGACGCGTTCACACAGAGCCCTCGCAAGTCCACAAGAAGGCCAGGACAGGAATTTAAAGTTCCTCAAACAACGGTGTGGGTGTTCTGAAACGACGTCTGCATATGAAGCCTTACAAGTTGCAGTTGCTGCCGAAATTGCGTCCCGTCGACGGTTAGAGAAGATACGAATTTAACATTTCATTTCTCCAGAGTATGACAGAGGACACTCTTCCCGAACGACTCAGCTTCTCAGAGGAATCGAAGTTTCATCTATCTGGTAAAGTAAACTGTCGTAATGTAACAATTTGGGGATCACAAAATTCTATCATCGTCTTCGGCCACCGAAAATGAACGTGTTTTGTGCCGTTTCTGTATGGAGTGTTTATAGACCTTTCCTTAATGCGGAGGAAACTGTGACAGGAATGTCATACCTGAACGTGTCACAAAATTGGTTGTTTCCTCAACTTCACGAAGATTCGAATGACCATATTTTTATGAATGACGGTGCCTGCCTCACTTTCACTTTAAGGTATTGTGGTGTACATACTGTAAGACCTTCAGTACACACACAAATACCTGACGGGAATATTAAGTCCTTATGTGGGTAAATGCCCTCATCACATCCGTAATTCCGTGGATTTTGTTAAACGCCTTGATAGCTTCACGTTGGGTGAGTCAGATATCATGGTGAGTTTTGACGTCGTTTCCTTGTTCACGAATTGATTAGTCAGAAGTTTGACGAGAAGACCACTGAACTTTTTAGGCATGTCTTGACTTCCACGTATTTTTTTTTTTTTAATGGAGAATACTACGAACAAACGGAGGGAGTCGCCATGGGTAGCCCACTCTCACCGGTGGTAGCGAATTTGTACATGGAGAACTTCGAGGAGGAAACCTTGTCGTCATCCGAATGGAAACCTACTTGCTTTTTCCGTTACGTGGACGACACGTTCGTCATCTGGCCACATGGTATGGATAAACTCCTTGACTTCCTTATACATCTAAACTCCATACACCCCAACATCAAATTCACTATGGAGACTGAAACGGAGGGTAAACTACCTTTCCTTGACGTCTTGGTCAAGAGAAGGCCTGACGGCACCCTAGGCCATGGGGTGTATCGGAAGACAACGCACACTGATCCTGTATTTGCACGCAGACAGCTGCCACCACCATTCACAGAGGAATGGGGTGCTTAAAACTCTAGTACATAGGGCGCGCACTATCTCTGACGCAGAGAGTCTACCCCAGGAATTGGAACATCTGAGAACTGTATTTCGAAAAAATGGGTACTCAGAGTGGCAGATTCAACGTGCTCTCCGCCCACCCACTACAGCACAACCTGTGGAGAGATGAAATCACGAGGGAGGAGGTAGGCACTGCGTTTATCCCATATACAGGCGCACTCTCGGGGAAAATCGCCCGCATTTTGAAGAAACACCGGGTCGGAACTGTGTTTTGTCCTCCGAATAAAACTCGTGCACTGGTGGGGAGCGCCGGCGTGTACCAGATTCCGTGTCAATGTGGCAAGTCGTATATTGGTCAGACGATGCGTACCGTCGAGGATCGATGCCGTGAACACCAGAGGCACACTCGACTGATGTATCCGAGCAAGTCGGAGGTCGCTGAACATTGTTTGTCGGAAAATCACGCTATGGAGTATGAACGCACGAGGATTCTGGTACAGACGTCGAGATACTCGGACAGCGTTGTTAGAGAGGCCATCGAAATTCGCACCAATGACGACCTCATAAACCGTGACTGTGGCTATAATCTTAGCAAGGCTTGGGAACCAGCGATTGGGTTAATCAAGAGTAAATCGAGCAAATGTATAGTTGTGACGATCACGGTGGACAGAGCCATCACACCAGCGTCATCTCAGACGCCGTCGCAATCTGTTCCACCGCTCGACCGTGGCGCGGACGGCGGAGTGAGCGCGCCGCGGGCGGAGGGTATTTAAATCGGCCGCCGCCGCGACCGAACCCAGTTTCCCCTGAGCAGCCATAGTGTACGGATCTCCGTGCCGGCACGTTCACAGGAGCTCAGTCCGTCAGTTCACCTGATGATGGCGACATGTATGATCGCCGAAATATTGTGCCCGTGGGACACTGTAGACCGGCAGTACACCCGTGGATATTTTGATTATTAAATACGCCGGGAGAAACTCAAATATCACAGCATAAAAATTACTTAACTTGGTTCTGGGTACTATTTACAATTGCAATTTGAAGTTCCTGTGGTATTGGTACGTTAATCTTATTCTCACATATATCTCTGATACTTGACAAAAGTGTCTATACATTTATCTTCATGGCTATGTACAGGAATATGGCAATCTTATTAGGCGCAGACTGAAACTTGACTATAGACTGTTACAGACAAATGTAGAACTCGTACAGACTGGTACAGACTAATGCAGACTGGTACAGACTGATGCAGACAAATGCAGACAGACTAATCGGATATCGTTATAATACCTCGCGCATTCATGTATCACTGCGTGAGTGTGATCCGCAAGGAGAAAAGGTTCTACGTTAGCAGCAATCTCATTGGCTGCGTTACATGTTAATACGCGGATCAGCGGAAGCAGAATTTGGTCTGTCTCTATGGCTGCGCCATCTCGTAGTACGGAGATGGACGAGCGCTGCGCCTGCGCTGTTGTGCTTAGCGGGGCGCGCTCTAGTGGGAAAGTTGTGTACGCACTGACTACGCGGAACTATGTACACAACAGGGATAGAATATTTTTAAGAACACCATCCCATAACGCTGGACTGGAAGAGGTGAACGACAAGATCTCGTTCTTTCCTTTTGGCTTCCCGGGTCACCAGACCTCACACCTCAATATTTATTTCTCTAGAAGTGCATAAAAGAAACAGTCTTCGCCCCAGCTATGGCAGCTATTCGCCAGCAACTGATAAATTGTTGAAGCTACCGCCTTAATAAACAGGGACTTGTTGATTCGTATGTGGAGTGAAATTGACTACCGTTTCGATGTTTCAACAGCAACGCATGGTGCATGTGTTGAGTGTATGGTGTAGTGTCTGTGCGAAGATAAAACTTTCAACCTCCCTCTACCCAGTGACGTGCGTAAAGTGTTCTGTCCTTCATAGTTTGTCTGTAATAAACAACTGAAATCTGTTGTTCCTTTATGAATCGACCTGTATGTTTGTCTATCAAATCGTGTTAATCAATGCAGAGTAGGCAAAGTGTAATGTGAAGAAGGCGTTAGCAGGACAGGCAACACGCACATGGGACGTTTATTTTGTTGCACTTTTAGTATTATTATTTGGCTTGGGTTTACTTATAGATAATGCAAACACCTTGGTACACATCTAAGCTCATATATGCAGAGAAAAAAGGGTCTAAATAGTGCTCACAATGGCTTCAAATTATTTAACTATGTCACACAGGTTCAATACATATAAGAAATTTTCACATATCTAATATAGACAGAATATAAACGGCTTTGTTGATACTCCTCTGTGTAGAGCTTAGATGTTGTGAATAAAAATAATCGTGGTCAGTTAGTTGTTCTGTGACCAACCAAGACCGAAATACCAAACTGAAAGCTGAAAGAAAATCTTGTGAGTCAACTTGGTTCCCTTTATTGGGGGCATCTAGCATGTAGGCTACATCATAAATCAACCTCATTTTTCATCCTAATAATTACATATTCCCACTGATTACTTTCATAGATTTTATTTATTAAACTGACAACTCAAATATATATATATATATATATATATATATATATATATATATATATATATATATATATATATGTATATATATATATATATATATACCACCAAATGTTTGTTGCTGATTATATCTGAAAAAACTGTCACTAAATTGTCCATTCCAGGGCCTTCAGAAAGTAAGTTACACATTATTATGCCAGGCCAAGTGACTTTTATTAAATGCTGCACTACACTTCCAACTGACATAAATACATGAGACAGTTCTACATTATAATCATCAAAACTCTGTAAACGACCCTCGTGACGTTTTACCAGTCGCTCAGCTGCCCGAATGTCAAAATCATCTCTTTGGTCACGGAGCCATTCCAGAACCGCTGTGTAAATTGCTTCGTCGTCGCTAAATCTTCCACGACGGCCTTCACACTATCGTCCGTGGGCGGCTTGGAAGTCGATGGCCCTCCTTCCCGTTCAGCGTCGGCCACAACTGTAAGGGCTTGCTCAAACTGTCGGAACCACCTCACTGTAATGGACGCTACATTGCCTTTAGCTCACATCGCACCAGTATTCACGGTTAATCTGTGGACAAATTAGACGTTTTGCCCACTGAATCGTACTGTCCCCCGCAATTCAACTTTGGAGTTGGCCGCCAGTTGCTGCGCCCATTCAGTCTCATACTGTGAGGTACCTGTTATCTGCACCACGGTGAACTGTGACTGCAGGAGACCCACAGCGTGTACTGTCCTCCAGTAATGCCCCACTCTTCTTACGCGATGATCTTAGCGTAAGACGATGTGTGTCTTTTGTAGTTCCTTCTGCTGTTACTTATGGAGTTGCAAAAAAAGTTCATTTTTTTCCCTGCAACAAAAACATATTTTGCATTTAGCGTATTACAGAAATGTGAAACCCTTTCAACTGAGCAATGCGCATCAGAATAGGCTTTTACTGGTTTATTCAACATTTAATGTGTAGCAGACACAGTCTTCGAAATTTCGTTTGTGTAACATATTAACTGATTTTGTAAGATTTTACGAGTTGCTAACAAGGAGTGAATTATTTAGTTTCACCTGTGTGAATCTCAGCTTGTTAATTTATTTTACTAGACACAGTTCTTGCTTTTACGTCGGTGTCTATAACGGAGTTTCGTAGTTCGTATCGTTAATGGTTTGTTTGTCTGTCTAGTGTAGTTCTCCACCATCTTTAGAAAGGATAGAGGCTGTGATTGCTGTGCGCGGATGCGAGCTGACTTGGTGACACTTGGCTCTCAGATCTAGTTGCTTCGATTCCACAGCTTAAGGCTGCAGTGGATGGGCATCAATGTTATGGACGGGCCGTGGGCTTCGAACGGACGTTCAGAAGTACTAAAGAGTCCTCCGATCAGTCCGTACTGGTGGCCAGTCCAGTTCCTGCTCGCTCTGAGATTGAACCCTCAGCTGGGGTCAAGTGGGCGGTCACCTCAAGGGGGGGAGGGGGGAGGGGGGGGAGAGGGGGCAGACTACTAAAGAATTCCCGGGGAGGCCAACCAGTGTAGGCTAACAAACGGATTCCAGGTGCTATCTGTGGCTGACAATGTCCCTCAGTCAGATACAGTCGCTTGCCCTATTTCAAAGGAAACCTGTCGTCCTGCAAGATCTGGGCACTCACAAAGGGTTGGATTACTGGTAGCTGGAGGAGCAATGTCAGGCGCGTTATAGAAACCCTTAAGGTTACGGCTGCCAAGGAAGGGAAGAAAGCCCGTGTGCATACCAGGTGGAGCTAATCCAGACGTGGAGCGGGTCCTTCCGGCTGCCATGAAGATCACAGGGTGCAGGCAACTGCAAGTGGGTAATAGAATGTACTGATACTCTAATAGTTATAGGCACTTAAAGCTGTGCTCAGTCGACATTTTTTGCGTAGAACCTAACACTGTTCAGAAAGGATAGGCCGAATACAGCTGGCAGTCGCGTGTTTGTTGGTGTTCGAAGCGGTTCATCTTGTACCGAAATGTAAGTTAGTATGGGTACATGTCATTCCTGGCAACCGGAATCAAATAATAATTGGATCGTTGTACCGACCTCCTAGCTGAAATAATACACTTGCTGAAAGGTTGAAACAAAACTTCAGTCTAATTTGAAACGTGTACCTGACTCATACCGTTATAGTTGGTGGTGATTTCAACTTGCCCTCGATATGTTGGTGAAAATACATGTTTAAATCCGAAGGTACCCATAAAACATCATCCGAAATTGTGCTAAACGCATTCTCTGAAAATTATTTCGAGTAATTAGTTGACCAACCTATTAGAATCCTAAATGATTGTAAAAACACTGTCGATCTCTTAGCAGCAAGTAATGCTGAGCCATTAACGAGCATCAAAACGGATACAGCAGTTAGTGAACACAGGGTTGTCGTAGTGAGCCTAAGTACCGTAACTCCAAAACCCACTAAAAATACTTCTATTCAAAAAACCAGATAAAAATTCGCCTCACGCTTTCCTGAGAGACATTTTCCATTCCTTCTTAATTAACAATGTATGTGTAGACCAGATATAACTTGAATTCAAACAAATATTATCGACAGCAATTGAAAGATTTATACCAAAAAAATAAAAAAAACGACTACACAAAACAGGTCATAAAACCGCTGCATAAATAACGAAAAAGCATGCCAAACTTAAACGGACGCAAAACACCCAAAATTGCCCATCTTTTACAAAAGCTCGAAATTTAGTGCGGATATCAATATGAAATACTTTTATTAGCTACCATAAAGGACCTTTGACTCGAAACCTAGTAGAAAATCCAACGTGATTTTGCTCATATGTTAAGTATCTAGCGGGAAGACACAATCATCGCTTTCTTGCGCGATAGCAAAGGAAATTCTATCGATTACAGTTCTACCAAAGCAGATTTCCTACACAAAGCTCTCCGAAATTCCTTCAACAAAGAAGACGGATTAAATATTTCATAATTTCAATCAAGAACAGCTGCCAACAAGAATAACTTTGCATTAAATGTCTTCGGAGTAGTGAAGCAACTCAAATAATTTAATAAATCAAGTTTTCCGGTCCTGAATGTATGCGAATTAAGTTCCTATGAGAGTACGCTGATGCAATAGCTTCACAATTAACAATATAAACTACCACTCGCTGTCGATAGATACGTACAGAAGGACAGGGAAATTACACAGGTCGCACCAATACTCAAGAAACGCAACAGGAGTAATCCACTAAATTACGGAATCCTAGCATTAACGTCGATATGCAATCGGATTTTGGAACATATATTGTGATCAAACTTTTACTTCGAAGATTTAAAAACATCGTTCTTATGAAACACAAGTAGCTGTATACTCAAAGATGTGATGAGTGGAATCTACAAAGGATTTCATATTGATCCCGTTTTTCTAGATTTCCAGAAGGCTTTTGACACCGTACTTCACAAGTGGCTTGTAATCAAATAGCGTGCTTACTTGGTATGGCCTCACTTATGCAAGTGGATACGTGATTTACTGTCAGAGAAGTCACAGTTCGTAGTACACCGAGCGAGATTGCCCAGTGGTTAGCACACTGGACTCACATTCGGGAGGACGGCAGTTCGAACTCGCGTCTGGCCATCCATAGTTAGACTTTCTGTAATTTCCCTCAATCGCTTCAGGCAAATGCCGCGATGTTTCCTTTGAAAGGCCACGGACGATTTCCTTCGCCATCGTTCCCTATATAGGGGGCAGAGTTTCACGGACATGATACGGTATTTGGGGTGGCCATCATTAAATCACAAACGCCTCTCATTCCGGCGGGACCTTATCACGAAATTTCAGTCACCAGTTTGCTCCTCCGAATGCAAAAATATTTTGTTGACACCGACATACTTCGGGAGAAAAGATCATGTTGATAAAATAAGGGAAATCAGAGTTCGCACGGAAAGGTATATTTGTTCGTTTTCTCTGCGCATTGCTCGAAAGTGAAATAAAAGTGGATTATTGTAAAGGTGGTTCGATGAACCCTCTGCAAGGGATTTAAGTGTGATTTGCAGAGTATCCATGAAGATGTAGATGTTGATGTATGCAACGAAAGTTTGAAAGTGAGGGTCCTAATTTAGACCCTCACGCTCAAACGTTCGTTATATATGTGTGTCAGGCTGACTAACGTTATCCCTGCAGCAAAAGGTCAGCTCAGAAATCATAAGACGCTGGAGCACCTATCTTTAACGATTTCATTTGTCCTGGTTTTCTTATCTGGTAAGCGCTTTCAGATGCTCGGACCCTGTGCTAAGGAGTCCCAGCCTCGGCTTTTAGAGACTGTGTCTGTCACATCCTGCAGTATGAGCATACTGAATGAGTGCCCTTGCATTCTGAATATCTCTTCTTGCTCGACAGTACCAGGACTTTAGGATGTGAGTACTTCTCCCCCTATGTCATAATTAGAACGCTGGATAAGTTTTGACAAGGGAAGTGGAAAAAGCTCTGTTCTATCTGTTTCCGGCCTAGACACCGAGAAGAGCACGTGGTTCCAGTGTTTTCTAAAATCAAACATAACGTCAATTCCAGACCGATCAACAGAATCAACCATAGAGCGAGCTTAGCATTGGTCAGGGAGAGAGTACGTGACATGTGTAATCGACTTGATGTGACATCGAGAGTGTTGCTGTCTCTACACTATTTTACACCAAACCTTCTAACCAGACAAGTCTTGGACCGATTTGATGGCATCTTTTGGTCACTAGCGGAGTGCACAAGGGAGAAATCAGCGTCCTGTCAACTAGCCAAGGCTGAACGTCTTAATAACAAGGCGCAGCAGAACGAGGGCGCTCGCACGGTCGTCAACCTGAGTGAGAAGGGAGTCGACGTAACCACATTGAAAGTGCTCAACGAAGGGTCTTAATTTCTCTGTTGCCCCCATAAATGTTCCTGCGGCGGCCTTCGTTAGTGCAATGGAGCAGGGGACCCTGAAATTAACTGTCAATGATGCTGAAGAAGCGCGAGGTGAGATGTGCAGAGCGCTCACGAAACATCTCTGGTGATGGGATGTTTTTCCTTAAATAATTCCGGGAAGATGATAGCGTTGTGGTGTTACCAGCAGATGAAGGGGGATGCTACCGTCGTCCTACAGAAGGCAGGAGGATCCGGTAAAGACCAGTAGACATCGACTTCACAAGACAAAGTGGATAAGAAGATCTGGGCTCTTCTAAAGGAAATCGACCTTCCAGGAAAGATCGTTAAGCAGCTAAGAGCAAAAGCACCAGCGACGCTAAGACCTTATGGTTTGCCTAAGGTGCAAAACGAAGACGTTATTCTACATGCAGTAGTCAGCAACACGGGCGCAGCCACCTACTTCACTGCTCAACACCCTCAGAAGATGCTCTCGCTATATGTGGGAAAGTTTGACCGTCACATTCGTAGCTCAGAGGATTTCCTCTAACGCCTGAGGCAGTTACAGGTACCTGACATCACGGTTAGTTTCGACTTGGTGTCCCTGTTCATCCTCGTACCAGTGAATGATTCACTGGATCTGCTAGGGAAAAGTTCGACGGTTCTCTGCTAGACTTATTGAGGGACATATTTACCTCCACGTACCTCCTATATGGGGATCATTTTTACGTGTAAATGAAAGGGGTGGTAATGGGCAGCCTTCTCTCACCCATGATGGTCAATCTCCTTATGCAGAGATTTGGCACTTACATCGGCCCCAGATCAACTCAAATGCTTTTTTAGGTACGTGAAAGACGCCTTTGTTATATGGCATCGAGGGAAAACCTCAATGTTTTCTTGGACCTCCTAAACTCACGCCATCCTAACATTAAATTTATCATCGAACTGGAGATGGATGGGGTATCCAATTCCTAGATGTACTAGTCAAGAGTAAGGCAGATGCTATCTTGTCACAGTGCGTACCCCAAACACACTCCGACATGTAGCTTCACGCCAGCAGTTGCCACTATCCGACATAGAAAATAAGTGTACTCAGAACTGGTTGAACAGACACGAATAATTTAGCGACGGAGATAGAGCACTTGCAATCTGTATTCTACAAAACCGAATACTCTTCTATATATGTTCAAAAGGCACTGCGGTCTGTTTCCCCATCAGAGGTTCCTGAAGAGGAACAAGACGAAATGAAGAATGTTGGCTGTTTGCCATATGTCGATCCGATATCTCCAAAAATCAGTAGAATTCTAGTGAAACATAACACCAAGAGTGTGTTCCATCAACCTACCAATCTTAAGGCTCTGCTACGGAGTGTGAAGGTTTACCTGGATCTGCGGAAACCAGGCTTTTACCACATACCATTTGAATGTGGGATGGAATATATCGGCCAGGCGACTAATACCGTTGCCATAGGTGCAAAGAACATCATAGGCACACCAGACTGAGACAGGCAATGAAGTCAGTGATTGTTGAACATTCTTTAAAATTCAGTCATTCTATGATCTACACCGATGCCAAGATTCTAACACATACATCGAGACATTGGAGCAGCATTAACAAAGAATCTATTGAGGTTAAGGCCACGGATAGTATTATTAACCGTGATATTAGTTTCCAGTTGAGTTCTGCCTCGAATTCGGGATCCGGTCTTGTGAAGTCGCAACGGGGACAACATGAAGACCCCATGGACACAAATATGAAGACGGAATTAGAGAAAACTGTCCGGTGCATGTGGCAAAGGACGCACATGGAATGGTACCTTAGTCAACAGATCAATAACTGAGGACGCTCTACCGGGTCTCGAGCGGCAGTTTGAGCAACAGCGGCCTGAAAGTAACACTGCAGCCGCCCCTGGTGGGCACGGACCTAGGACAAAACGCCTGACACGGCACGCCACGGTAACAGAACGTCCGAGGTCACAGGTGGGCTTCAATGAGGACAACCGGAAGATAAAATGTCTAGCACGACTTGGACGTCGTTCAGAACTGCAACAGCGAGACTGACAACGGGTACTAACCACAGCGTTCGAAACTGCCGCGGGAAAGCACTACAGTCGCTGCTATTGGTCGGTGCATACCACATACAGAGAGCATGACGCGGCGCAGATCGTAGACGGAGCGCCTAGCACTACATGAGCATAAATACCGGACTCGTTCTACACTCGAATCAGTATCAGGCACCACCTGCAGGGGACTGCAGTTAGGTGGCGCCAGACAGGAATATGGTACTGCTGGGAGAAGAGCCAAGATAGTCAGCGCGTAGCACAGTTGTTAACGTAACTGCCTAGCAAGCAGGAGATACCGGTTTCGAATACCTGACCGGCACGCATTTTCACTCGTTGTCGCTGATTCCGCATAAATTCCCGGATGCAGCTGACATCAATATTTCCTTCCCTTTCAGTTAGTTTCTCCGCCTTTTTTTCCATAGGATGGGGCCCCTCCACGCCCACACTGACGTGGTGACCAAACCAAAAGTTCTACAGTCACTTCCGTATAACATGTTAGCTTTCCAATTAGGAGTCACACGATCCGGGCTGTGATGTTGTCCATGCGTCTGGGTAGAATTACTCATTGAAATAGTCCATCAGGAGACAGAAAGTGGACTAAAGCGATCGAAGGGTATCGGTTTGTAAGGGCAGAGGGAAAAAAGTGACAAGGCAAGTGCCAAGAGAAAAAAAGCCTCTGCCACAGTAGGACTGGTAGTAAGGGCAGTAGTGGATTGCTAGCTACGACAGTGCATGCAAGGTGTGTTTATGTTGGTGCGACGTATCGTGCATTGCTACCTTTGTCGTCGCGGGTACTCGTTGTAGGGCGTGCTGCAGCGGCTGCGTCCCTGTAGCAGTTCAGTGTCGTCACACATAGTGGGCAATCGGCCATAGATCAACTCACAGTCTAGGAGGTTTGTGTGTGGCTGGTTTGCGTGTTGTGTACAGTACGGCTTCCCTGCGATTGCCTGTTTTTCGGCGACCATCTGGGGTTGCCAGTAGTAGCTATGTTGCAAGGGCTCGCCAGTACTGTTGTGTTAGCGTGCTATGGATCATAGATGTTTAGTTCCCTTATAATAGTGTCTTTGGTCTATTATGTTTCCATCTAGGGTTGTGGTCGTAGTTCCCCAGAGAAAGAATAAACGGTTTACTCGAGTGTCTTGTGTTTCCGTAAAGTCGAGTGGAGAGTTTTTGGAATACCTGCAAGAGGGCATGTAGCCGATATTCCCGGTGTGCTTACTTCATCGATTTCTTAGCCACTGGTGCCCCCAATACTTATCTTCTCACATTAAACACCTATCATCATTCCACAACCGCAATACCAGATCGGATACGTCTAGCATCTTGGCTGTACCTTTACATAACACAAAATCTTTCTCCGTGTCATTCTCCATCTCAGCCATACGACTATGCAACGTGCTCCCCTGTGATCTGCGTCTTATCCAGAACCACTCAACATTCAAGAGGGAACTCAAAACTTACATATTAGGGACGGTATAGCCACCATTGTTGTGCCCCTCTCATGTCTTTCTTTCTCCTCTCCATCACAGCTTCCAATTTTACCATTCTATTTCTCTTCCTCTAACCTATCTACCTCTTCTATATCTCTTTCACCCCATTCTATCGTCTTATGTCTCTGCTCGATGAGAATAACTCACAAGCTGCAAGAACATAACGAGAAAATTCCCAACTAACAATAGGACTGACATTCAGAAAAGAAAAGTATGTTTACTTTCATATACATAGTCATTACTATTATTATTATTATTATCATTATTATTCTTGATTGTTATAATTATTTTTTTGATTGTTATAATTATCATTGTACTACTGTTATAATCTCTATTTTTTTCTTTAACATCAATACTGTATAATACGTTATATGTCCTTAATGTTCTGTAGAAACTGTAACTCGTTCAATCTGAGCGTGCATGGTTAGGTGTAAGGGCCTGAAGGCCCTAATCTTGCCAGGTAAAATAAATGCATAAATAAATAAAAATCCGCGGAGCTGCAGACGGCGCAGGCGTGTGGGCGCAGCGTATCCCCAGACCGGAGCAGCATACGTCATCAGAGGTCTAATAAGTGTGACGTACATGGACCTGGACACCCTCCTATTCAGTGTACTACGCCTGTTAAGCATAGGATAGAGTTGTTTGAGCCTCGCGTTTGCTTTGTAGGCCATGTGTTGAATGTGGTCGTCCCCCCCCCCCCCCCCCCCCCAGTTTCGGTCTTCTAGTGAACAGAACGGCTTCGCACGTTTACTCTAACGCGCCATTTCACCAACCAAGGCTCTGCCTCTCTGAGTGTCGTCTGTAGTCTTGAGTTAATGTTAGACGGTTTCCAATATTGCTCGAGCATGGCAGTGTCAACCGCGTAGATTGCCACCATCGTGTTGCGTGTAGCTGGAAGGCCATTAATGTAGAGGTTAGACAGTATGGGCCCTAGGATGCTTCCTTGGGTTACTCCAGCCTGGATACCATGTCGTGTTGATTGTTTGCCCTGGACGTCGGTGTTGAAACTCCTGTCCGTGACATATGAGTGTATGAGATGTATGAGCCCGTCGAGGAGCCATCCGTCGCTGAGTTTGCGTATGAGGCCGTTGTGCCACAGACGGTCTAAGGCCTTTTCAATGTCCAGGAACACTGCCCCAATTGCTTTGTTTGTGTTGTATCCATGTGTTATGTATTCAACGACACGCAAGAGTTGCTGTGTTGTGGAGTGGTGATTCCCGAAGCCGAATTGCTCCAGCGTCAGGGTATCGTTTGTAATGCAGTGCCTAGTGAGTCGTTTTAGTATTACCTTCTCAACTATCTTGCTGAGCGCGCTTAGCAGACTGATGGGTCGGTAATTTTGTGGGAGGGAGTGGTCTTTCTCCAGCTTCCTGAACATGAGGGCCATGGCCGTCTTCCAAAAGGCGGGGAAGTGTTGGTGTTTAAGTATTGCATTCGTGATGTGTGTGAGGTATTCTGCTGCTTTATCCGTGAACTCCTGGAGGACACGGTTTTGAATGCCATCTCGACCAGGGGCCTTCGTAGCTCAGGTATGCATGATGGCCCATTTGAATTCAGCTGTGATAGCCTGTCGTATATCGTTGCACGATGGTTGGGCCAAGATGCTTGTAACCTCCTGGTCGGTCGCAAGTGCGAACGCTGGGTTTGAGGGGTCCAGGTTCGGTGTGAATGACGCTGCAAGTGTGAGGACCATAAGTTCTACTTTTTCTTCCGCAGGATGTGCCGGTCCGTCGGGCCCTTGTAGCGTGGGTGTGTACAGTTTCTCCCTGGTGAAGTGACGGGCCAACTGCCACACGCCACGTTGCGTGGTGTCCAGCCCTTCGAGTTTCTGGGTCCACTGTTATGTTTTAAAAGTTTGGATGTTGTCCCGGATTATTAGTTTCTCCGCCATCCACCATCAAATTGTATACTATTTATTCCGATGATGTGAAAACTTTTGAGCAGCAAATAAAGATCTAGAAGACCTCACTCATGACATAGAGAACACAAAGACCAACCAGCACATCCCTCAGCAAGGTTTTACTTAGAAGCTTATTGCACCACTTGCGGCTTGGTGGGTGGTTGGTGGGAGCGTATGGTTGGAACAATGGAGCGCTCGCCGAGAAAAGTTTAGAAAAATCACTGGTAGATGAAGCAACACTTAGGACTTTATTGTTGCAGATAGAGTCCGCCATCAAGTCGCGACCAGTCGCTGAGGGAGGCTCGGCAGTACTTACACTAAGCTGTTTCATGACTGGAGAATGGTTGGCTATAATACCCATAAGCCATGAACAAAGTATACAGAAAGATCTTGAAAGAGAGGCCAAGCAACGAGGAAGAGTGCAAAATGACTTGATGAAGACATGGAAGGGAGCATACCTGCTCGACCTCTGAAACTTCCATGAAGTCCAGCGATGTAATCCGAAAACTGGGAGATGTCGAATGGATTGTACCCTTGCAGGAAGACAGAAGGTGGGGCACTTGATGGAGAGAACCGGCATTATGGATAGTAGGCCAGGGGGAGATGGAACAGTAAGGACCTTAATGCTTCATACCCCAGAAGGAAGAAATATTAGTCGGCCGGTGCAACGGGTCAACCCACTTGATACCCACCAGGTGGTGAGGCTGTTGAGGATTAAATAAATTCTCTATTTGCGATTTATCTCTGTAATACTTATATCTTTGAAAGGAGACGAAAATACAGCAGTAGATATGACATGCGGTGTCCTCTAAGTTAACACATGCGATTGAGAGTGTTAGTTTGTTGCCTTGGCCAACGCGTTCTCTAGGTTGAAAACGTCTGGTAGTGCGTTGTCGAAAGGCTAGCACGCTAGCACTTGCCAGTCACTACAATGGGTGGATTGTGGCAGTGAGTTGAAGCAACTCTGGATGATGTGTCCCTATCTCCCCTCTGGGCTCCTGGGCTCAGTTCACTCCGATGGACGACCGAATTAAAATTAATATCGCTGAGTGAGGAGGCAGTTCTGTGTACTTCACACTCTGTATACCCCCAGATTACATGAGAATTTAAACGCGTATTCTTGCTGGTCTTGCACATACGCGCAATGAGTTCAGCTTCGTTACTGGTTAATCTTCCTAGTGCTACGATTTTAAGGGCCAGAAGTGCACCTTTTTTGGATGGTTGATTTACTATTAAAGGGATACAATAAAGCAGTAATTAGAAAGGGATCTCTAAACCCTGTAACCGCTAGACTAAAAGTGTTGCTTTTATCATTCGTGTTATGTGTTCTTAACATTATAACTTCTTATGTCAGAGGAACGCTTACCAGTGGGAATTTAATTTCGCTTTTCTCGTAATACACTTGTCTCATAGTATACTTATACATGTACCACTATTTCTGCAACATTTACTCATTGAAAAATTAAAGACCAGGTTAAAACGTCGAGGAGATGACCATATCTTCGGAGAAATATAACGAGCACGAATTGCACAATGTTGCTTAACGAAGTGAACTGTGAACCTCTTCAGTGGACCCCGCCACGCATTGACCTCAGTCGATGTAAGGTATCAAATAGAAGAGCGTAACGTGGGTGGTCGGACGAGTGTGTGAACACTTGTTATCCCAAATGTGAGTCCAGAAAGGCGACAAAGAAGACAAAACAGTCCTCTTCGTTAATCATCTATCTGTTGAATTCTGATGGCCAACGAGGTCACGTTACTAGCCATGATTTCATCAGATGAGCTACGTACACTGAATCCGTGTCTCCAGTTACGTAGAAAGCGTTACAACCTGTTTTTCTTCAGTTTAGAAACCATTAATGGATCGTCTGGAGCAAAGGATTAAATTACCTGTTCCAAAGAATGCCTATGAATGTACGATATTGAGACATTACACGTGTCGACTCAGTTTTCTAGCTGGCTACACAAAAGACGCACGAGTTTTGTAAATTAGTGAGCTGTGGGGTGAGTCAAACGAATAGCAGAAGCGATGTGTTCCTAGCGTGTGGCATTAGCTGGCAACAAGTGGCTGCCAGAAGCCACTGTGCAGTTTCACGCGTCTGCAGTAGCGATTTCCTCTGCGGAACTTCTTAGACCGTGCTGTCCACGTCTCACAACGCACTCACCCTGTAAGCTACCTGAGAGTAACTTGTACTCCCTGTCTCTCCGATGTTCCAGTATCCTTTACATGTTAAGCACTTCTAGGTACCAAATCTCCTTTGTTGTTACAGCTAATTTTATAAACTGTCAGGTCTTCCCATTTTACCCGCGACATTCTACCTCCCATATTCATTCAAGCAGTCTATCCAGCTTTGATCGCTCCTATGCAATATGAGGCAGACATGTAGTCAATGGAGCTTCCTTTTTGATAAATATCATTTTTCCTCTAGTATACACATTGAGATTATTATTCACTTGTATTGAACTGCTAGTTAAAATATCCGGGAATGGTAAGCCAACTGTAAGACAGCATTAGATATTATGTTAGGTGATATGATTAATGTTAGCAGGATAGGCCAACTGAAAGGTTACTGACCTGGAAAATAACGGTGTTACATCAGTGAATATTATTCCTTTTAGGAATCACATGTGCAGTGCATATGTGTCTGTAGTCTGTTTAGCGTGCAGTCTAATATTAATATATTGAAAATCAAACAAAGCAAGATACGCAAGTGATAACGAATATTAATCATACAAACTGAGTACCTCCAATGGGTTGGGTATGTATATATTCTAGTGTTCTATTAGTCCACTCGTCCGCTCCTTCTGTGTCCACTTTCTCCTGCACCTATCTCCGCTACTGTCCACATTATTCACCCCCTCACTCCATCCGTTTCCTCCTGCTTTTCTTTTCACCCATCTCCTACGCCATTAGTCTCATTCTCCCCGTTTGTCTGTCATTCTCGTCCTTTAACCGTGTCCAGCTACTAATTACGCCTCACTGTTTCCCCGTCTCAAAATACATTAGTAACATGTGTACCAAGTTTGGTTGACATTGAATTTAGGAGCAGTTTTTACTTGCAGCTTCACCTGTGTAGACATGTGTCACATACATTTCAAATATATTTAACGTATTTCATAGAAATTGAGACCCGTATGTGACTTGTACCCCTAGTGAATTTCACCCCGCAGTCTCCTTTTCACGAAGTTCTATGTTTTGACGTCTTATCTTCTGAACAGTGTGCCGTACTAACATGTAATGTTCCAGATACATTAAACGGTATTTGTGCGTACTGTCCGCAAAGTATGTTGGGAGTAGAGTTGGTTCTGGAGTAGCAAAAAAATAAAAAGGCACGCATACTGAAGCAGCTTTTTACGCATGTAAGTGTATATGACGTAATATTTCCAGAACTATGTGCCGTACATTGGTATATTTTGCAAGTGCAGTCGGTGGTATATGTGAATATTGTATGCGATATGTGTCACGAATAGAGTTTCTATCAAAAAAAGCCATAAATTAAAATGTGATTCCTGATGCAGCTGTTTTACTGCACTACTTGAAAATGTATTAAGGGATAAGCACTGATATTACGTATAAAGTTTGTTCCAAATGATTAAGGGCCCTCACTCTCAAATGTTGAATGAATAAATTCCAGATATTTGTCAGTCATGAGCTATGCTACTTTTTCACCTGCACCCCAACCTCTTTGATTGGTGGCTGGTTCCTACACACCACAGCGCTTCTTTCCAGACAGTGCGAAGTTTGAATCAAACCGATCCAGTGGTTTAATAGCAGATGTGGAATTTTGACAACGGTACACTTATCTGTATGAATCAGCATGGGTTTCGAAAAAGACGATCGTGTGAAACCCAGCTCGCGCTATTCGTACACGAGACTCAGAGGGCCATAGACACGGGTTCACAGGTAGATGCCGTGTTTCTTGACTCCGCAAGGCGTTCGGTACAGTTCCCCATAGTCGTTTGATGAACAAAGTAAGAACATATGGACTATCAGACTAATTGTGTGATTGGATTGAAGAGTTCCTAGATAACAGAACGCAACATGTCATTCTCAATGGAGAGAAGTCTTCCGAAGTAAGAGTGATTTAAGGTGTGTCGCAGGGGAGTGTCGTAGGACCGTTTCTATTCACAATATACATAAATGACCTTGTGGATGACATCGGAAGTTCACTGAGGCTTTTTGCGGATGATGCTGTGGTGTATCTCGAGAGGTTGTAACAATGGAAAATTGTACTGAAATGCAGGAGGATCTGCAGCGAATTGACGCATGGTGCAGGGAATGACAATTGAATCTCAATGTAGGCAAGTGTAATGTGCTGCGAATACATAGAAAGAAAGATCCCTTATCATTTAGCTACAATATAGCAGGTCAGCAACTGGAAGCAGTTAATTCCATAAATTATCTGGGAGCACGCATTAGGAGTGATTTAAAATGGAATGATCATATGAAGTTGATCGTCGGTAAAGCAGATGCCAGACTGAGATTCATTGGAAGAATCCTAAGGAAATGCAATCGGAAAACAAAGGAAGTAGGTTACAGTACGCTTGTTCGCTCACTGCTTGAATACTGCTCAGCAGTGTGGGATCCGTACCAGATAGGGTTGATAGAAGAGATAGAAAACATCCAACGGAGAGGAGCGCGCTTCGTTATAGGATCATTTACTAATCGCGAAAGCGTTACGGAGATGATAGATAAACTCCAGTGGAAGACTCTGCAGGAGAGACGCTCAGTAGTTCGGTACGGGCTTTTGTCGAAGTTTCGAGAACATACCTTCAGCGAGGAGTCAAGCAGTATATTGCTCCCTTCTACGTATATCTCGCGAAGAGACCATGAGGATAAAATCAGAGAGATTAGAGCCCACACAGAGGCATACCGACAATCCTTCTTTCCACGAACAATACGAGACTGGAATAGAAGGGAGAACCGATAGAGGTACTCAAGGTACCCTCCGCCACACACCGTCAGGTGGCTTGCGGAGTATGAATGTAGATGTAGATGTAGATGTAACTGAATGCAGAGCATGCGTACAGGTTAAAACATTGCGGCAGACAAATAAGATGGATGTTTTTATTTTGATATCGGAAAGAGCGAATCCTCCAAGCTTTCGAGGCCTGGCCAGTACTTCGTACCGGACACGAAAGATACGGCGGCGCCCCAGGAATCGACCAGACACCTGTTTCAGTCTGCAGGCCATCATCACGGGAAGCGGGAAGACCTGCGCAACTTAATATACTTTACTGAAGACATAGGTTTCTTAAGCCCGTACATTGTGAAGGAGGCTAAGCGAACGGCGTTCATGATCAACGACCGCCCCATGAACACGACTCGCTACCTCACTCCAATTTTGTGTCGCCATTTTGACTGGATTGCGATCCACTAAGATCCCTAAGGTCTTGGCGATTGAAGACCGTCGCCTAAGAAATGACTACCTGATCGAAGCCTCTCAACGGTAGGAATGTGCATTTACGATCATTAATGCGAGCACCAGCAAAACGACAAAATGAATCCGAGGTGTCCGTAAGCCTCGGTACGTCCTCGACATGTCGTACTAAAACCATGAAGTCATTGGCGCATGCACGGACCGAAAAAAGTTCCTCCAATATAATACAGCCACGTAACTGCATGGCGAGGCGGCGAAGTAAGGGCTCTAAGAACAAGAAAAAAACGGACATGGATAAGGGGCTCCCCTAGGGTAAAGCCTGTCTGATCGATATCCGGTGACCTTTCACAATCACCGAGATAATGATACCGGTAAAATGGCGACACTTAGTCTGTTGTCTTTTGTATTAATTTTCCATAAATCTTGCTTCCATCATCGCTAACTATGTCAGAACTGCTTTCTCGTGTCCATCTTCATCAAAGCCAAATCGAGAAGCACATCGAGAACATTCTTCCTCATTCTTCTGTGTATTATTCTTATCACCAATGTGGATGCATGAGCTGTTAAGCTGATTGTGCGACAGACCTGCATCATACTAGAGTAGCATTTGTTTCATACACGTAAGTACTTCAGTCGTGCGTAACAGGTGGAACATAGTGGACCGCTTGGCTGCTTGCTTCTGTTGCGCCATAACCAGAGCCAGTTTTGTGTCGTCGTTCAACTTTAAACCGGTCCGAACTTAAGCTCCAGAGCTTCGAAGATTGTGACTGATTCCAGTGACGGATAACCAATCACGTGATTAAAGCACCTTGTAACTTTTCGCCCATTTAACCGCAATCATTATGTTTATTTTTTGTGATCAGTCTTTGCGAAATACGATCATCACCTACACTACCTGTGGATAAAAACAGGTCTTCGAAAGCAAGTTTCATATATTCTAAACCGACACAGTATTGTCCAAATCAGCAAGGAACTTTCCCGTAGTCATACACAGAGCTAGACTCTATAAGTAGGGCGGCATGTGATTTGTACGGATCACGACATCCTTCTCTGTTAAGCACACTCTCTTTCAAATACACCTGCCGCTGTTCGGATTGCGTTACATGCTCTGGTCACACGCTCCTGTTACGTCCGCACTTTGTCGATGGACTGGATGGGCATACACCAATGACTTTAAGTGCCTCCACAGCCACAGCACATTCGTCTCCGGTGAATGATGGGGACATGATACTGGAACTACTCGGCGAGGATATGGCCTAAAAAACGATGCGGTATGGTGCCCCGTTGTACAAAGTTCTACAATAGGACTGGTAATCGGTAATACAAAACACTTGTTAACCTGTTTGGTTAAGTGTCTGGCTCAGTGATCTGTCACCTGCAACTGCTGCGCATTAACTGATTCTGAAGCAATCATGTCGCCACAATTTCACGTTTACACGAAAAATGGCATCAGACATCGCGACGGTACAGCAGTAACTTACTGTGCCATGACATGAGAATGCCGTCTTACTTGTAAATAGAACGGAGGCTGTGAACTGGGGATGTTCAATGATCCATATCTCAACATCTTCTTCTTTCCGAACATTTCATTATTTTCTCCTTTCAGTTTTGAATAATACTACATCCTGCAAGAATATCTGAAACTTTTTAAAACAGCATGCATCAGTTAACGGCTAAATAGTGAGAAAAATCCCGATGGTATATGATTACAGGCTGAGTCAGCTTCCGAACTATCTGCTAAGTCGGTCAAGATATCTGTCTGCAGAAGACTCTTTTACAGATTTTCTTTGTGCTGAAACGTCCAAATGAGTGAGCATAAAACTTGTTCCACAGATCTATAACAGACGGACGTCGTCAGTAACGCCGTATTACCATGTGAAGCTGCCCGGCGATTTCTCCTGAAAACTGGATTGATCTACGCTTCATTTCCAATCGTTTGGTACCGTCAGTTGCTCCAGCTACCAAGTGTCTCCAGTGACCTATAATAAACTGGTAATTGAAGGGGTGCAACTTCTTTGAGTGACCTCTGTAGAATGGCTCAGCTTCTCATCCGGCCTTGATGCGTTTCCTCTGGCTAGGGATTTCAGTTGATTTCCTATATCATGAATATTTGTCTCAAAACTAACAGATCAATGTTTGTGCAATGAATGAAAGTAGTATCCGAATTACGATCTGTTGTGATTTTCGGAAAATGGCAATGTGGTCTTCCCTTATCGTCTAGCATTTCTGTGCCAGTATGGCCAAGGAAGTGACTGATAGATAATTCCGGTTATTTAAGTGGATTTCCAATGAAATTATTCATCTTCAGTGGAGTACAACTGGCAGTAGTCTCAGAATGAGCTCGTTGATTTCCACCAACCTGCCAAAACGAGCTACGTATACCGTTTCTGCTGGTTCATATGAAACTTTCCACAAGTCCACAGTGCATACACGGTAATCGAGAATGTACGTTGCTAAATTTTAACTCCATGTCATGTGTGTGCACGTTTCTGCAAACAGCATTAAACATAAGTACAAAGCAAATAGGTCAGTTAAATGTCTCATCCGGAATTCTTCCACCTACCGCCATCGTAGAAAAGGTCTTCACCTTGTGTGTATTCAAACAGATCGCCTTATGTCCATTGTCAAGTTTTTGTTTTTTGTTTATGTTTTTGAGAATCAGAACTGACCGAATTATGTCCAGCAATTATGGAATCGTTTTCAACGTAAATGTAAAACTGCAATAGCAAAACGAACATTCAAATTAAATAAAGTTTTCTCTGAATGTACGAACCAACTTGCCTTATTACCGAAAGTGATTTGGTTCCATCCACAAGAAGGTCAGATGCATGTGAGAAGATTGCTAAGAATAAGTAAATAAAAAACACAGATACTGTATCATCATCACTATTCCCTGACAGTGTCAGTAGTTTATTTTCCACTACTTACGACCATACGTAGTGGGAGATAGAAGTGAAATATTCCGTAGTAAGTAAGTTCGTACTGGCTGTGATTCTCGGCTTTGCATTATCATTATTCGGAACGTGTTATAATGCTTTATAGGTTCATTAAAATATGTCACATATGTTTTTAGGCGTTGGAAGTCAGGACCTTGCAACATGTGTGGCCGACCTACATCGTCGTCGACTGTATGTGATGATCGCCCTCCCTTTCATAGCATTTTGTCACCAACACCCAAACCTTGAGATGTCAAACACTTAGATCAATAGCAGACGTTGTGCGTCGATAGAGTATCAACCTGCTATTCTCGAGAAAAAGGAAATAAATAATGTTCATTGTACCTCTACTCCACGTTCCCCATTCTTTCCTGGGTTCCTTGGTTCCTGGAGTGTAGGAACGAGATATGGTGGCCAGTCCTCGAGCTGCGATCACTGCTCACTTTGCAGCCACACCTTAAAAAAAGAAAAGAAAGGAAGTTGGCAGTGCTTGAGATCCAAGTCCCGGTTGGAACATCACTGATAACATTTTTTTATACGTGAAACAGTTACATGGTTAATTGGGAGAACATTTTCCTGACATGTAAAGGGTCTTTTCGGAGTTTGTAGCAGTGTTTTTTTGGCAGTCTGCTTTCGCTTCGTTAGTTGATAATAGTAGCAAACCTACAGAGTACCTTTGTATAAACAGGTGTGTTCTTCTCTATGAAAGTGAATGTTACAGGTTTGCTACTTTCAACCAACGAAGCGAAAGCAAACGTCATCAATAACATTGCTACAAACTCCGAAGCGTCATTTTATATGTCAGGAATATCTCCTCCCTTATAACAATGTTGACGTGTAAACTGTTTTCGAACTCGGGACGTTTAGGACGACGAGCTAACGCCTTACCTACTTACCTACCAGAGCTCTCTGTGATCTTTCATCACCTATACGCTTGTCCTATACTCCATTGTGCTGGTGTTACTTTTAATTATCGTTTATGCATGTTCTACTGTGTGACAGTACCCAGTACAAACTAAATCGGTGTTGGTTTGGTTTATATTCTATTGACACACAACGTTTGGTACCGATTTGAGTGTGTGATATGTGGAGGCTTGGGTGTAAGTATAAGAAATAACGACACAATTTAGATTTTCTAACTTTTATTTGCATGCTACCGAGTGCACGTTCATCGGTGTTCTAATTTGGATGCAGTGATATATCAATAACAACAAAGGCGTAACTGAAATATAATTGTGTAAACGTGCTTAAGTGTGATATGCGTATAAATTACAAGATCTACGACTACACAAAAAGAGCTGAAATGGTTCAAATGGCTCTGAGCACTATGGGACTCAACTGCTGAGGTCATTAGTCCCCTAGAACTTAGAACTAGTTAAACCTAACTAACCTAAGGACATCACAAATATCCATGCCCGAGGCAGGATTCGAACCTGCGACCGTAGCGGTCTTGCGGTTCCAGACTACAGCGCCTTTAACCGCACGGCCACTTCGGCCGGCAAGAGCTGAAAGACTGAAGAATTTCCTCATTCTGCGACTGGAGCAAATTGAGCACCGGTGTAACACGGAAAGCGCATCTAGAAGTTATTTTTGGAATCTCAAATAGTTGATCACGATGTATTCATCATTGAGTTATTCATTGAAAGAAACTGATTAGGGTTATTGCTACTATGGTACGTCTAGTACCTGAGGGAAACAACATGAACTCAGGAATGGCGAATGGGTATGATTGCTGACCTTGGCCGGTTTACCCTATGAGGCATTACCTCTGTTCTTCACTTTTCATCTCCAAATAAAAAGTAAATGATTTTAGTAGGTTGAAGGAAGGAATTATGATTTCAAACTTGATTACTCTATATCCAAGCTATGGATTAAGGATCCAAAAAATTGCCACCTGATTAAAGGAATTTCTAGAGGCGCGCTCAAACTTCTTCCTACTTTGTGATGCACTAGATAAGTAGAAACGAAAATTTGCTTTTGACGTCTACTCGACGTTCGAATCGGTCAAAGTTGTACCATTAAATGGATCATAAACTTTTCAGGTGAACAATTCCGGCACCTGCTTGAAGTGGACAGAGAAAATGAACAAAATTCGTGTGAAAACGTTGAGTGAGGATCTCAGCACCTCGAGATGTATGAATCTCCAGCGCGTTAACCATTTCGCCAACACGGCCCTCTCTTCTTTCTCGGCCATAACTGAAAGAATACATTGTATCTCATTAAGACATCAGATGTGGGCTGCTAGGAACTGTTAGGCATTTGATACATTGGACGCACCGGTTTCCTTTCCCTCTTGGTGTCGTTACTCTATCGACATTCCTGTTAGTCCTCCCATATTCATCTCTCAAATCGGCTTTAATCAGCTGGGTGGGGGTGGGGGGAGGGATGGGCAGAGTAAGTAAAGTATGGAGTAATATGAAGGAGGCATAAGTAGGACAGCCAACAGACACACACACACACACATGCCTTTATTTTGTTGCAGTTTTATTTTTGTTATTATTGCTATAGTATTAGGCTTTGGTTTACTGAGCCATACTGCAAACTGCTTGGTACAAATGTCAACTCATATATGTTGAGAAGACATAGCATAAATAATGTGAACAATGGTTTTAAATTAATTTGCTGTTTCATATATGTTCAATACTTAGAGCTAAGGAATCTTCACGTATCAAATGTAGCCAGAAAACAAGAAGTAGTGTTCAAGAAAGAATGAAAGGCAAACACACAGAGATTAACAAGAGTATGCACTTACAAATAACAAATCATATTTCACATAAACATAGTATTATTTCGTGTAAACCAAATAAGGCCTTTCTTGAATGACACCTCAGGTTGGCTGCCGCATTATAAAATCAACTTCATTCAATATTTCGGCGATCCAGCTGTTCCCCATCTTTATCAGAAACCTGCTGCTGTGTCCTGTTGAAAATTGATGCCAAGGTTGCAGGTCCTCGTAATACACGGGCCTCTGAGGACACTTTCTATACTCATTACTCCGGGAAAGGCTAAAATTTCATACAGGAACTTTATTTATCCTCCTGGGTTTTGAGCTTGGGCTTTGCGAATGAAAGTTTTGTATTGGTTTCAATGAAATGTTCTGGGACCGAATAAGATTGAAATACCAAATTTTTTAAAAAAAATCTTGTGAATCATAAAAGTATTAGGACAGGCACACTCACATATACTACATCACTCATCAAACTCGTTTTCCATCCTAATAATGACCAATTTTCACAGATTATCTTTAGAGATTTCATTTGTAATCTAACAACTGAAGTATATAAGCATTTTTACGTAAGTCCCGCAAAATGTTAGTTAATTATTATGCCATAAAATACTATCATAAAATTGTTCACTCCAGTGCCTTCAGAAAGTACGTTGCACATTGTTGTAAATTTTATTGATTGCTGCATGAAACATCAAATTGACACAGATACATGACAATGTTTTGTAACATATTTATCAAAGCTCTGTAAGCAAGACTCGAAACGTTTTAACAGTCTCCCACTTTCTCGACTATATAAGTCTGCTCCTTGGCCACGGATCTATTGTAGATCAGCTGTGTAAATATCTTCATCGTCGGAAAATCTGTGATTGTTATGAATCAGTTCCTCGATACCTTCACATTGTCGTCTATGCTAGACGTACAATTCGATGGTCTCCATTGGCGATCAGCATGACCCTCATCTGACCTGTTTGGTCAATCTGTTGGCAAAATTTCACTGTTGCTGAACGCGATATTGAATGTGGTCCATACAGCGTCAAAATTCACGGTTAATCTGTGTGTCAGGCGTTATGCCCACAGTGATCGTACTGTCCCATTTAATTTAAACTGCAGAACGGTGTCTGCAGGACAACCAGAGCATGTACTGTCTCCCGACAACGCGTCACACTTGTTGCACAAGCATGGGCCAACATGTGTCACTTACTTTTCCAAGTCCGTATGTATATGACACTTTAAACTGTTTCTTATATTTGCTATCTGTCTCTTTCGCTCTGTCTCTCCGTCCGAACAGGCCAAGAAGGCCCAACGGTTCCGACCGGCCACCGTGTCATCCTAAGCCCGTAGGCATCATTGGCTCTGAGCACTATGGGACTCAACTGCTATGGTCATCAGTCCCCTAGAACTTAGAACTACTTAAACCTAACTAACCTAAGGACATCACACACATCCATGCCCGAGGCAGGATTCGAACCTGCGACCGCAGCAGTCGCACGGTTCCGGACTGCGCGCCTAGGCATCATTGGATGCGGATATGGAGGGGTAAGTGGTCAGCAAACCGCTCTCCCGGTCATAGGTCAGTTTACAAGACCGGAACCGCTACTTCTCAAACAAGCAGCTCTTCAGTTTGCCTCACAAGGGCTGAGTGAAAATACCGCTTCTCAAACGGGCTCGGCAGACAGCATGGTGGCCCATCCAAGTGCTAGTCCAGCCCGACAGCGCTTGACTTCGGTGATCTGACGGGGATCGGTGTTATTACTGCGGCAGGGGAACTGTTATGGAATTGCAAAAAATAAACTTCTTTCTCTTTCTCTGGAACTAAACGTATTCTGCATTTAGTGTCCTATACAAATGTGATTTGGAGAAGATCATTACAGCAGAGGTCAAAGCTCTCCAGTACGCAGATGATTTATGCCTTTTTTCTACACTTAAAGGCCAAATCTCTGTGCCTGACGTAAGACAGGCACAGCACGCACAATCAACTTTTACAAGTTTTATTCAACATCTCAGGTAGATGCACTGTATGAAACATCCTTACTGTTCCATTGGCATAGGCTTTGGTGTTCTGGTGCGCTTCCTCGTTGGAAAAGCGTAATGTTTGTCATCATATTCCGCCTTCTCTTCTTCGCTCTCTTCTACGTCTCGTATTCTCTGCTGTGAATGTGCCGAATGGAGACTTAGCGCTACACCTATAAAAAGCATCACTGTGTTGTTTTGAGGAAGTAAAAGATCTCTTACTCTATAGCGCAGGGTATAGTAACATTTTGAAGCGTTATCTATAGTGAGACTAGTCCAGAAGTACAGAAATTACCTATATTTCTTAAAACCATGCTAACGCTGGGATAAGGATGTTTCTTGAGTCAACCTACTTTGAGCTTGCCGAAACGAAAGTACGTGATGAACAGAAAGCACGTGGAGCGAAGTACAAGCCACAATCGAGGACAGCGAATTTACTTACTTTCTGAGTTAGAAGAAAATAAAATTAGTATGTAGCGTAAACGCATCAGAAGGAGTGGGGAGGATATTTGAAGATCCCTATGATATAACAAACCATGAGCACTTGTTGGAATGGGAACCATCAGTTTCACAAGGTTTTGCTCTAATAAGTTTTGATGTGTTTCCAAGTACTTGTAGGTAAACAGATAGTTATCTGGGTCTCCTTCTTTCTTGTGTGTTCTGACACTCGCAGAAACGGATATCCCTGACATCTACCACATGTAAGTGGTTAGGATGAACTAATGGTTCATACGAATGAGTACCAAGATAGTTTTCAGCTTCCTGCCTGTCTGAAATTCTCGAAGACAGGAGAACCTTCTAGTAACTGGCTGGATCGAAGTGCCGCATTGACTTTACGGCCAGTTTCCGCACCCACAGCTGGAAATCGGAGAATGGTAGAATGACGTTCATCACACATCCATAACCATTGAAATTCTTCGCCAGATTTTCGACTATGTCTTCTCAAACAGTCACACATGATGTGGGGGCCATAGCAATGAGATTCTTAAGCCTTCTCGTTTATTTCTCAATGGTTGTCGCAAAATTTCAAGTACCTGAATATTCATCTTACTGTTACATTTTATTTTGAATAGAGTGGAACACACTTTTTGAGTTCGAGACTACTGCAGGTTCTGGAGCCTCACATAAATACCTATTGTCAGAGCCTCTCGAATTGCTGCCGCTTCTGCAGTAAAATATGAACAACGTGGTGGCAGACGATGTTCTTAGGAATGCTTCAGCTGCGGGAGAAGTAATACGCATCTTTCTGCTCAAGTCTCTCGAAATTAAAAGCAATCAGTATAAAAGTGAACAAAGTGCGTCAGTAAAGTTTAAAGTAGGGAGCGAAAATGGAACTCATTGTGCCACAGCAATGTTTCATCGTACTGTATATAGTGAATACCGAGATTTTACATCTGATACGGGACAGGATTTCTGAGTTTGTCTATGGATGTATCTGTTTGAACCCAACTGTAGATACTGTGCACTGAGCCGATGCTTTTACTAGCAGAGGGCAAACACTCCTCATTTCCGATGTAGACCTTGTGTGCGGAAGACACTCTCATTTGTCGCAGGAGCATTAACCTGTATTGGGCTGCTGCGCTATTTGGCTTTTAAAATATCTCTCCAGGTACTGACGTCGAACACGCAGCAGAGTCTCAACGACTTCTCCTGGTAAGACATTCTTGTAAGTTGATCGCATTTCTCCAAGGCCCACAAGCCTGCACCCGAACTGTACTAAGTCCAACTGATGAGGTGCACCTTTCGCAGCGGTATGGTACAACGATCATTATAATCGATGATGCACCGGACGAAGACAAAGTTACAGTGTGCACACCGAGAAGTTCCAGCAGCAGGTCTTACTGCATTAATGCTGTGTCTTTTCGTGGTTACATAGTGGGCTAAGAGAACTATAGAAAATTTCATAGTCAAACTGTTAGGTCACTGGCAGTCATAGTCATTTAACGTATAAATGGCTCTTCCTGACAGTAGGCATATTATTTGGTCCGTAAGTGTTGAAAAAAGCCACAAATCGTCTGCATACTGGAGAGATTTAACCTATGGTGTCATTATCTACATCTACATCTACATTTATACTCGGCAAGCCACCCAACGATGTGTGGCGGATGGCACATTACGTGACACTGTCATTACCTCCCTATCCTGTTCCAGTCGCGTATGGTTCGCGAGAAGAACGACTGCCGGAAAGCCTCCGTGCACGCTCGAATCGCTCTAATTTTACATTCGTGATCTCCTCGGGAGATATAAGTAGGGGGAAGCAATATATTCGCTACCTCATCCACAAACGCGCCCTCTCGAAACCTGGACAGCAATCTACACCGCGATGCAGAGCGCCTCTCTTGCAGATTCTTCCACTTGAGTTTGCTAAATATCTCCGTAACGCTATCACGCTTACCAAACAATCCTGTGACGAAACGCGCCGCTCTTCTTTGGATCTTCTCTATCTCCTCTGGCAACCCGACCTGGTACGGATCCCTCACTGATGACCAATACTCAAGTATAGGTCGAACGAGTGTTTTGTAAGCCTCCTCCTTTGTTGAAGGACTACATTTTCGAAGCACACTCTCCCAATGAGTCTCAACCTGGTACCCGCCTTACCAACAATTAATTTTATATGATCATTCTACTTCAACTCGTTCCGCACGCACACTCCCAGATATTTTACAGAAGTAGCTGCCACCAGTGTTTGTTCCGCTATCATATAATCATACAATAAAGGATCTTTTTTTCTATGTATTCGCAATACATTACATTTGTCTATGTTAAGGGTCAGTTGCCACTCCCTGCACCAAGTGCCTATTCGCTGCAGTTCTTCCTGCATTTCGCTGCAATTTTCTAATGCTGCAACATCTCTGTATACTACAGCATCATCCGCGAAAAACCGCATGGAACTTTCGACACTATCTACTAGGTCATGTATACATATTGTGAAAAGCAATGGTCCCATAACACTCCCCTGTGGCACGCCAGAGGTTACTTTAACGTCTGTATACGTCTCTCCATTGAGAAAAACATGCTGTGTTCTGTTTGCTAAAAACCCTTCAATCCAGCCACACAGCTGGTCTGATATTCCGTAGGCTCTTACTTTGTTTATCAGGCGACTGTGCGGAACTATATCGAACGCCTTCCGGAAGTCAAGGAAAATGGCATCTACCTGGGAGCCTGTCTCTAATATTTTCTGGGTCTCATGGACAAATAAAGTGAGCTGGGTCTCACACGATCGCTGTTTCCGGAATCCATGTTGATTCCTACAGAGTAGATTCTGGGTTTCCAGAAACGGCATGATACGCGTGCAAAAAACATGATCTAAATTTCTGCAACAGGTCGACGTCAGAGATATAGGTCTATAGTTTTGCGCATCTGCTCGACGACACTTGTTGAAGACTGGGACTACCTGTGTCCTTTTCCAATCATTTGGAACCTTCCGTTCCTCTAGAGACTCGCGGTACATGACTGTTAGAAGGGGGGCAAGTTCTTTCGCGTACTCTGTGTAGAATCGAATTGGTATCCCGTCAGGTCCAGTGGACTTTCCTCTGTTGAGTGAGTATGTTCTTCACATCTCGTGTGTACATTAAAACCAGATAGTGCGCTGATCTGAGCGTTTAGGGAGTCCTCTTGAGTTTGTATGAGTAATTTGTTTTTAATTCTTACACACATGGTACTGTGCTTTGCAAAGATTTGAACACAAAACAAAATAAGTCTTTCAAGAGCTCTTTCAATAAACGCCGACAAGCTGACAACGGGATGGGTGTGTAGGAAGTTGGACTTCATTGCACCGATTTAGATTAGGGAACTGGAACCATTATTTGAACTGTTCAGGAAGGTAGCACTCTCTAGTTCAGATGTCGATAAAGTTCGTTGAAAGGTCGTGAAGGGACTATTTGTCACGAGAGAGAGCCAGGACAGTGAACATAATCCATTCCAAGGACTGAATTCGTAGAGGACTTCCGTATTTTATTTATCTCTTTCATCTCAGACGAGCATCTTAGGAAATGATCATATGCGATGACTGCTGGGTGGAATTTATACACCCAGTTAAGAGGTTTTCACAATTTTTAGAACATGTTAGTTTCAGCATTTATCTCCCAGTTGCACGGATAATCTTCCACAGATGAGAAGATGTTCTAGTCGACGTTCGGCAGTCTCTGGTGAGTTCCGTATTCCACCGACCACGGAGTTCGTAACATGTAACTAAGTGAAATGTCGCTTTTGATACTAGAAATCGGTTGCATTTAATACTCTGAAGAATGTGTAGTAAGATACTTACACCGAGCCGGTCTCTGGTAAACTTACTTCTGCAACTGTATTCTCACTTTTTGAAAGAGTGCCAGTTTGCGATAATGATGTTCCAGTGACTTTTAGGAAAGAACTGCAAGTCTCTTGCTGTCGCTTCCATCGTCCAGGTACCAGGAAATGTTACCTGATCCTGGTTTTTGATGCAATACCGACCGAGTACAAATATTCACTTTTGGTGGGAAGCATTACGTGAGCCAAAATAGTGGCGAAGAGACTCCAGGATAGGACAGCCGTCGTTGAGGACTATATGGTGACTGTCTTCCGTTACATTAGGAGAGCTCTGTCCTGGGTCTCTGTTACACGAACTTCCCTAAATAGAAGTGTGAGCGATGAAATTCCCGCAGAGCTCCAGCGGTTGCTCAAGTTTGAGCAACAGTACTTTCCACTCTTACTTCACCTATTTCAGTTCTATGGGATTAAAAACCGGCTGACTGGGTATATAATACAGATCGTAATTTAATTCGTGCTACCGATATCTCCAGTCCTGGGGTAGGGGAACTAATGTGTATATCCGAGAAAGTAAGTTCCTACCGCAGCAGGACAGCGGCACCCACTTTAGAGTCAAGTCTGGCTGACCTGATAACAAAGAACCTTCTACAGGTGATATACCTATCTAGTTTGGATCACGTTTCGGTAATCCAAGCAGCACACACATTTTTTATATGGAGTTCTTGTAGCAGGCTCTGTCTGTTGTCTTCGACTGACCGAACATGCCACTGAAGGACCATGAAAGCAATGATTGGAAATAATGGCTAGAGTTAAAATTATTACGCCTCTCGTGTTTAACTCTGCTCTGATAAGGGAATATACCTCACTTGTTAATATGATAATCCAGATATTATCTCGGAGTTAACTGCAGCTGCCATTCGTTGTGGACGTCCTGAACACTGACACTGTGTTACGGCTTGGTAACATTTAATTCCAGTTCGCCTGGGATAAAAGAAGCAGGAGATATTGTGTGAGCCTCCATTGTGCCTCATAACTCCTCACTTGATGTAACATAAAACTAATTCGAAAACATCTGCATACCCGCACTGTTCGATATTGCACTTCACCGCAGTCCCATTGAAGCTGAAGCATTGATCGAAGCATATAATTCATTTTTTCTCAACGTTTTGAAAAAATACGTCTATTAACGCAGATTTTACAGTTTCAAGAGGTTATTCCGACAAACTGAGGCAAGGGTCAAACTCTTGTCGGAGACAGCCCACAAAAAAAATCTCAACTTTCTGATTGCTGTGTAGTCCACGTTTGAGACGGCTTCATCGTTGTCTTAATGTGTAGGCACTGGTTTACGCGTATAGTGATTTTGTTTTGGCTTCTCAGGTGCTACGCAGCATTTTCTGCTGTTCGTGCCTTCCCTGCAGGAAGAAAACGAAGAAAGCGAAGAAAACGAAGACAGAAACAGCTTATGTGGAGCGCTACACAAGTAGGAAAGAGTGGAAGAAAGACCTTGATGCTGGAATAATGGATCTGAACATGGTGAGCAGCTCCAAGACGTATCAAAAACGGCACAGCGAAGTTAAAGCATTACTGAAATTAGTAACAATGTTTATTCTTGTAGCAAAATCTGTTCTTTTAATTTCCCAGTTTTTTTCAATATTCCTACTATTTGTTTTAGTTTTCTGGTTTATATTAAATCTTAAATTAGACCCTACAAACATATACAAATTTTTGTTGTCTACTTCTAATTTTGGAGAACTGTTGTTAGTCTTTCTCTGATATCTTTACGTTCTCAACGGTAATATAAATTCGACGAGATGGCTTCAATTATCACACTTAATTTCCAAGTACAGTTCTTTATTTTATGCACTTCAAAGATTATAATTGTTGTATCATGTTATGTTCATCTGAACAGTCAAAAGAGACACTCTCCTTTATTGTTTGTGGTTCACTATCCAAATCTCTTTGCCCTCAGCCACCCACGATCACTTCCCATTAAGAAGTTCAAATCTCACCTTAAGATAATATTACGTGTTTATGAAGCAACTATATTTTCATAACTAATAAACATATATTTAAATAAGAAGCGTAGTATTATATAGTCGAAATATTTGTTTTATAACAGGACAAATACTAACAATTAAATAAATCCGTACAAATAAAGTAATGGATGTGTTATTAATAATTGCAAACCATATAGTGTTTGTTCGCTTTCATTATTAATTTCTGCAGCAGTATTACCATAAACATACGTTTTAAACGGAATTTGTTCACTTTGTTTGCATTAGAACTATCCTTGCGTTTATTAATAGGGAAAATTTGACTGAAAGCATTGGCACTTACGAATACTTGCTTGTTTTGCCATTTGATAACACTGCTACATTATTCGATGGAGAAGTACTGGCTTTGTGGCATCAAAGCCGAGGTTCTGGAACTATATAAATACAAGAACAATTGCCAATGAAACTTAGATGTTATCAAAATACTGGAAACCATTTAGGCCATTGAGAAATATTCTGTAACGGTGGATCAAGTATGTTTACTTAGGGAGGTACCTAAACGAAACAATTGCCCTACAATAATAGGGAGTAATATTATGGGTGTGAACCATTATAGAAAAAAGATATAGTACCTTTAGAGCAAGTATAGAATTTCAGAAACAGTTACACCGTGCGATGAATCTGAATTATTATATGCGGCTAAATTTATTCCATGTAATAATTTATCAGGACACCTAATTCATGTATTAACAAGGTATTACACTAATTAATTTACTGCAGCAGATGATTTAGGGTGGTATTATTAGCGTAATTTTATATTTTCGTTTCCAAGTTTAATGTTTATATTTGTATACAAAATTTACTATGTAACTTAGAGTTCACATCTATGCATAAACGTGTACTGATGTAATTACTAAGCAAAATATCATCTTAGACGTTATACACACCCTGGGCCACAGATAGTCAATTATGGTTATGGAAAATGAGTCTGTTGACGGGTTTCATTTTTCTTCATGGGCTAATCTTTTTATATCAATATGTTTACCACACTGCGTCGGCAGTTAGCAGCAGTCCCATTAACCTGCATCCAATCCTGTTGAGCACGTTCCATTAAAGGCTTACCTCACCTTTTCACTCTTGTGCCTCTCATTTCAAAAATGGTTCAAATGGCTCTGAGCACTATGGGACTCAACTGCTGAGGTCATTAGTCCCCTAGAACTTAGAACTAGTTAAACCTAACTAACCTAAGGACATCACAAACATCCATGCCCGAGGCAGGATTCGAACCTGCGACCGTAGCGGTCTTGCGGTTCCAGACTGCAGCGCCTTTAACCGCACGGCCACTTCGGCCGGCCCTCTCATTTCCTACTTTATTTGATTTATTATTTTATAACCGCTCCCTATAACACAATGAAACACATTGTTCAGAATTTACATTTATCGACTGAGTATGTGACCAAAAATCCATTCAAGTGTGGCAAGTCTAATCTCTAGAGTATTCTTATGTGTTAGTTATATACAATACTACTTGAGTCAGTAATGGCAAAAACAAAACATCCACAGTTTATGGAGTACGGGCGCTTCAGAGAGAGAAGGGAGCCAGAATATCCGTCCATCTTCGAGATCTTTCCCTGTCAGCCGACTCCAGGACCAGCCCCTCGCATGAAGAAAGAAGAGAATAATAAGGACGACACTGGGAAGGACGGCCGTGCAGTGGTGAGCGAACATCAGTACTACCGGGTTTGCATCGCAGAATCAGTCACTCTCCCAGACAGCTCTCTCATTTTTACACGTGGGCCTAAGTAAGGAACGCACTTTGTTGTAATCCATTAATACAAAATAGCAGTGGTTACAATATCCTAAAGTAAATGTGACATAAAACGGAATGCTATTGCTGTGGAAAGTAAACTTCCGTTGTAAAATTACAAGGATACGTAGTATACCACCAGTTTGAAACAAGAGCTAAAAACGCATGTTAACAGTCGATTCAGTCTTACATGGTTTCGCATGTGCATTCGACATGCTATCTCAAGTATTCAGTACACGATGTACGGTCATACGGAGTGTTAGTTTCAATACCTGTTCGTGAAACTAAGTGCTGCTATGAACTGCAGTGGGCATATGCTGTCGGTAATAAGAGGCACAAATTCGACTTTAGCTTCTATTCAGTAGCTGCACGAGAAATACACACGACACCAATGCGACATAATATGGTTTACAGTTCCAGTGCTTGTGGCCTCCATCAATGCGACATGCAGAATAAGGTTTTGAAACATGAAGAATAGTTAATAAGAATATAAGTAACCAGACCAAACGTCACGAAGATATAAAAAAGACTTGCATAGTGTGTGTGGCTATTAAACAAAAGGTAACGATGGGGTCGTAATCTCTTCGTGTAGTCTTCCAGAACGTGAATTTGTGATAGACTAGGCAGCGCCATTGAGCTTTACACGAATATTCACGTGACGATCAGAGGATCAAGTGAGAGAAATTATGGTGGTAACAGAGAGTATTATAAATATAAATGCAGGTTCACACCAGCAAATTTTCTTGTTTACAAATGCCTGCGTATTTTACTATGTTCTTGCTGTACGTATACTTCTGCTGTACTGTCGCATTTATGAACAAAGATGCATCACAACCGTTATATACAAAACGGGTCACAGACAATGTCTATGTTTTTCGAGTCATATATCGATTGACTTTGTTCAGCTTTTTTCATATGGTGTCTACTACACAGTCCGCGAACAACAATCTGGTGTTTATACACTTTGCACACCTTCACATTCTTCCTCTTTCAGGTGCGGGGTTCATAATTCCTAGATTCCTTATCATTATTCGTGTCAACTAACCTTTATTCTGTTAAGTGGTCCCCATTAAAACATTCTGTACCCATTTCATTCGTGTGCCTCTCAGTTCCCTATGTGTCTTTGATATACACTCCTGGAAATTGAAATAAGAACACCGTGAATTCATTGTCCCAGGAAGGGGAAACTTTATTGACACATTCCTGGGGTCAGATACATCACATGATCACACTGACAGAACCACAGGCACATAGACACAGGCAACAGAGCATGCACAATGCCGGCACTAGTACAGTGTATATCCACCTTTCGCAGCAATGCAGGCTACTATTCTCCCATGGAGACGATCGTAGAGATGCTGGATGTAGTCCTGTGGAACGGCTTACCATGCCATTTCCACCTGGCGCCTCAGTTGGACCAGCGTTCGTGCTGGACGTGCAGACCGCGTGAGACGACGCTTCATCCAGTCCCAAACATGCTCAATGGGGGACAGATCCGGAGATCTTGCTGGCCAGGGTAGTTGACTTACACCTTCTAGAGCACGTTGGGTGGCACGGGATACATGCGGACGTGCATTGTCCTGTTGGAACAGCAAGTTCCCTTGCCGGTCTAGGAATGGTAGAACGATGGGTTCGATGACGGTTTGGATGTACCGTGCACTATTCAGTGTCCCCTCGCCGATCACCAGTGGTGTACGGCCAGTGTAGGAGATCGCTCCCCACACCATGATGCCGGGTGTTGGCCCTGTGTGCCTCGGTCGTATGCAGTCCTGATTGTGGCGCTCACCTGCACGGCGCCAAACACGCATACGACCATCATTGGCACCAAGGCAGAAGCGACTCTCATCGCTGAAGACGACACGTCTCCATTCGTCCCTCCATTCACGCCTGTCGCGACACCACTGGAGGCGGGCTGCACGATGTTGGGGCGTGAGCGGAAGACGGCCTAACGGTGTGCGGGACCGTAGCCCAGCTTCATGGAGACGGTTGCGAATGGTCCTCGCCGATACCCCAGGAGCAACAGTGTCCCTAATTTGCTGGGAAGTGGCGGTGCGGTCCCCTACGGCACTGCGTAGGATCCTACGGTCTTGGCGTGCATCCGTGCGTCGCTGCGGTCCGGTCCCAGGTCGACGGGCACGTGCACCTTCCGCCGACCACTGGCGACAACATCGATGTACTGTGGAGACCTCACGCCCCACGTGTTGAGCAATTCGGCGGTACGTCCACCCGGCCTCCCGCATGCCCACTATACGCCCTCGCTCAAAGTCCGTCAACTGCACATACGGTTCACGTCCACGCTGTCGCGGCATGCTACCAGTGTTAAAGACTGCGATGGAGCTCGGTATGCCACGGCAAACTGGCTGACACTGACGGCGGCGGTGCACAAATGCTGCGCAGCTAGCGCCATTCGACGGCCAACACCGCGGTTCCTGGTGTGTCCGCTGTGCCGTGCGTGTGATCATTGCTTGTACAGCCCTCTCGCAGTGTCCGGAGCAAGTATGGTGGGTCTGACACACCGGTGTCAATGTGTTCTTTTTTCCATTTCCAGGAGTGTATTATTATTTGACAAACGCCTATAGCATCACATTTCACATTCGTTATTATATACAATTATGGTCTGCGTACTGAATGTACCATCTCTTTAACAAAGCTAAGTCAGTTGTCTAAAGTTTCCTTCAATTAGACATATGGAATCCTTGCTAAATAAGCGATAGTAAAGTCAAACCATCTGCAGGGCCACGCTGTTGGGCGCGTCAAGAAGAGAAAGGCAGCCGAAGAAATACCACCTTCTGATGACCGCGAGCGCAAAGACACCGAGCAGCGTCGCCGTCGCCGCAAGAGACGTCATAATAAACTGGTCGCCACGCCGCAGGAGGGCCCTGCTGGGGTAAGTCAGCGTCATTACTGCCACGAAGAGCAAGCAGGAGGGGGCGGACAAACAGGTTCAGAGCTACGAAACAACAGCTACTTCTTAAACTGCACGCATTGCAGAATCAGCCACTCTGTCAGATCATGTCTATCGAGAATTTCTGATGCTCCAGACACGCCTCCTCGACTACAAATTCAGGAAGGACGATTTAAGGGATTCGCTCTATTAAAATCAAATAACAGATTGGTTACAACTCGCTGAGGTAATTCTTTGATCGTACGGATAGTTATTACTGTGGGATAGTAAGGACCGATGTAAAATATCAACGGGTTCGGAACTTAACACTCGTGCGAAACACAGCAACTTCAGACAGCTTCATATACGAAAATTATAGATCTGCAGTTGTGCAAGTCACAACTGACCAATGACTACTGCCAGTCGGGGACACATCGAAGTGTGGAATGACGGGGAATGAAACTGTTTGACTCATTTTAAACGCAAGTATGCCGATAACCGTTTTATGTGATTTATGTAAACACGGAGAACCGCAGTCCGATTGACCGAGGTGAATTTAACTGAGCACATACTGATATCGCGTAGTGAACCTTATGCAACTCGACCCATCACCTGGTTAAAGTTTCTTGTGGAAATACCTTCTTTGTTCAGCTTGTCTCTTACAGCGACATGAAATATCGCCTATGTATCATACTGGAGAGCTGAACTGCTCGATTGGTTGGCTCAGCAAAGGGTGAGCTTAAGTACCTCTAGCTCCAATTTGATTGCGTCTTTAGCTATTTGCTAACAAGGAAAGAGAAAGTTAGCTGCACGGTGGCTATAAATCGTAGTGTCATACGGTCGCACAGCCAGTCCCAAAATGAGCACAAATACTGGCGCCAGGAGCTACCACATCAAAGAGAAAACTACCATGTACGTAAAGATATAGGTATAAGTGGTATTAGCCCAGACTGTTAACGGAACTGAACACTACGGTAGTATACACTCGTACGAAACCACAAGCTGCACTCATGAGGCAGTAGGGAACTAGTAAAGTACTCGGGATCAATTACAACAATTCGGCCATTTATGCTTGCAAGAAAGTGATGACTCACCTAACGTACATTGTAGAAGTGAAGTGACTACCTTAACATAGCAGAAACTTGGTAAGAATTAGTCGAAGTTAATCAGACTTCGGATACATTCCAACTATGTTAATGAAATCTGTGACTGACACAAATGGCATACTGAGAACAACTTAAGTTTTTTAAAACAGAAGTGACGAATGAAGAGCATCAGTGCAGTCTTTTCTGGTTTATTATAATCCCATCAACAGTTCTTGACATGATGAGATAAAATGAGTTTGGAATTACATAACTTAGCCAGACTATTTGTGTGAAATAGTAGTAATAACAGCCAGCAGAGCACACACGACGTCAATGACACAAGTCGGAAAAATGTGTTACTGCCTCCCACTGGAGCGAATCAGAGATGGCCCAGGAGCCTTGGTGCAGGTTCTGATAGGATTACTCCCAGGCTGAAACCAGATGTTATCCCATCTGTACGTCCATTTCATCCGCGATCAGCATAATAACTGAAGTTTTAGCACGTAACGATACTAAATAAGAGCACGGACAATGTACACGATTTAAAGCGCTCTAATATGACAGGTGTGAACTAACAAAATTGTGCTGTGTTAATAACCTTACAGCAGATACAGGAGCTCTGATACTATACAGGAACAGTGCGAAATCTACTACGTGTCACTAAATTCTTTCAGTATAACGAGTAATGTTTTATGGGCGCAACTGACATATAGGTAGTTAATAAGTCCACATGCTTCACTTTTAGTTGAAAGTAATACTTTTCTTTGGCACAAGATTCTGCACAATAATGTAAAAATAATTACGTTTTCGTTAGGAAGCTCCCTTTGTGAGGTTACGACAAAGCCATCGACATACCTGTGTTTCCACACAGAAGAATCTGTAACGGGTGACCTTACCGATAAACAAATCGCTTCCTACTCTCCTGAGTACCAGCCAATCAGATCCCTTATAACAGTGCAAAATTCTCCATTCCCTATTTAGTTTAACATAATAAACCAGTCATAGGTTCATTGTGCTGGAGCTGAGAAACCGGCAACTTATGACTCCCACCATCTCTCCTATATCACGTTTAGGCAATCAGGCGTTCTCCATGTAGACTCATGTGAGTTCTGTTCTTCCACTCCAGAATTTATTTGCATTGTCCTATGTCAGTGCTCGCACGTTTCTTAGCAGATTCAACAAAATTTCAGTTAGTTTCGCTGCAGCCTGTCATCTCAGCGAGCTGTGCTGTTAAGCACACAAGATCCAGATGGTGTTTCGTCTCACGCCAATCTTACCTGTTCACCGTTGTGGGACTAGGAGTTCGGAGAACATGGGAACACAGCCTGTAGCTGTTAACTCGCGACGTGCCACCTCTGCGCCAGTGGACACGCCAAGTTAAAACGTGCAGATCAGCTTTCCATCATTTAGGATGCAGACACGAACAGTGCCTCTGCCGTCGGGCTCAGCCCACATGCAGTATACTGCAGTATACTGTGGCCTGACACCGACACACGCTCCCTTCTTCTGGTGGCCTGTGTTCAACGTGTAGTCAGTAGGATTCCGCTCTACTCATTTAAACAGTCGCCCAGATTCAGGGAATAATAAGGAAATCTAGTGTTACGAAGGTAATCCCAAAAGTAAGGTATCCTATTTTTTTATATGTTTGTGTGGCAATCGGTCACGATGTTATGAAGAATGAGTCACGTGCTGTGCCGAGGCGCTCAGTCTTGGCTTGGCACTCGTTGAGAATGGAGCTCTCATTGGATGATACCGCCAAGTGCGAATTGCGCACATTTATCCAGTTTTTGAACGAAAAGGGCACTGCGTCGATTGAAATACATCGCCAATTGACGGAAGTGTATGGTGAGTCCTGCATGGATGTCAAAAATGTTGGTAAGTGGTGTAGAGAGTTTGCAGATGGTCGGACCGTAATTCACGACGAACAAAGGAGCGGGAGACCGTCAATTTCTGAGGAGACAATGATGAAGGTTGAGCAAAGCGTGAAGATCGGAGAATCACCTTGGATGATCTCTGCACGTTGGTCCCTGGGGTTTCCCGAAGCACCGCTCACAGAATTTTAACGGAAACATTGAACTACCAGAAGGTGTGCGCAAGATGGGTGCCACGCATGCTGACTGGGACCACATGCGGCAACGAGTTGATGCTTCCCGCCTGTTTCTTCTCCGCCTTGCAGAAGACCAGCACAACTTCCTGGACTCAGTTGTTATTAGGTTAAAAGAACGTTTGGCCGGAAAGTGATTCAGCTCCGTCGACAAGGTGAGAGAAGAGGTTCATAACCCTCTGAACAGCATGGCGGCGAGCTGGTATGACATGGGCATTCAAAAACCTACAAAAATGCTTCTACAGAAATGGTGATTATGTCGAAAAATAGCTAAATGTTCAAGCTGTAAACTTATGTTAACCATTGTAGAAACGAACAGGTCTATGTACTTATAAAAAAAATAGATCTTACTTTTGGGATTGGCTTCGTAGATACGAAAATCACTGACGTCAGTTTCAACAAAAACTCTTATTTTCTGCTTGGAATTGATTTCGATTCGGTGGGTTAGTGAAGTTAACGGAGTCTGACTATGGCACCAGACAGGGTTTACAATAACGTTTGCACAACAGACTGGTTTGAGATACATGCTTACTTTACTGTGTATTTGGCATACATAAGTTTGTGCTGTACTGTGTTAAGTAGTAAAGAAAATACATTCACGAAAGTTACCTACAAAACAGGCCACGAAAAATTTTTCATGTGGTTAGATCTATCACTTAACAGGCTGGTTTCATTCTTCTGTGTGAGCTAAACTCATTATGTCGAATGGTTCAAATGGCTCTGAGCAGTATGGGACTTATCATCTGAAGTCATCAGTCCCGTACAACTTAAAACTACCTAAACCTAACTAACCTAAGGACATCACATCGTCCACGCCCGAGGAAGGATTCGAACCTGTGACCGTAGTGGGCGCACGGCTCCAGACTGAAGCGCCTACAACCGCTCATCCCCGGCGGCCGGCTCTTTATGTCTTCTCGCACATTATGCATGGTTCTGTAAGAAACTGTTTCTTATATTCCAATCTAGGGACATCGTCTCAGCTTTTCCTATCAAGCGCTTGCGCAACTATTCATGGATGAGATAGAAATATTTATGTCAACCTCCCACTAATGATCGACCTTTCATTCTTGTATCCCACAGTTCTCTACCTTATTTAATATCATAGTTTTCAACTGACATCTTATAGCCTAAATTTAGGGGCTGCTAATTTAATATATAATCTGTTTAAGAATGCTAAGTTAAGTATCTAAAGCTTTATCTATTATTGATATATGCCATCCTAGCTTCATAAGTAACTATAACATCAAACCACCCACAGGTCCACGTTATTGGGCGCTTCAAAGTCAATCAGGTCGCAGAAGATAATCCACCGTTTAAGGATGAAGACAGGGACCTGCCTACAAAAAGAGAGGTGTGTCCCGAGGAACGAGATATAATGCTGGTCGATGCGCTGCAGGAGGGCCCCAGTGAGGTGAGTCGACATCATTGCTAACATTAAGAGTATGCGTGTGAGTGCGATGAGGAAACAGCTGGGTCTCCGATTGTTCACACTGCATAATTAGCCACTTAGACGGGTGATATCAATCGAGAAAATCTCATGATTTGCACATATCTCCATGACTGTAAAATGCAGTTGTCTCTCATCTTTACATGAAGAACTAACAGACTGATTCACGATATTAGAATCCAATAAAATAGCAACCTTGGGTTCGAAGACCCAATTGTAAATATAAAGTACAACTCAGGGAATGTAAGATTATGTAGTAAAACTGTCACGGGTTCGGCAAATATTACTCGTGTTACAGACGCTAGCCTACAACGATTGTGAGTCCGCCAACTGTATAACTCTGTCATGACGGGTCTCAACGGTCCAAAGGCTGCTACCAGTCGGAGACACATTCGTTTAGCAGTACTGCACGTACCAGCAATGCTGTAAGATCAGCAGCTGAATTTCAGTTTGCGACAAAGTCGTAATTGACCTAGTGCAACCTATGGCATTTTCTGTGTAATACCATTTATGATTGGCTTGTCTCTTACAGAGATGTAAGACTTCGGAAAATATCCTACTGAATCACAGCTGGAAAATTATACGGTTGCTAGTGAGGGTAAGAACGTCTGGCTACAGTCCGATTGCTGCCGTCGTCATTTGCTATCAAGGATAACGGAAGTTCTTTAGATGCTGCTGTGTAATGCAAATTAGGACCACAGTAGCATATTTCGTCTAGTCAGTCACATCTTCAACAGTCACATTAGCGCAAAGAAATATCACAGTAAATGGCAAAACTTGCTATGCACTTATATACAAATAAGTACAACTAGGCAAACCTCTTAGTCGAGCAGAGCACTTCTGCGTGCTACACAGGAGTCTGTGGATATGAAACCAGCAGCTGGGATTAACTGCCGCCATGAATACCACTAATGAACATGTGAAACGGTAGAGGGCGGATAAGATAGGCACAACAGTTACAACACCTCAATGATTGTTGCCTACAAGCAGGTTATTATATCCCATCTAACACGGATGGTTGAAATGGTATAATTACTACATCTAGTACGTCCGCTTGATAACGGTACTTTGGTATCGTCTCTTGAAACAACTGAGCAGGATATATTCGGCCTCATAAACATTCCATCTGTGTAAATAAATGACCGTCTGACCTAAAGAACATTGTCATCCCTCTTCCAACACTGGTCAGACAATGAGAGCACAGTTCGATCCAATTTCGTGGGGTCTTCATTGCTCTGTTACAACACTTCTTCGAACATTGAAACAAACGTTGTCTGATAAAAGGATTGTCCGTCCATACTATCAATTTAACTTGAGAAGAAGTGCAGTGGCCCAGGTTATGAGAAACGATTACTGTCTCTCATTGAGGCGAATGATAGGTTTCCATCGTGTCTCCTTGCAGGTTCTGCTAGAGATACTATGCCCATATTAGATTTCAACACCATAATACTTAAGTTTTGGAACGAAAAAGATCATTAACAGTGTATTACCACATCCTTAATTGATGATAGTCTATAATGTGGAATTACTTTGTTTTCTAGAGATATAGTCTGCTTTAGAATTAAGCTGATTAAGTTACAGCTACAACAATAGTGAGGATTATACTCTGTTCCAAACTGAGCAACAAGTTTGAGGTAAAGCGTACAAATTATGATTTGACGTATTTACTTTGACACAGCTGTTGCGGATTGACAAAAAATTTACTCATAGACGGAGGTTAACAGAGCAGCGTGTGCGAGATACACTATGAGATCAAAAGTATCCCAACATCTGGCTGAAAATGATGCCCTCCATCGGTAATGCTGGAATTCAGTGTGGTGTTGGCCAACCTTTATACTTGATGATAGCTTCCACTCTCGGGGGCATATGTTCAATCAGGTGCTGGAAGGTTTCGTGGGAATGGCAGCCAATCTTAACGGAGTGTTTCACTGAGGAGGAGTATCGGTGTCGTTGGGTGAGGGCTGACACGAAGTCGGCGTTCCAAAACATCCCAAAATGTGTTCTATAGGATTCAGGTCAGGACTCTGTGCAGGCCAGTCCATTACAGGGACGTTATTGTCGTGTAACCACTCCGCGACAGGCCGTGAATTATGAACAGGTGGTTGATCGTGTTGAAAGATGCAATCGCCATCCCCGAATTGCTCTTCAAAAGTTGGAAGCAAGAAGGTGCTTAAAACATCAATGTAGGCCTATGCTGTGGTAGTGCAGCGCAAAACAACAAGGAGTGCAAGCCCTCTCCATGAGAAAAACGACCACACCCTAACACCACCGCCTCCGAATTTTACGCTGGCAGATGACGCTCACTGGGCATTCGCCATACCCACACACTGCCATCGGATGACCACATTGTGTACAGTGATTCGTCACTCCGCACAACGTTTTTCCACTGTTAAATCGTCCAATGTCTACTTTCCTTACATCAAGAGAGGCGTCGTTTGGAATTTATCGGCGTAATGTGTGGCTTATGAGCAGCCGCTCTACCATGAAATCCAAGTTTTCTGACCTCCCGCCACTCGTAGTACTGGCAGTGGGTCCTGATGCAGTTTGTAATTCCTGTGCGATGGTGTGCGTAGTCTGTGATTATTACACATTACGACCCTCTTCAACTGTCGTCGGTCTCTGTAAAACAGACGAGGCCGGACTGTTCCCTTCCGTGCTGTACGTGTCCCTTCACGTTTCCACTTCCCTGCCACACCAGAAACAGTGGAGCTTGGAATGTTTAGGAGTGTGGAAATGTCTCGTACAGACGTATGACACAAGTGACACCCAATCACCTGACCATGTTCGAAATCCATGAGTTCTGCGAAGCGCCCCATTCTACTCTCTCACGATGTCTAATGACTACTGAGGTCGATGACATGGTGTGACTGGCAGTAGGTGGCAGCACAATGCACCTAATATGGAAAACGTATGTTTTTGGATGTGTCAGGATACTTTTGATCACACAGTGTAACTACATTTCTGTCCTCACATGTAGCACAGGCTACTTACTCAAACATGTACCATTTCCGAACATTTAAAGCCTCTTACCATTAGTTGTTCCACTTTCAAAACTTATCATGATCTCCTTCTTCTTCTTTGGTCTTTAACTATCAGGTTGGCTATCAGCAGCTTGGCAAGCATTTCTGTCTCCGGCCCTTTTGTTGAGTGCAGTATAGGTGGTGCAATTTGTGTCGTCCATGATACGGTTGATGTATACTAGACTATGTTTGTCTCTTGTGTACTTCCTTTCTGCTGTCCTTTCAGCAACACTTTTAATGACACCATAATTTCTCATCATATGGCTGACACATGTGGCATTCAATAAGCTTTAGGAGACGTAGCTGCATGTATCATTTTTCTTTCCGCCTTCTGGTATGTCCGTGTTTCACATCTCTACAGCGGCACACTCCACACAAAATCTTTATGGGGTCTTTCCTCAGGTATTGGGCTATGAAAAGAGATGAGTAAGGTTCCTGCTCTTGTTGAAAGCAGCTGTTGCCTGGTTTATCTGGCTTGCAGTATCCTTCCTTTCTCAGTCAGAGGGTCCTTTCACTCCATAGGGAGCAAAAGGATTCTACGGTCTCCAGTCCCTCTTTGTTAAGTGAGCACTGGGCAACGGTATTTTATCTACTCATCAAGATTTTTGTCTTAACTTTATTAATTTGCATGTTAGGAAGAAATGGGGCTGACTTTCATCTGCATCTCGCTTCTGTAGTTCCGCACATTCACTTAACACTGTAGCATCATCAGAAAATCTCAGCATGTCTGTTATCTTACCTTCAATTTTAATTCCCCGTACAAGTCATAGTGTGTCCCTAAATTCATCTAGAGTCCTCCGAATGTATCCGCTGAATAAGATAGCAGAAAGTGAACAGCCCGGTCGTACACCTTATTTAACAGTGGCTTGCTCTTGATGTTTCCCGCTTCTTATCACTACCGTCTTTTCTCTGTAAAGTTACTGCAGTACTCCTCTGTTCTGATACATTGTGCCATTCACACTCTCAGCATCTCAAAAATCTGTCGCTATACTACACCGTCTAATTCTTTCTATTTGTCGACGTAGGTAATATACAGCGTTCTGGGAGGTATGATCAGTCTTCAGAGATGGGACAGAGACGGTCATGCGAAGAAAAAGAGGCTAGTAAACATGGGCTCTACTATTAGCTTAAGATCTGCAAGCACTTGTTTTGTGTAAGGGATGCCTTTCACACCAGTGAAGCTGAACAAGTGCCCAAAGGTCTGAAGGTGAACACTTTACAGCCCATATTTACAGGAAATTTTTTTCGTGATTTGGGCCATACTTACACCCCTCAAAATATAGAAGACCAAGACGAGATTTCGTTACAGTATCGAAGATAAAGTGCTCATAGCTGCATTTTAGAGTCCATATTTAGTAGATGCTTAAGCTTCGCATGATCGTTCCTGCCATACACTTGAATACTGACCATTCCTCCTATGGAACACTGCAGCATTCTTGGCTCTTGCTTAGTCTTGTCTCAGGTATTAGCCGTAATCCGAGTATTGCTTCTCGTGTGCCTACAGCTCCTCTAAAGGCAACTTGATCTTCTGTATTTTGTACACCTATGCTTTCTTCAGTCCGCGTTATGATGATAGAGGTCAAGATCTGGGTGGCGTGTGTTATCAAATTGAGGGTGCTGCATTGTTGACATTTATTTGCAGATTCTTCCTTTTGTGTTGGTGCTGTAACTATTCTTCGAAGACTGTTCGGTGTTCCCTGGTTTCGTGTGTAATTTGTATGAAATGGAACTGTTCTTAATGCAGATGTTGTCTAGCAACTTTGACGAGTTCTGCTGGTTTATCACCATACGTAATTTTTCTCTACTTTCCGTGCTGCTTGCTGAATTGCTAGGTTACAAACGCATCTCACTCCCGTCTCAGCTACTGTATTCCTGCGAGGTCCTGAGACCTTTATAATTGCACTTTGTTTTATGCACAAGTATAGGATAGCATCACTCCCTGTATTTTACCCCTGTGACCCTCAGAAATTGAATTCCTACCGATTTCCTTTTGCCTTGCAGCAGTCTGTCTTCAGAGTCCTGAGGTCGGAAATGACTTACTCGTCCCCATTCCTCCGCGCAACCTAAATTCATCTCCACAGAAATTCTCTGCTACCGATGTCTTCATTAATTCGTATTAGAATTTTCGTGACCATTGCGTTAACTTTGAAACTTGTTAGCATTTGGTCTGTCTGGGAATGGGAATATTACATGTTTTAGAAAGTATGAGTGTATTTTGCTTGCTTAGGCACCTGTTTCAGGTTCCCTACCAGTGATCTTAACAATTTTGAAACACTGTAGTGTACGCAAAGAGTCTTATTTCGAATTGGGTCTTTTACTGCTGTGTCAAACTCTTTTTAGTGTACCATATTTCACTTAGAATCGTCATCCATTCCCTTTTTTAAGTCGGCTTACTTTGTAGGACCCATTCTGACGTTAAACCCAGCTTTCAGATCTCCGTCCTTTCGTTCGTAATGGCTTCCCAGGTAAGCGTTTGATATTTATACATCTGAATCTCTCTCCTCTAACGGTTTCCATAATTTTCCCGTATATGGCATCTAACATTCCGATTGTTACACAAGCTTCTATTGTTTCGCGTGTCTTCTGCATCCAGCCTTATTTTCCCGTTTTCAGCTTAATGCAAAACTTATTTTTACGTGTGTATATTCTCGTTTGAGGCTTCACTTCCTGTTTTTCTTTTTTACTTTTCTTCTTTAAACAGTTGAAATCAGCATGTGGTGAATTAGACGAGAATTCTATTGGAAACAATATTTCTGCCCATTTTATTCTTAACTGCCCTATTTACTTCATGTGTTCAAGTTTTCCATTCGTCTTCTAATGCAATGATTCCCTTTTGTCACTTGGTTTTAGACTTACCTCGGACCATTTTTCCAGATTTCAATCTTTCTGCAGCTTCTTCAGTTTCGATTAGGCCGTTATATCCAATAAAGTATGGCTATAGTCCAAACTGCTACTGGAAAGGACAACGTGTTTAAAATCTGGTTTCAAAATCTCTGTCTTGTTAATACACAATTTCAGCGGCTTTGAAATCATAGGAAATAAGAGCCAATGGGGAATTATGCGTCATTTGCGAATCCCCAAACCGCATAACGCTTGTAACTGACACAGTTCTTCGTCGGGTGGTAGTGTCACTTTCCGAGTCTATACCAGCACTACACAAGGCGAAAAGAGCGACATACGTAAAATTTATATCCCGTACTTCAGTTGACGTATACAGGTCAACTGAAGAATAGGATACCAATGCTAACGAAAACGAAGAAATCGACGCACGTTAAATTCGCATCCCATACTGCAATTAACCTACACAGATAGACTGAATTTCGAGCTACAACTCATATATGTCAACTGAGGTATTCTACGCAAGCACTACGTTTATCCTTTTTTTATTATTTTTTACTGCAGCACTAGGACTCAAACAAGCGATAACCTTAACATTATAACGAAATATTACTGGACGTTATATATGTCTACCACCTGTTTTTCTTTCCCACATTCCTTAGTTTACGAACACTTGTCTCAGCTGTTGAATCTGTGTAGTAAATCATCTCTGGCAAATTCTGACGTCATTGGTCAGAGCCGACGGGTTGTATCCCGTTCTTCAGTAGGCCCGAAACATTTAAGTTACAGATATGCTGCTAGTATGAGGATCACAGCGATACATTATTGTGCAGTTGGTGATAATGGAAGACCCTCTTTTTCATACCATACACTAAGTCATCAGCTTCTAATGCCTATGCCGGAATAATATTCCAATATCTTACTCGCTAAATGTTAAACATTACCACTACAATTGAAATTTTGAATTTCATTGGAATCTGGTATAAAACAGTGATGATCTATGTAAACCTCTAATTCGCCGTATGATTGAAAACTCTTAACAATTATTATTCCATACTGTAAGCTCTAGTGTATAATGTTGTTCCTAGTTTAACCAAGCACCTAACACTATGTTGGTATCCTAGGTGGATGCTTCCAAGATGGATCAAGAGGAGGAGAGAATAGCTAATTGTAACGTGGATGCTGCCAAGATGCAACAAGCCCATCAATATTTACAAGAGAAGACAGTTGAGGGTCGCATGGGTGCTGCCGAGGTGGGTGAAGTGTGTGGAGAGATTGTGGAAGGGGCAGGTGAGAGTCTCAAGGATGAATCTCAGATTGAGAAAACATGTGGAATTGAGGAGGAAGCTGCAGCTAAGGGTCTCATGAATGCTGCGAACATGGAAGAAGCGAGTCAAGATTTAGAAGAGGAGGCAGCTGAGAGTCTCATGGACACTGCCAAGATGGGCGAAACATGTGGAGAGATTGATGAAGGGGCAGGTGATGGTCTTATGGATGCTGCTGAGATTGACAAAGTACGTGGAGATGAGGATGAAGGGGCAGCTGAGTGTCACATGGATGCTGCTGTGATCGAACAAACCCATCATGATTTACAGGAGAAGACAGTTGAGGGTCGCATGGGTGCTGCCGAGTTGGGTGAAGCGTGTGGAGGGATTGTGGAAGGGGCAGGTGAGAGTCTCAGGGATGAATCTGAGATTGAGAAAACATGTGGAATTGAGGAGGAAGGTGCCGCTAAGGGTCTCATGAATGCTGCCGACATGGAAGAAGCGAGTCAAGATTTAGAAAAGGAGGCAACTGAGAGTCTCATGGACACTGCCAAGATGGGCGAAACATGTGGAGAGATTGATGAAGGGGCAGGTGATGGTCTTATGGATGCTGCTGAGATTGACAAAGTACGTGGAGATGAGGATGAAGGGGCAGCTGAGTGTCTCATGGATGCTGCTGTGATCGAACAAACCCATCATGATTTACAGGAGAAGACAGTTGAGGGTCGCATGGGTGCTGCCGAGTTGGGTGAAGCGTGTGGAGGGATTGTGGAAGGGGCAGGTGAGAGTCTCAGGGATGAATCTGAGATTGAGAAAACATGTGGAATTGAGGAGGAAGGTGCCGCTAAGGGTCTCATGAATGCTGCCGACATGGAAGAAGCGAGTCAAAATTTAGAAGAGGAGGCAACTGAGAGTCTCATGGACTCTGCCAAGATGGGCGAAACATGTGGAGAGATTGATGAAGGGGCAGGTGATGGTCTTATGGATGCTGCTGAGATTGACAAAGTATGTGGAGATGAGGATGAAGGGGCAGCTGAGTGTCTCATGATTGCTGCCGGGATGGAACAAGCCCATCTAGATTTACAGGAGAAGATAGTTGAGAGTCGCATGGGTGCTACCAAGATGGGTGAAACATGTGGAGAGATTGAGGAAGGGGCAGATGAGAGTCTCGAGGATGATGCTGAGAATGACAAAGCATGTGAAAATGAGGAGGAAGGTGCGGCTAAGGGTCTCATGAATGCTGCCGACATGGAAGAAGCGAGTCAAGATTTAGAAGAGGAGGCAACTGAGAGTCTCATGGACGCTGCCAAGATGGGCGAAACATGTGGAGAGATTGATGACGGGGCAGGTGATGGTCTTATGAATGCTGCTGAGAGTGACAAAGTACGTGGAGATGAGGATGAAGGGGCAGCTGAGTGTCTCATGGATTCTGCTGGGATCGAACAAGCCCATCAAGTATTACAGGAGAAGACAGTTGAGGGTCGCATGGGTGCTGCCGAGGTGGGTGAAGCGTGTGGAGAGATTGTGGGAGGGGCAGGTGAGAGTCTCGAGGATGAATCTGAGATTGAGAAAGCATGTGGAATTGAGGAGGAAGGTGCAGCTAAGGGTCTCATGAATGCTGCCGACATGGAAGAAGCGAGTCAAGATTTAGAAGAGGAGGCAACTGAGAGTCTCATGGACTCTGCCAAGATGGGCGAAACATGTGGAGAGATTGATGAAGGGGCAGGTGATGGTCTTATGGATGCTGCTGAGAGTGACAAAGTATGTGGAGATGAGGATGAAGGGGCAGCTGAGTGTCTCATGGATTCTGCTGGGATCGAACAAGCCCACCAAGATTTACAGGAGAAGATAGTTGAGAGACGCATGGGTGCTACCAAGATGGGCGAAACATGTGGAGAGATTGAGGAAGGGGCAGATGAGAGTCTCGAGGATGATGCTGAGATTGACAAAGCATGTGGAAATGAGGAGCTAGGTGCGGCTAAAGGTCTCGTGAATGCTGCCGAGATGGAAAAAGCTCATCAATATTTAGAGGATGAGACAGCCGAGAGTCTGATGGGTTCTTCCAAGATGGAGGAAGTTCGTGTAGATGTTGAGGAGGGAGCATCTATGAGTCTATGTAGCCAACCCTCGGGTGCCGCTTGCACCCACTGAAAAAAATGTTCGTTTGTTCCTAAAGTTCTTGTTTGAGTTTTGATTTTGTTCTGTGTGTTTTTTGTTTAGTTTTTGTTCCATGTTTCGTTTTTTTCTGAGTTCATTTAATGTTGTTTGTGTTTATTCATTTTCAATTTTCAATTACAATCCTTGGTTTGTTTAAAGTAATAAATAAATTTTACGTATTTCACCAACTGCTCTCTTATTTTTTTAGTTTGCATCTGCAGCAATAATAGTTGCCGAATTGAATGTACGTTTCATTTTCAGTTTATTCTGTAGGTGACTCTCTCCCTGTCGTTACAATTAAATGAACAATATACTATACCCGAGGCTCAGCCTAAGGCATTTATGAAGCTCATTTCAGTATCACTGAAAGGTCTGTGATATATACAAGATAATAGTCATCAGTAAGTGCTAGACTCACTTCTGTATTGCAAACATCACATAATGCCGATTTACGTAGTATGATTTTATAGTTGTTAGAGAGGGTTATGTAACCAGCCGTAATATGTTTGGTCCGATGTCTCTAATGACTCTGGGTAAGGTCATGGCCTACACCACTCTCCGGAATTATGACCTATCTATGTGAGTGTATTTCATGGCTGCAAGACGTGTGGAAGTGCTTTGGATGAAAAATGACGAAAGAATATTGCAGACATTACTATAATCTGTTCTCCCCTATGCAGCTAACTTCTTTGCAGTAGAAGCGTACATACTTAAATCTGAGAGTTGACAGATTTGGGATATTTTATTTGTGATCCTCTCTGCTTCTCCACTGAGTTTCTTTGTAGCTTGTTTAAAAATACTGTCATGGAATTCCGGAATGTACAAACTGTAGTCAAGCTACCATAGTCTCATTTTTTTCTGGTATGTTTGTGCGCTAATCATACATGCGCAATAAACTGGGTTGTTTCAATTTTCCTCTCGTTTTAACTCGGGAAACTCCGTAGAGAGGAGAAATAGAGTAGCAGTGGTGCTGTGGGGAGAAGTCAAATTCGAGCACGTATCCTTCTCTGACCAGCTTCTCATTTACGTAGCACGGTACTATGATACACTCTAACGTGAAAAAAATGTATCGTATGCCACTCAGCTTAATTATGACACTCATTCCTATCCTCTGTGAGTATTCTTGCACTATGTGTTCATCAGTAGTATGTAAAAGGACCCAGTTATTTACGGTTAATGGGCTACGAAAGTACGTTCGTGAGCAACAGAGATTCTTTCCGTATGCTACAACAAGGTGTATTATTTGAAAGCAATTGTGTGGTGGGGAAACAAAGCATACAACTTTGTAAGTACATACAGTAGGTGCAGGGCGTGGTGTACCATCTCAGTATGCTAAATGGTCTTATTATTATTTAATTTAGTGCAATGGATATGGAAGGGAAGTGTCCTCAGTAACTAATTGGTCGGGTTTATAGCTGGTCCGTAACACAGTCACTTAAAAGTCTGAAGAAATCAAATATGGCACCATACACCTACCAGTAATTGTGGGCAATCATAATGGAGGCAGAATATTTACAAACGGTACACAAAGAGTGCACACCTACCCACTGATTGTAGAAGTTAAGCAAGTAGCCGTAATAACAAAAAGAATGTGGGCTCGTCGGTGTATCAGCGTAACAGAATGCACAACATCGACATTCCAAGAAAGAAGAAACATCATCGTCTATATAGTTGTGACCACGTGCGAGCGTAGTAGACATCGTCCACACATCGACTACAACGCACACGAAAGATTTATATCAAATTCACATTAACACACGCACACTGCCTGATCTGATTGCTATGCACAAGGAGCGGATGCACATTGTCTGTACAGTCATGCACACATGGCTTTTTTAAAACGATGTTATACACATTACGCACCATTTAATAGATCTTGATTCCGATAGAATTCAAACTAATATCTTTTCTCAGTGTATGTTTGCACACGCATTCTGCCTTAAAAGAGAGCCATTGATGAACGATGAGAGCTCATTTTCTGTGTAGCCATGGCCACATGGTACATGGAGAACCGTGGCATACAGTTTACTGAGCGTGATATCATTCTTCAGTGGAAGAACGTTCACACGATAATATTTTTATACAGTACACACGAAAACACTCTTCTTATTCGATATGAAATGTCCGAGTTAAAGTGAAAGCCAATTGTAGGTGTGGCCATCAACGACAGTCCATGGAAGGCAATGACTGATGCGTTTCACACAAAGAAATCGTCAGTTGATTCTATACAATTTGCTGGAAAAATAAGAAAGGAGCACCTGTAATTTAATAATGATAACATCAGCAGTTATAAAGCTAAAGGCTAAAGGCTAAAGGCTGGTGATTCAACGATTGCACGATCGAAATTCCATCAGACTTTGCTCTCCCTAATGAATTTACCAGATATATAAAAATTAATGTACATTGTAACACTTCGCTACTATTAACAGACATACAAAAAAGTGATTAATCAGTTACATTTGTAAATAACTCATTCTTGTACGTTAGACAGCAACCTGAAGGTGACGCTCTGACGGAGCGACCGTTCACTTAAAAGACGAAGATACGATGCCCATCGTGGCCTACAGATGAGGCAGCATCGACTTTCTGTTCCATGGTAGAATAAATTGAATCATTCCCGTGACCAACCACGGCACAACACATTTCAGACTACTGTATATCTCCGTCATACCTATTTTGTTTGCATTCTTTTCCAGAAACACAGTTAGTTTACAACTTGACATTACAAATGCATTATGGATGCATCAGCAAACATCCATGCTCCTGACTCACCCCACGCTATCTACATGGTAATAAAATGCGGACACATAATGGAAAAAGGGGGTATGTGCACTAATTAATAACTAAACCTATTATCCACAATCTTCCTCAAGAGGCTACTGGTACACTGGGTAGGTAAAGTTATTAAAAACATAGTAGTACTGATACAACTAAAAATGTATTAACATTTGTATAATGCAAGTAATACCAAAAGCCGTACAATGTTTTGATTAAATGAACGTCCTTCTTCCATGATCATAACCAAATGATGATTTTTATTCCCTGTATACAAACTCACTGTTATCGAGACACAGAATTGAGTCGGAGTTCGATACAGACTGATGTATCGAGATAATATGGTTCTGCTAGATGTTAATTATTCGTTGAGTATACTAAATGTGCTGATCTCACGTTGCTAATCGTTTAAAATTAGAGTGAGGTTGCCTGCGTACGTCTAACCTGCACTCTTCATCAGTAGGAATGTAAGGGGTTTATGGATCAAGTGTGCACACCATTCCTTCCTCTGAAGATGGTAGGTAGAGACTAAAACTGTGGCAGGTGAAGGTCATGTCCCTGCCTAAGCCGTGCCTATTTCTGTCATTTCGTAATGTCTCAGCGCTCCAGTCTCACGCAAATAGTTTACAAGTCATGAAAACTAAGACAGCCAGTCAGACTACGGTATTAAACTCTCCTTTAAAACGAAACTGCCAAATGCACTCCTTGTTCTCTGTGAACTGAGAATATTCAACGATCCATATCTCAACAGGTTCTTCTTTCCGAACATGTCATTATTCACTTCATTCAGTTCTGAATAATACTACATCCTGCAAGAATATCTGAAACTTTTTAAAGTAGCAAGCATCAGTTATCGCCTACATAGTGAGAAAATTCCCGGTGCTATATGCTTACGGGTTGAGTCAGATTCCGAACTAACTGGTAAGTCTGTCAAGATCTCTGTCTGTAGAAAACTCTTTTACAGATATTCTTTCTGGTTAAACGTCCAAATGAGTGAGCGTAGAACTTGTTCCACAGATCTGCAACAGACGGACGTTGTCAGTAGCGCTGTATTATCATGTGAATCTGCCCGGCGACTTCTCCTGAAAACTGGATTGACCTACGCTTCTTTTCCCATCGCTTGGTACCGTCAGTTGCTCCAGCTACCTAGTTGCTCCAGCAACCTATAATAAACTGGTAATCGAAGGGATGCAACTTCTTTGAGTGACCTCTGTAGAATGTCCCAGCTTCTCATCCGACCTTGATACGTTTTCTCTGGCAAGGGATTTCAGTTGATTTCCTATATCCTGAATACTTGTCTCAAAACTAACACTTCCACGTTTGTGCAATGGCTGAAAGTAGCATCCTAATTACGATCTGTTGTGATTTTCGGAAAATTGAATTCAGCAATATGGTCTTCTCTTATCGTCTTGCATTTCTGTGCCAGTATGGCCAACGAAGTGACTGATAGATAATTCCGATTATTTAAGCAGATTTTCAATCAACTTACGCATATTCAGTGGAGTAAAACTTGCAGTAGTCACAGTATGAGCTCGTTGAGTTCTACCAAACTGCCAATGTGAGCAACGTATACTGTTTGTGCTAGTTCATGCGAAACTGTTTCCACAAAACCACAGTGCAGATAGGTAATCGAGAATGCACGTTGCTAAATTAGAACTCCATCTCATATGAGTGCACGTTTCTGCAAACAGCATTGAACATACATCCCAAGCAAATAAGTCAGTTAAATGCCTCATCCGGAACTCTCCCACCTAACGCCATCGTAGATAAGTTTTTCGCTTTACGTTCTATCCACATAGATCGCCTTATGTCCAATGTCTTTTTTTTTTTCTTTTTGAGGATCAGAACTGACCGAATTAGGTCCAGTAATTATGGAATCGTTTTCAATGTAAATGTAAAACTGCAATAGCAAAACAAGCATCCAAATTAAATAATCAGTTTTCTCTGGATGTACGAACCAACTTGCCTTATTACCGTAAGTGATTGGGTTCATTCCACAATAAGGTGGAAGGGAAGGCAAATACGTTGTCAGATGCATGTGAGAAGAATGCTAAGAATAAGTAAATAAAAAAAAACACATTTGTTATATCATCATCACTATTCCCTGACAGTATCAGTAGTTTGTTTTCCACTACTTACGACCATACGTAGTGGGAGATAGAAGTGAAATAGTCCGTAGTAAGAACGTTCATACTGGCTGTGATTCTCGGCTTAGCATTATCATTAACGTGAAGTATTTCGGAACGTGTTATAGTGCTTTACAGGTTCAGGAAAATATGTCGCATATGTTTTTTTAGGCGTTGGAAGTCAAGACCTTGCAACATGTGTGGCCGAACTACATCGTCGTCGGCTCTATGTGATGATCCTCCCCCCGTTCATAGCATTTTATCACTAACACCCAAACCTCCAGATGTGAAACAGTTAGATCAATACCAAACGTTGTGTGCCGATAGAGTATCAACCTGCTATTCTCGGTGGTATTAATGAGAGAAAAGGAAAATAAATAAACTATGTTCGTTGCACCCCCTACGCTTTCCTTGGTTCCTGGAGTGTAGTAATGGGATATGGTGGCCAGCGAAAATAACATTGTTACAATCTCCGAAACGTTCTTTTACATGTCAGGAATATGGTATCCCTTATAACAATATCACGCGTAAACTGTTTTTACAAAAATCGTCATCAGTGGGCTTCGAACTCGGGAAGTTTAAGACGAGGAGCTAACGCCTTACCCACTCACCTACCACAGCTCTCTGTGGCGTTTTATCACAGATATGCTTCTCCTAGACTCCATTGTGCTGGTGTTACTTTTAATTATCGTTTATGAATGTTCTATTGGACGATAGCACCCAGCGCGAACTAAATCGGTGTTTTGGTTGGTACTCTATTGAAACACAACGTTTGGTACCGATCTGAGTGTCTGATATCTGAAGGTTTGGGTGTAAGTACGAGCAATAACGATACAGATTAGATTTTCTAACTCTTATTTGCGTGTTGCCGAGTTTACAATCTTCAGTGTTCTAATTTGGATGTAGTGATACAGCAATAACAACAAAGGCGTAACTGAAATATAATTATGTAAACTTGCTTAAGTGTGATGTGTATATAAATTGCAAGATCTATGACTACACAAAAGGAGCTGAAAGACCACAGAATTTCCTCATTCTGCGACGGGAGCAAATTGAGAACTGGTGTAACACGGATAAGGACATACAGTAAACGCAACTATAACTTATTTTTCGAGTCTCAAATGTTTGATCACGATGGATTCATAATTGAATTATTAAGTGAAGGAAACTCATTAGGGTTACTGCTGCTAGGGTACGTCTAGTACCTAAGGGAGACATCATGAACTCAGGGATATTGGATGGATATCAATGATAACCTTGGCAGTTTTACCCTATGAGGCATTAACTTTATTCTTTACTTTTCAACGCTAAATAAAATAGTGAAACTTTTTAGTAGGCTGAGGGAAGGAATTAAGATGATGTAAACTTGATAACTCTATATCCAAACTATCGATTAAGGATCCAAAAAGTTGCCAACTGATTAAAGGGATTTCTAGAACAGCGCTCAAACTTTATCCTACTTTGTGATGTTCTAGATAAGTAGAACGAAAATTTGCGTTTGACGTCTCGTCGACGTTCGGATCGCACAAAGGTGTAGCAATAAACGGATCATAACCTTTTCAGGTGAACCATTCCGGCACCTGCTTGAAGTGGACTGAGAAAATGAATAAAATTCAGGTGAAAACGTTGAATGAGGATCTCAGCAGCTCGAGATGTATGAAACTCCAGCGCGTTAACCGCTTCGCCAACACGGCCTTCTCTTCTTTCTCGGCCAAAACTCAAAGAATACTTTGTATCTCATTAAGACATCAGATGTAGGCTGCTTGGCATTAGATACATTTGATGAACCGGTTTCGTTTCCCTCTTGGGGTCGTTAATCTAACGACATTCTTATTAGTCCTCTCATATTAGCCCTCAAGTCGACTTTAATCAAATGGGGAGCAGAGGAAGTAAAATATGGAGTTATATAGAGAAGGCATAGGTAGGACAGCCAACACACACACACACACACACACACACACACACACACACACACACACACACACACAGCCTTTACTTTGTTGCATTTTTGTTAATTTTATTATTACTACATTATTTCGCTTGGGTTTACTGAGCCATACTGCAAACTGCGTGGTACAAATGTCAACTCATATATGCAGAGAAAACATTGTATAAATAATGTATACAATGGTTTTAAATTAATTTGCTGTTTCACCTATGTTCAATACTTAGAGCTAATGACTCTTCACATATCAAATGTATTCAGAAAACACGAAGTAGTATTCAAGAGAGAATGAAATGCATACACACAGAGATTAACAAGAGTATTCACTTATAAATAACAAACCGTATTTCGTACAACCACACTATTATTTCGTGTAAAGCAAATAAGGGCTTTCTTGAATGACACCTCAGGTTGGCTGCCCCATTATAAAATCAATTTCATTCAGTATTTCGGCGATCCAGCTGTTCCCCATCCTTATCAGAACCCCTGTTGCTGAGTCCTGTTGAAAACTGATGCCAAGGTTGCAGGTCTTCGTAATATACAGGCCCCTGAGGAGACTATCGATTCTGATTACTCCGGGAAAGCATAAAATTTCAAACAGGAGCTTTATTTATTCTCCTCGGTTCTGAGCTTGGGTTTTGCGAACGAAAATTTTGTATTGATTGTCAATTAAATGTTCTGGGACCGAATAAGACTGAAATAACAAATTTTAAAAAATTCTTATGAATCATAAAAGTATTAGGGCAAGTAGACTCATATATGCTACATCATTCATCAAACTCGTTTTACATCCTAATAATGACATATTTTCACGGATTATCTTTAGATATTTTATTTGTAATCTGACAACTGAAATATATAAACATTTTACGTACGTAGCGCAAAATGTTAGTTAATTATTATGTCATAAAATACTATCAGAAAACTGTTCACTCCAGCGCCTTCAGAAAGTACGTTGCACGTTGTTATGTCACGCCAAGTATATTATATTGATTACTGCATTAAACTTCAAACAAACGCAGATACATGACAATGTTTTGCAACACAATCATCAGAGCTCTGTAAGCAAGACTCGAAATGTTTTAAGAGTCGCTCACTTTATCGACTATAGAAACCCGCTCCTGGCCACGCAGCCATTGTAGAACAAGTGTGTAAATGTCTTCATCGTCCGAAAATTTGTGACTGGCGTGAATCAGTTCCTCGGTACCTTCACATCGTCGTCTATGGCAGACGTACAAGTCGATGGCCTCCATTGGCGATCAGCATGATCCTCATCTGTCCGGCTTTGGTCAAACTGTTGGCAGAATTTCACTGTTGCTGAACGCGACATTGAATGTAGTCCATACAGCGTCAGAATTCACGGCTAACCTGTGTGTCAGACGTTATGCCCACAATGATCGTACTGTCCCGCGTAATTCAAACTTGGAGTACGTGTCCAGCTGTCACGTGATTTCACTCTCATTTGTTATCTGTATCACTGGAGAACTGTGTCTGCAAGATACCCAGAGCATGTACTGTCTTCTGAAAATGCGTCACACTTGTTGCACAAGCATGGGCCGACATGTGTCACTTACTTTTGCAAGTCCCTATGTATATGGTCCTTTATACTGTTTCTTCTATTTGCTATCTCTCTCTCTCCCTCCCTCTCTCTCTCTCTCTCTCTCTCTCTCTCTCTCTCTCTCTCCATCCGAACAGGCTATGAAGGCCCAATGGTACCGACTGGCCGCCGTGTCATCCTCAGCCCACAGGCGTCACCCCGGATGTAGATATGGAGGGGCATGGGGTCAGCACACTGCTCTCCCGGCCGTGTGTCAGTTTACAAGACCGGAGCCGCTACTTCTCAGACAAGTAGCTCTTCAGTTTGCCTCACAAGGGCTGAGTGCACCCCGCTTGCCAACAGCGCACGGCAGACCGCATGGTCGCCCATCCAAGTGTTAGCCCAACCCGACAGCGCTTGACCTCGGTGATCTGACGGGAACCGGTGCCTTCACTGCGGCAAGATCGTTGACTCTATTTTTTATGGAACTGAAAAAACAGTTCCTTCTTGCTCTTTCTCTGAAACGAATACCTATTTTGCATTTAGTGCACTACACAAATGTGATATGAAGAACAGTCCTTAAAACCAGGCAACGCAATCATAATCAACTTTTACAAGTTTTATTCAACATCTCAGGTAGATGTACACTATGAAACATCCTTAATGTTCCGTTGGCATAGACTTTGGTGTTCTGGTGCGTTACCTCATTGGAAATGCCTAATCTTTGTCATCATATTCCACCTTCTCTTCTTCGCTCTCTTAAACGTCTAGTATTCTCTGCTGTGAATGTGCCGAATGGAGACATAGCGCTACACCTATAAAAAGCATCGCTGTGTTGTTTTGAGGAAATAAATGATCTCTTTCTCTATAGCGCAGGGTATATTAACATTCTGAAGCATTTTCTACAGTCAATCCAGTCCAAAACTACAGAAATTACCTATATTTCTTAAAACCATGCTAACGCTGCGATAAACATGTTTCTTCAGTCAACCTACTGGGAGCTTTCAGAAACGAAAGTACGTGATGGACAGAAAGCACGTGGTGTGAAGTAAAGCCACAATCGAGGACAGCGAATTTACTTACTTTTCTGAGCTAGAAGAAAATAAAATTAGTACGTAGCGTAAATGCATCAGAAGGAGTGGGGAAGATGTTTAAGGATCCCTATGATATAACAAAACATGAGCACTTGTTGGAATGGGAATCATCAATTTCACAAGGTTTTGCACTAAAGAGTTTTGATGTATTTCCAAGTACTTGTAGGTAAACATATGGTTACTTGCGTCTCCTTCTTTCTTGTGTTCTGACACTCGCAGAAACGGATATTCCTGACATCTACCAAATGTAAGTACTTAGGATGAACTTATGGTTCATACGAATAAGAAAAAAAATTCACCTTCCTGCTAGACTGAAAGTCTCGAAGACAGAAGAACCTCCTAATTACTGGCTGGATCGCAGTGTCGTTCACAGCTGGAAATCTGAGGATGGTAGAACGACGTTCGTCGCACATCCAGAACCATTGGGATTCTTCGCCAGCTTTCCGACTAAGTGCCCTAAGCCAGCCATACATGATCTGTGGCCCATTGGAATGAAATTCTCATGCCTTTTCGTTTATTTCTCAATGCTTATCGTAAAATTTCAAATACCTGAATATTCATCTTACTGTTACACTCTAATCTGAACAGAATGGAACACGCTTTTTGATTGCTAGACTACAGCAGGTTCTGGAGCCTCACATAAATACGTAATGTCAGAGCATCTCGAATCGCTGCCGCTTCTGCAGTAAAATATGATCAAGGTGGCGGCAGACGAAGTTCTTAGGAATACTTCAGCTGCGGGAGAAGTAATACGCATCTTTCTGCTGAAGTCTCTTGAAATTAAAAGCAATCAATATAAAAGTGAACAAAGTGCGTCAGTAAAGTTTAAAGTAGACAATGAAACTGGAACTCATTGTGCCAAAGCAATTTTTCATCGTACTGTAAATAGTGAGATTTTACATCTGATACCGGAATGGATTTCTAAGTTGGTCTATGGATGTATCTGTTTGAACCTAACTGTAGATACTGTGCACTGAGCCGAATGCTTTCACTATCAGAGGGCAAACACTCCTCATTTCCAATGCAGACCTTGTGTGTGGAAGACACCCTCATTTGTCGCAGGAGCATGATTAATCTGTATTGGGCTGCTGCCCTACTTGGCTATTAAAATATCTTTGAAAGTACTAACATCGACATGCAGCAGGGCGTCAACAACTTCTCCTAGTAAGATATTATTGTAAGATGGTCGCATTTCTCCAAGGCCCACAAGCCTGCACCCGAATTCTACTAAGTCAAACTGATGAAGTGCACCTTTCGCAACGGTACGGTACAACGATCATTCTAATCGATGATGCAGCGGACGAAGACAGAGTTACAGTGGTCATACAGTCAAGTTCCAGCTGCAGGTCACATTGCGTTAATGCTGCTTCTTTTCGTGGTTACATAGTGGGCTGATGACAACTGTAGAAAATTTCTTAGTCAAACAGTTAGGTCGTTGGCCGTCATACAGTCATTGAAGGTGTAAATGGCTCTGCCTGACATTAGGCATAGAGATTTGGTCTTTAAGTGTAGAAGAAAAGCGATAAATCATTTGCATACTGGAGAGATTTAACCACTGGTGTAATGATGTTCTTCATATCTCGTGTTTATATTAAAAACAGAGCAGTGCGCTGATCTAAGCGTTTAGGTAGTCCTCTTGACTTTGTACGAGTAATTTTTTTTATTCTTACACACTTGGTACTGCACTTTGGAAAGATCTGAACACAAAACAAAATAAGTCTTTCAAGAGCTCTTTTGGTAAACGCCGACAAGCCGACAACGGGATAGGTATGTAGGAAGTTGGACTTCCAGGCACCGATTTAGATTAGGGAACTGGAACCATAATTTGAACTATTCAGAGGGGTAGCAGACTCTAATGATGTCGATAAGGTTCGTAGAAAAGTCGTGAAGGGACGATTTGTCACGAGAGAGAGAACAGGACAGTGAGCATAATACATTCCAAGGACTGAATTCGTAGATGACTTCCGTATATAATTTATCCATTTCATCTAAGACGGGGGCCTTAGGAAATGATCATATGTGATGACTGCTGGGGGGGGGGGGGGATTTATCCACTTAAGAGGTATTCACAATTTTTAAAACCTGTTAGTTCGAGCATTTACATCCCAGTTTCACGGGTGATCTTCCACAGATGAGAAGATTTTACCCTTCTTTCGTTCTAGACGACGTTCGGCAGTCACTGGTGAGTATTCTGTATTCCACCGTACCACGGAGTTCTTAACATATAACTAAGTTAAATGTCGCTTTTGACACTAGAAGTCTTTCGCATTTAATATTCTAAAGAATGTGTAGTAAGATACTTACACTGAGCCGTTCTCGGGTAAACTTACTTCAGCAACTCTATTATTACTTTTTGAAAGAGTGCCAGTTTTTGTTATTTATGTTCCAATGACTTTTAGGAAAGAATTCCACGTCTCTTGTTGTCGCTTCCATCGTCCAAATAACAGGAAAAGTTACCTTATCCTGATTTTTGATGAAATATCGACCGAACACAAATATTCACTTTTGGTGGCAAGAATTACGTGAGCCACTATTGTCGCAAGAGACTCCAGAACAGGAGAGCCGTCGTCGAGGACTATGTGGTGACTGTCTTCCATTACATTAGGTGAGCTCTGTCCTGGGTCTGTTGTACACGAATTTCCCTAAACAGAGGTGTGAGCGCTGAAATTCCCGCAGAGCACCAGCGGTTGCTCAAGTTGGAGCAACAGTACTTTCCACTCTTACTTCACCTATCTCAGTTCTCGGGTACTAAAAACCGGCTAACGGGGTGGATAATACAGAACGTAATTTAATTCGTGCTACCGATATCTGCAGTCCTGCGGTAGGGGAACTAATGTGTATATCCGAGAAAGTAATTCCTGCCGCAGCAGGACAGCGTCATCCCCTTTAGAGTCGAGTCTGCCTGACCTAATAACAAAGTACCTTCTGAAGGTGATATGCCTATCTAGTTTGGATCACGTTTCGGAAATCGAAGCAGCACACACATTTTTTAGATGGATTTCTTGTAGCAGGCTGTCTCTGTTGTCTACGACTGACCGAATATGCCACTGAAGGACCATGAAAATTACGATTGGAAATAATGCTTAGAGTTAAAATTCTTACGCCTCTCGTGTCTAACTCTGCTCGGATAAGGAAATATACCTCACTTGTTTATACGAAACTCCAGATATTATCTCGGAGTTAACTGCAGCTGCCATTCGTCGTGGACGTCCTGAACACTGACACACTGTGTTACGGCTTGGTAATATGGAATTCCAGTTCGCCGGGGATAAGTGAAGCAGGAGGATGCTGAGTGAGCCTCCATTGTATCTCATAACTCTGCACTTGCTGTAACGTAAAACTAATTCGAAAACATATGCATACCCGGACTGTTCGATATTGCACTTCACCACAGTCCCACTGAACGTGAAGCATTGATCGAAGTATACAATTCATTTTTTCTCAACGTTTGGAATAAATACGTCTATTAACGCAGATTTTACAGTTTCAGGAGATTATTCCAACAAACTGAGGCAAGGGTCAAATTCTTGTCAGAGCCAGTCCACAAAAAAAAAAACCTCACCTTTTTGATCGCTATTTAGTCCACGTTTGAGGCGGCGTCATGGTTGTCTTAATGTATAGGCACTGGTTTACGCATATAGTGACTTTGTTTTGGCTTCTCAGGTGCTACGCAGCATACTGTGCTGTTCGTGTCTTCCCTGCAGGAAGAAAACGAAGAAAACGAAGGAAGCGACACCTTATGTGGAGCGCTACACGAGTAGAAAAGAGTGGAAGAAAGACCTTGATGCTGGAATAATGGATCTGAACATGGTGAGCAACTCCAAGACGTATCAAAAACGGCACAGTGATGTTAAAGCATTGCTGAAATTAGTAACAATGCTGACTCTAGTAGCAAAATCTGTTCTTTTAACTTCCCAGTTTTTTTTCAATATTCCAACTATTTGTTTTAGTTTTCTGGTTTATATTAAATCTTAAATTAGACCTTACAAACATACACTCATTTTCGGTGTCTACGTCTAATTCTGGAGAACTGTTGGATTTTATTTGATATCTTTACGCTCTCAACGTTAATATAAAATCGACGAGAATGCTGTCATTATCACATTGATTTTCCAGGTGCAGTTTTCTATTTTATGCACTTCAAAGATTATGATTGTTGTATCATGTTATGTTCATCTGAACACTCAAGGAGACGCTCTCCTTTATCGTTGGTGGTTCACTTCTTTTCCCTCAGCCATCCACGATCACTTCCCATGAAGAGTTTCAGATCTCACCTTAAGATAATTTTACGTCTTTATGAAGCAACTATATTTTCATAGCTAATGAACATATATTTAAATGGGAAGCGTAGTATTATATAGTCGAAATATTTGTCTTATAACAGGGCAAATAATAACAATTATAAATCCGTATAAATCAAATAGTGGGTGTATTATTAATAATTGCAAATGATATAATGTCTGTTCGCTTTCATTATTAATTTCTACAGCAGTATCATCATAAACATACGTTTTAAACGGATTTTGTTTTGAATATATTTGGCTTCAATTGCCCATGAACTTTGCTCCATACAGGCTTTACACATACACTGATCAGACAGAACATATGACGACCTACCTAATAGCCGGTATGTCTACATTTCGCACGGATAACAGCGCTGTCACGTCGTACCGAGCGAGGTGGCGCAGTGGTTAGCACACTGGACTCGCATTCGGGAGGACGACGGTTCAATCCCGTCTCCGGCCATCCTGATTTAGGTTTTCCGTGATTTCCCTAAATCGTTTCAGGCAAATGCCGGGATGGTTCCTTTGAAAGGGCACGGCCGATTTCCTTCCCAATCCTTCCCTAACCCGAGCTTGCGCTCCGTCTCTAATGACCTCGTTCTCGACGGGACGTTAAACACTAACCACCACCACCACCACCACGTCGTGGCATGGAAGCAGTGACACCTTGATGGGTCGCTGGAGGGAGCTGGCACCACATCTGCACACACAGGTCACCCGATTCCCGTAAATTCCGGGAAGGGGAGCGATGAGCTGTGAAGCCACGTTCGGTCACACCCCACGTGTGTTGGGTAGGGTACAGATCTGGTGGGTTGAGTTGTTTGTCAAACCACTCCATCACACTCCTGGTCTTGTGACATGGTGCATTATCTTGCTGAAAATCCCACAGCTGTCAGGAAACGTAATCGTCATAATGGGATGTACTTGGTCTGCAAACAGTTCATTATGCAGAATGTACTGGGATCCATCGGACCATGAAACGCTCTGCCACTGTGCCGACTCCTGTGTCGATGGTCACGTGCCCATTTGAGTCGTAGTTGCCGACGTCAGGTGCTGACATTGGCACACGTATGCGTCGACGGTTGTGGAGGCCATTCGTTAGGAGTGTTCGGTGCTCTGTGTACTCAGATACACTTGTACTTTGCGCAGCCTTAAAGTCTGATCTTAGTTTCGTCACAGTTCGCCACCTGTCCCGGTTTTGCAGTCTGACTTATGTAATGAGGTGTTGCCGCCCAACCTCACGACGAGAGGACATGGTTTTACCTTTGGTTTCGCTGCATCTTGAAGTCATTCACCACAGCACTTCTCGAAAACTCGGTAAGTCGTGCAGCTCCCGGCACGGTCATGCCGAGCCTCTGGGCCATCACACTCTGACCTCAGCCCAACGTAGACAGATCGCGCGCCTTCCCTATTCTACAAACGAACAACATTGTCACTGATAGTACATGCACCAGCGTGTGTCAGACTAGCAGTCATTCCTTGCCGTGTGACGCCGCTATTGCCTGGACGTGTTTATATGTACAGTAGGTCTGTGGTCGTAATGTTCTGTCTGATCAGTGTATGTGACTTCTGCTGTAAGAACTAAATATAAAACCGTCACCTACGCAATAGCATAACTGCATGATATTTTTAGGTCATCAGACACTCTGCTTTTTCATATTGCTTCCTTCAGTAATATTCTCGTGACTGTGAACCTATTATACCCACCACAGGTTATTGTACGCTTATTTTATTGTATTCTTTACATACACCCACACTTGTCCACTCCATATGCCTTTTAAAGATTGAACTACACAATTTTCTTTTGGCAAGAATGGAGTCATACAAATTCATCACAATTTATGGTCACTCTGCGCCACGTAAATCTATTATAACCTTTTCGTTCTATGTCCACCAGTTTATCTATTTTCATTGCTCTCTTAAAATTAACTTTTAAAGAACAACATATTTGACCTGTACGAATTATAATTTGCTTATTTTAGTGCGATATTAGTTTAGTTTTGAGAGCCAGTTGCAGTTTCTTATATATTTATTGGCTGAGTGCACGGGGGTGCCCGGGTATTTATTTCTCCCAATCTACTATTAGAAAGGAAGAAATACACACGTTTTCTGTCTCCTCTCTTCCATCCGCTAACTCACACACTCTCCCTCTCCAGTTGACCACTACGTCACCACCTCCCACATGCACTCTTCCCAAACGCCCCTTCCCTCTGTCTGTCTACTTCTATCACTTCTCTCTGCCCATCTCCTATTTCCACCTCTCTCTGGCCATCCACTAGCCCGGTCTTGCTCCGTTCACTTCCTCCTCCCACACTATGTTCATGTACTCCTCCCCCTTTCTCTCCGTTCATCTTTTTCTCACAATATCTCCTGTCCAATGCGCCTGCCTCTCTTCTCTCACTTCCATCTCTTGTTCCCCTCACTCTCCCAGTCTCCTCTGCCATGTCTCGATGGCCATCTCTTCCTTTCCCTCTCCGACTGTCTCTCTCCTCGTCGCTTCTCTCTCGTATACCGCCTGGGACACATTCTGACACACACAGAAAAACAGCAGTGTAACCCACAACACGCGAGTAACCACACCCCATGCTTTCAGTATTCGACCTGAGAATGAGAGCACTCAGTGTCTTTCAAATTTCTCTCGTTGACAACTCCAGGAAATGAAGAAAGGAAATTAGTTTGCCGTTTCTACATTTTCGCTGTTCGCACAGCATCAAGTTTTAATTTATTACTTCTGTACTACTGTGTACGAGACACCTCTTTGCAGGCTGTATTCACAATACCACAGAGTCTACCATCGTTGTACCACATATAACTGAGGAGGCACGATATCAAAGACTAAGAAGCGTGAAATACGGACACATAATGCATGACTTATTAATCTGTTGGTTCTTTCCTATCAACTGCATTCGCAACACTTGTCACAGACGTATCCACAAATCCCGTAGCGCGTACTTAGAAAATTATTTATTTGTACGTCATATATAATTCAGGAGATTTGATGTCATAAATAGTGAGCTGTGTGGAAATGACTCTGCAGGACGAACTTCGTTAGAGATACAGGTAAAATATATCTACAAATACACGTTAAATACAGAGTCCGCAAGAAAGATTTATGCACACTTTAAGGAACGAAAAGTATTACTTATGTTTTATTTTACATTTAATAGTTATCACACATTTTTTACAACCTACAGTTTCGCACATTGTTACTTTAATTGTTCAAAATGTTACCGTTGGCGCCTATACACATAACAGAACGACGACCGGTCGCCGCAACTACATCAGTCAATGTTACAGTGGAGATCGCAGCGCACGTCGATAGGCGTTATCTTTCACAGTTCCCCACAAGCAAAAGTCCATAGGTGTTAGATCTGGGGACCGTGTAGGGAACTCTATGGGCCCTCTTCGTCTAATCCAATGCCCCGGAAAATTATCGTCCAGGTAAGCTCGTGTGGCTAGGTGGTAGTGTTGTGGCACCCTGTCCTGTTGGTAGAAGACCTCTTCATCAGCTCCACAAAGAGCACATATACCTGGCAAAATTTGTGTGTAAAATTTCCAGGTGCATTTCTCCAGTGACAGTAACATCAAAGAAAGAGAGTTCTACAAAGCCCCTGGTTGATAGTCCACACCACAAATAGACCCCTGGTAGTTTGAGCGCATTATCCACATAAACATGCGGATTTTCCGGTGTCCAGTACACACTGTCATGCAGATTCACAGTTCCATTAAGTTTAAATTGCGTCTCGTCACTCCACACTACCTTTCACAAATTGTTCGTCATCCGTTACCATTTGCTGATACCATTCGCAAAATTGCATTCGGCGATCAGGATCGTCGTCATAAATCGCGTTCAGTAATCTCATGACCAATTTAATTAAGTAGCTTATCAATTAGATATCAATGACGTGCCATCTAGCAGGTGGAAGCAATCGCTAGGGTGCCACGGATATGACTTGGAGTGTTAATCAGGGTTTTCTCGTTGTGGCGATATCTTTTAACGAAATTTCAACCTCTCACCTACACCGGGAGAGGTGACCATCGTAATAAAAGCAGATGTATTACCGAATTTATGTGCTACAGAAGAATGCTGAAGATTAGATGGGTAGATCACATAACTAATGAGAAGGTATTGAATAGAGTTGGGGAGAAGAGGAGTTTGTGGCACAACTTGACAAGAAGAAGGGACCGGTTGGTAGGACATGTTCTGAGGCATCAAGTGATCACAAATTTAGCATTGGAGGGCAGTGTGGAGGGTAAAAATCGTAGAGGGAGACCAAGAGATGAATACACTAAGCAGATTCAGAAGGACGTAGGTTGCAGTAAGTACTGGGAGATGAAGAAGCTTGCACAGAATAGAGTAGCATGGAGAGCTGCATCAAACCAGTCTCAGGACTGAAGACCACAACAACAACAACAACAATCGTGGGATGTAAACTTGCAACTTTGCAGCTTTCAGGATTCTTCGTACACTTGTACTGCTATCCCTCAATTCACCTGCACATTGCGTAGCAGACTTCCGAGCAGAATTTACAAAATAATTTCCAACAATTGTGTCGACGATGCAGGACTTCTAGTTGTACGCTGTCTTCCTGATCTTCCTTTATGAGATCGAAACAGATAGTGAGAGGAGGTGAGAGGCAAAGAGTGGTGGAGGAGTAAATGGACAGAGAGAAGGGAGAGGAGGAGATGGACAGCGAAAGGAGAGAGGAAGAGAATGACTTTGACAGGGAGAGAAGAGAAGGGCGGAGAAAGGGGAGAAGAAGATGGATAGAGAGAGGGGGAGCCAGAAATTGACTGAATAGAGGAAGAGGCGGAGACGGTCAAACAGAAGGAGGGAGGGAAGGATGGGAAGAAGGTGTAAGAGGGAGGGGGTACGAGGAAGTGGAAGTAGAGGGTGGAGGCAGGAGATCGACATAAGGGAAAGGAGTGCATAGATAGAGGGGGAGCACAGAGAAAGGATGAGCAGATGGAAGGAGAGAATGGTTCAACTGGCTCTGAGCACTATGGAACTTCACGTCTGAGGTCATCAGTCCCCTAGAACTTAGAACTACTTAAACCTAACTAACCTAAGGACATCACACACATCCATGCCCGAGGCAGGATTCGAACCCAGCGACCGCAGCAGTCGCGCGGTTCCAGACTGAAGCGACAGCTAGACGAACGTTGATTGTAAAAGGAAGAAGAGTGCTTCTGCGATTCCATATGCTTGGTTACAAGTCCCCTATATTATTTCTCTCAAAACCGTTATGGAGGGTAATTCCGATTACCTTAATAATAATAGCCCAAGTGACCCAGACAAGTGTGATCCTGTAAGGCATCAAGGGATCACAAATTTAGCATTGGAGGGCAGCGTGGAGGGTAAAAATCGTAGAGGGAGACCAAGAGATGAATACACTAAGCAGATTCAGAAGGATGTAGGTTGCAGTAGGTACTGGGAGATGAAGAAGCTTGCACAGGATAGAGTAGCATGGAGAGCTGCATCAAACCAGTCTCAGGACTGAAGACCACAACAACAACAACAAGTTCTAGGGGACTGATGACCTCAGTAGTTAAGTCCCATAGTGCTCAGAGCCATTTGAACCATTTTGATCCTGTAAGCAGATTTCTTATTTGCACAGTTTGTATGAAAACGTAGCGAACATGAACTGTATAGGATAAAATATTGCTGCACTTCACTAGAGAGGACCAGAGGTGGCGAATGTTTCACGATACATTTTCTTGTCAAGATATTGTGTGGACACATTTTAAACTTCTAGTGGAACTGTCTATGAAGAGACGCCAGTCCTCTGGTCTATATTCCGGCAGCCCCAATTCAAGTAAAAGTCCAGGTATATTGCTGCAATACACTATAACCTCTTCTTGGTTGAAGTATGGAAGAAGGTTTTCTTCTCTCGTCCGGTAAGCTGTTATTTTAACACTTGGATGAAGACAGTTCTTTTCCTTAAGCCTGAATGCTAAGAGTTCTGATGCCTGCTTTGAAAGATTGAGTTCTCGTATCAAGTCACTGAGCTCCTTCTGGTCGAACTGCTGGGGTTGTGTCTCACGTCCTTCGTATTCCGAACCACTACTTGTACATTCCTCGCCGTGCACATCGTCATCTGATGATGTTAGCGTGGGTAATGTTGTGAAGGTTGGTACAGGAACATCGTTGCTGTGCACCACCGGTCTTCTTGCTGACTCCAAATCGGGATATTCCCACTTTCGTTTTTGAACCTATTAAAACCTTTCACATTAACAATGCAAAAATAGCAATCATCTGTATGGTTCTTCTGCTCTCGCCATACCATAGGCACTCCGAAGTTTAAGCTTTTCCTTTTTCGTTTTGTCCACTGCCGTAAGCACTCCACACAGCATTTACAAACTTTATGGGGTGCCCACGCCTTGTCTTGATCTCCAAGTTTAATTCCGAAATATGCCAGATACGCTTCCTTCACAAAAGGAGTGATATTCTTCCTGTATTCACCACAAATGTAGCAGAACTCATCTGGATGGTTCACGCAAAGACGGCGTGAAGAACTCATGTTTTCCTAAAACAAAATTGCACAAATACTACATATTATGCAGAACTTTCTTGTATTTGCATGTCAATCACATCCAACAAACATCATTAATTGTTTTGTGTGAAATGAATACTCACCTCTTATTTGCTACGTCACGATGAAAAGGTTCTATCTCCTTGAAGCTGCACTGCACATGTGTGTGACTTTCGACCATCGCCATTTTTCTTGTTTACACTGAACGCTACCTATCGGCTGTTGTGGGGATTACCTCGGCCAACAAATGAATGTCGAGTACCGCCGAATTCAAATCTGCACAACCCTCAATATCTTCAACACATGCACCGCACAACAGGACTGAACACATGCTGACAGTGTGATGTTTGCATGATGTAATCCTCAACCACACAGATGCACTCCCTGAGCACAATTGTTTAATAAAGATAGTACAATATCACTAATTAAAAAACAGGTAGCAAATACATTACACCATATATGGACCCTGCAGTCGATATTATCCACATGAAACTCTCATTTCCACAAATAACCTATATCTCAAAAACCAGAGCCAATTTGGAAAAAGTACAAATATACTCGGAATGAGTATCATAACAATATCCCATTTTCGTTCAAACTTCCCTGGCAACGAAAAAAAAATTTCATTTTGTAGAGCTGTGTTATTGATTAACATACTGAGCAAGTCACGTCCCAAGCCTATTTACGTAAAGATAATAAGTTATATGAAATGAGATGGTCACGTAAAAACCAGTATAAGGAAGGCGAGTCGAGGCTTTAGATTTATTGGAATGTTTCTATGAAAATGTAATGCATACGTAAAGGAAATCGCATACGAGACGCTATTGTGACCATTTCTATTGTTGCAGTGTCTGGAGCCCTTATCACGTAGGAGTGACAACAGACTTCGAAAGAATTCTGGGATCGTAACAAGTGGGAAGAGCACATTGTTGTTGTTGTGGTATTCAGTCCGAAGATTTGTTCGTTGCAGCTCTCCATGCTACTCTATCCTGTACAAGCCTCTTAAACTCCGAATAACTACTGCAGCCTACGCCCTTTTGCGCTACCTTACTGTATTCATCCCTTGGTCTACCTCTACAATTTTAACCCCCCCATCCCCTCCCTCCCCACCCCCACTTCCAGTTCTAAACTGATGATCCATTGATGTCTCAAAATGTGTCCTACCAACCGATTCCTTCTCTTACTCAAGTTGTGATACAAATGCCTTCTCTCTCCAGTTCTATTCAGTACCGTCTCATTGGTTACATGACATATCCATCTAATTTTGAGAATCAGATTTCAAAAGTTTCTATTTTCTTCTTGTATGAACTGTTTGTAGTCCACATCTGACTTCCATACACGGCTACACACCAGACAAATGCGTACAGAAATGACTTCTTAACACTGTATATTCTATTTCTCTTCTCCAGAAACGATTTACTTGCCATTGCTTCTACATTTTGTATCCTCTCTGCTTTGGCCATCATCAGTTTTGTTGTTGCCCAAATAGCAAGACATACGCTACGTTTAGTGTCTCGTTTCCTGATCTAATCTCCTGATTAAATTCGACTACATTCCATTACACTTATTTTGCTTTGTTGGTGTTCATCTCATATTCTCCTCTCAAGACATTGCCCATTCCGATGAACCGCTCTTCCAAGTCCTTTGCTGCCGCTGCGAGAATTACAGTGTAATCGGCAAACTTCAACTTTTTTATTTCTTCTTCCTGAATTTTAATTACTTTCCCAAATTTTTCTTTGCTTTCCTTTATTTATTGCTCAGCGTACAGACTGAATAACCGTCTCCCTCTCTCTCTCTCTCTTCTCAACCACTGCTTTCTTTACTTGCCCCTCAACTCTTACAGCTGCAGCCTGGTTTCTATACAAGTTGTATACTACCTTTCCCTCCCTGTGTTTTACCCCTGCTACATTCAGAATTTCAATGAGTGTATTGCAGACGACATTGTCGAAACCTTTCTCCAAATCTACAAAAGGTGTAAACGTAAGTATGCCTTTCCTTCACCTATCTTCTATGACTAGTCTTAGGCTCAGTACTGCCTCGCATGTTCCTACATTTCTCTGGATACAAACTGATCTTCGTCAAGGTTGGCTACTACCAGTTTTTCCTCTTATTGTAAATACATCAGGTCTGTTGAATAAGTAACAATTGCCAAATACTGACAGTTTGGTTAAATTCAGACTTGTCAGTACCTGCTTTCATTAAACTGGAATTATTTCATCGAACAGTCGATACGAAGGTGTAATCGAAATGCTCTGGTAACTTCATTGGGAATTCTTGGAAGAAAGGCGACGCATTGCTTGTGACAACTTATTTCTTTGGTTTAGCAGCACAAGACACAGTTAAAGTCCTTCCCTGCTTATCAGCTTGCGCTATAGATGGACGATCGGCTCCTGAACTGATTCAGAGTACTGGCTCCTTCTACAGAGTGATCAGTTGGTGAGTCAGAAGAATGGAGCACTAGCTCTTCAGATCCAAATGTCTGCCCAGTGATGAAAGTGAGTGAAACCGAGATTCTATCACAGGCTGCTACAGCAGCATTTCACCCAACACGCTGGATTAGTCACTGTGCCATAGAGCATTGTATTATGAAATGTCTCCCAAGTTGCAGAAAAGTATGGTGTAGACGATGTGAATGTAGGTGTTCATATACTTTACTGTTGTGAGTAGCTTTCGTCAGCCATGGAAGGTATGGAAAGCGGAGAAAAGTCAGTTATTTGCGGGCTTCATGAGTGTAGAAAATGCTTTCTCTTTTTTTTCTCTTGATTTGCGAAGACAGCCTGCAAGGAGCGCACTGCAGCTCACTTGACAGTGAGTGAGAGTTCACAAACTCACACGAGCCCCCCCCCCCCCCCCCCTTGCGTCACTCTTTGTGCTCCTGGCCCTTTCATTGATACGGGCTGCAGCCATCTTACCCCTCTCCCTGACACAGTTCGCAGTTTGACCTCATCCCTTCTTGACACAGTGTTCTCCATTTGAGTTCAGGATGAGTATTATTTATTTTAAAATGAAGCTATGTATTAATAAATTTTACACACATGTTAGTGCATGTGTGTATTACATAATACAGTGTGCGTACACTTGTTCTCATTTTAAGTTTTTACTACTTAAGAAATTGTGTCTTAATACTTAATATTTTAATTGTATTATATATATATATTGTTATATTATAGTATATTATGTTATAGTATTTTATTATATATTTATTATATATTATATTTTATTATATATTTATTAAAATGTAAGGCCTCCAAATGTTTTATATGAAAATTCTTTAAGTTTTTAAATAAAACGAACTGATTAACATTTTACATCTTCATTCTTCATCATTGCATATATAATTCCCAACATATGAACCCTGGCGACGAAGATATTTTTCCCAGCAAGAGATCAGTTTGTTGATATCGTCACTATAGAACTTCGAATTTGTTGTCAAAGTTACAGCCCCACCTCTGTTTGCACCGCTTCATAACTATCCAAGTGATGTCCTCGATGGTGTTGTTCAAGTTTTGGAAACAGATGAAAATCGAATGGGGCCAAGTCGGGACTGTATGGACGATGATCGACGACTGTGAACCCAAGGCGTTGGATTGTTGCAGATGTCGCAGTGTCGTGTGCGGTCTGGCATTATAACGTTGAGGGAGAAGGTGTTCCATGTGTGGACGAACTGTTGAGTATTTATAAAATCGATTGCAGTATGCTGTTTCTCACGCACCGGCATATTTGCGTTACGCAGGCCATGTTACACGCTACAGTTCGGAATCCTCTAACGGCAGAGGGCTGCGTCAGCGGAATGGGAAAGTCGATCTAGTAATATGCGTGACATGTAACACGTCACAATTAACAGAATGTTCCTGACTATAATGCCAGGGTCGAATGGATTTCAGCTTAAAACCCAACGTGTCAATACCATCTGCGGAGGACATTTTCAAGAGGAATCGTAGCTTCTTTGAATGATCAATTCACACCCTTCATGATGCAATAATTTACCAACAGCAGTATGTATTGTAGAAATTTATTTTATGAACTTCTTATGTCTACCAGTTTCGGCATTACATTGATGCCATCTTCATTCCCCATTCGACCAAGGCTAAATAGCCCGAAACTGGTAGCACATAAGAAGTTCATAAAATAAATTTCTACAATACATACGGCTGTTGGTAAATTATTACATCAAGAAATACATGTCAGCCGTTGTCCCACAGTCCATAATGGATCAACAAAGAATTCACACCCTGGCTCGTTACTCGGACATTTAAGTATACTTCGATCTCCCTCGAAAAGTCCACCGCAGATGGAACGAAACGGTAGGTTTTAAGGTGCAATCCATTCGACCAAGTCTTAATAGCCCAAAATATTTTGTTAACTGTAACATTTCCGGCCGTGGAAGTTTACATTTTACGTGTAATACCTCACCCGATACTGAGAGCAGTATAATTCGGAGACATTACTGTTCAGTGCTACAGGATATAACTACACAGCCTTCACCTAGAAGACTTACGATATTTTGAATCATTTCACCAAAAACGATTAAAAAAAGAAAAATGCCGCTACTGCCAGCGGATAACTTCTCTCTCTTTTTTTTTTTTTCTCGTGAAACCTGAGGAGATGTCTAATGTCCAGGAATCCAGCAGTACCTCTTGAACGGTGTGGGTGAGGAAACAGATCAAGATCGCAGCCGAACGATGAGTTTTCTGCAGATATTTGAGAAATCGTTTCCCGCGATTTATCCTCGCTGATGCCTCCTTCCCTTTCAGATGAAGTTCTCCTTCCAGGACGTCAAAGCTAATCGAAATCTGTACCAAGGCCGCCATTGTAATTTCAATCCTGAACACATTCTAATTTATTTTCTTTTTTGATGCCCTCAACTCAAACCGATTTTCGTGTACAACAACCCAAAAGAAAATCTGTCACTGTTATAAAGCAGATCACATTAAATGAAGGTATGGCATTATATAAATGACATCATGAAAAATCATAAATATGTTTTGCCCAAATTATAATTTACAAATTCGGGAAAGGTTATCAGAATCTCTAATTCCCAGTTATTTGGTAAAATTGAAAATGATCTGATAGCCGCAAAGGTAAAGATGGGTGAACAACTACAAATAATATTGGTTTTTATCTCATGAAACATTTTCTGGATGAGAAGACTCAGAGACGTACTTTAGTGAATTCTTCCAATATGAAGAAAGACATACTGCAGAAAGCATAGGGTAGTTATGGTTAGACTTTCGCTACTTGTTGGGGCACCCGAGAAAAACTAGTAATCGTAGGACAATGAGACATTGTGGAAACATGTGTAAGGACGTGCGAAATAGAAATAACAAGTAAATCGTTGAAAGAAACACATTTTAATTTCCAGATGAGAAGGTGACATCGTTAATTGCATACCATGTTTACGTTGTAGGTTGCAGGAGAGAAACGTTGCTCACTGTGACGACCGCCTGTACCCACAACAGCCTGGAACCGAACTAGAAACTGCTCTACTGTTGGTTGCCTCCCTCGCTTTGCTTATCTTCAAATTCCAACGTGTGTTAGTGTCCCGTTGATCAAATCTGTCCTTTAGGTAAGCCACGGCCAGAAACGACACCGGTTCAAATCTAATGATCTTGGTGGCCTCATAACTTGGGAGTGATTCGGTTTTCTCCAAATGCGTTACGTAGCAGCCGAGTGACCTGGCGAGCAATGTGAGATGGAGCTACTGTGTGCACCAAAACAGACGAGTCCAAAGCGCCTCTCCCGTGCAGCAGGGGTCACATGTTGGCGAAGCAGATGACACTGACATGTGACGTTCATGCTGCGTGTCTTGGATCTTGGGTCCCGAGTTAATCCGTACCAGTATCGGCGCCTAACGTCATGACACTGGCACTACTAAAAACCCAAATCCTGGAGCGCAAGCTCCGAACATATTTCCTATAAAGTTGGGTAGCATGCGGTAAGTAGTAGCAAACGTTTAATTATAATGATCCTGTATTCCAAATTGAGTAAATGTTGATATTACCTACTATAACACCAAACTAAAATCTCTGTCGTAATAACGTACAGTGCTTCAAACATGAAATCAGCTGTCATGCTTTCGAACCTTCCTCACATCGTATGCTTTTCCTATTCTTTAAACATCGTTGTGACACACGGAATGCAGTACAGAGAACTATTGGTAATTCTTCGAAAAGAGCAGAAGTAATAAGAAAAGTTGTGAAACAGAGGAAAATGAAAAAAAGAACAATCACTAACCAGTTACCCCCGTGATCCGTGCGAATTCTGCAGTGTAGGCGGAATTCGATTATATCATCAAAAAAATGGTTCAAATGGCTCTGAGCACTAGGGGACTTAACGTCTGAGGTCATCAGTCCCCTGGAACTTAGAACTACTTAAACCTAACTAACCAAAGGAAATCACACACATCCATGCCCGAGGCAGGATTCGAACCTTCGACCGTAGCAGTCGTGCGGTCCCAGACTGAAGCGCCTAGAACCGCTCGGCCACCGCAACCGGCGATTATATCATCAGCCAGCTCCAAGGAACCACGGTCTGAGACTTATGGCGATTTTCAAACTAGACAAATTTTTATCTGAGGAATATTTGCTTACAAGCAGAGATGAGAGGATAACTCATGTTGACATCGCTTGACCAGTTCGTTCCGAAAAGACTGTATACTGCAGCTACGCGTATGCACTGTGAGTGTAGCTATGCACCGAGATGCACCGAGAAAACGAACCGACTCACTTGGAGTAAAACTGATCAAATTTTGTTTATAAAAAATAACAAAGATTAGCTCCCTTCTGACTGTAATATTTTCTCGGCGAACTGAGTGTTGGAAGAAGTTTTGGGCTTGCAACCGGTCGCCGTCAACAACGCTCTACGATATTTCGACTGATGCCTGCCAGACATCTTCCGGTGTGCCATAGGAGACTGATGGCTCACCTCAGGATGACTGGCAGGTTCCCAGTCGAAATATCGTGAAGTGTTGATGACGACAACCGGCTGCGTGCCCAGAACATCTCAGTTCCTTACTCCTGGACACATTTATTGTGGCTTTGTTTGTAAATGACCACAGTAGATATTTTCAGGAAATAGGAAATTAATTTCATTTATGTTGTAGCTCTTATATTGTATCTTGTTTTCAATAGAGTTGTGAAAAAAGCAAGAACGAGTTTTATTTCTATAACTACCCAACTTTATTAAAATATTTATAATTTTATACCGATATTTTTAATTTTTAATGAAGATGATATGTAAAACTTTTAGGAAATTTTAGAACTAGAATGGATGTAACAAATAAGGTAAAAGTACAGGTACAGTGATCTTGAATTAAAAAGTCAAGGTGCCTTACTTTATTTTAGTAACTGTATGGTGAGTGGAGAATCCTTAAAAAGAGCTATTTCACTCCAGTGAGTCAGATGTTCTGACAAAGTCGCTGAAAAGAATGGTTTCACCCACGTCTAGTTGGCGTCAGCAGGCGACATTCCCTCAGAACTGCTGGTATGTTTGGGAAAGGCATCCATAACTAAACAAATTATACCTGGTGTGCAAGAAATATAAGACAGGGGAAATAATACAGGGAAAGACTGTAATAAATCATCTTCCAAAGAAAGCAGGTGCTGGAAATGATGAATATTACCGAACCATCAATTTAATAAACCATGGTTGCAAAATACTGACACGTATTATTTACAGAAGAACGGATAACCTGGTCGAAGCCGATCTCGGGAAAGGTCACATGGGGTTCCAGAGAAATGTTACAACAAGTGAGGCAATATTGAACCTACAATGTATCTTGGAAGACAGGTTAAGTAAAGGCAAACCGACATTTCTGGCGTTTGTAAATTTAGAGAAAGTTTTTCACAATGTTGATTAGAATACACACTTTATTTTTCTCGAGGTAACAGCAGTAAAAAACAAGGCGCGAAGGGCTATTTACAACTTTTACTAATACCAGTCGGCATTTATAAGATTTGAGCGGTATGAAAAGGAAGCAGTGTTTGTGAAGGGAATGACACACAGTTGTAAGCTATCCCCGATTTTATTCAGTTTGTACATCGAGGAAGCAGTAAAGAAAACCAAAGAAAAATTGAAGTAGGAATTAAAGTTCAGGGAGAATAAATAAAAGGTTTGAAGTTTGCCGATGACACTGTTGTTCCGTGAGAGACAACAAAGGACTTGGGAGAGCAGCTGAACTGGATGGACAGTGTCTCGAAAGGAGGATGTAAGATAAATATTGAAAAGCAAACAATAGTAATGCAAAGTAGTGGAATCAAATCGGGAGGTGCTGTGGAATTAGATTAGGGAATCAGACATTAAAGTAGTAATGAGTTTTTCTTTTTGGACGGTAAAATAATTTATAGTGGCTGAATTAGAGAGGATATAAACAGAAGAATAACAGTAAAATAAAGGAGTCCCCGAAGAAGAGAAATTTGTTTAAACAGAATTTTACTTTAAGTTTTAGGAACTCTTTTCTGAACGTATTTGTCTGGAGTGAAGCCTTTCACGGAAATGAAACATGAACGATACCCAGTTCAAACATGAAGAGAATGGAAGCTTTTTAATTGTGATACAACAGAAGAATTCTGAAAATTAAATGGTAGTTGTCATAACTGATAAGGAGATTTCTTTCAGAAAGAAAACATTGCCCTTAGTAGGCCGTATATTTATCTTTTATTATTCGTAGTTTGGGCAATTGCGGTTTATTTTTCAGCATCAACAAATATATATGAACATGGAGGAGTATTACATTAAAATATATACATCGTGGAATATCATTAATCATAACAGTAGTAGTGTTTACATTCCATAGAGGCAGTATCACTTACTTATTCATAAGCAGTAAGTTATAGACCCTACGTTTTGTGCCGTACAATCGAATAAACCATTCCATACGTGCATCCATACGTGGAATAATATATCTGCATAACAATATGAGATCGAAAACATCAGACTAGAAGCAAATAACCGTTTCATCTCATGTGTAAACCACAAGACTTCCATATTCAGACTGTGGCAGAAATCAGTTGTTCTAATTTATAGCAGAGCATACACTCAAAGATAAGGTAGATGGCCATCGCTAATGAACTTATGTGTACATTGTATACTTTGCTGACGTGTCACTAAACGTAATTTAATCTTATATCTAAAAATAGATTTTTGTGAAACGTCTGTTACAACGTCAGAATAGTTTAATGAACCATGAGTTACAACGTCAAGGTATTATGCGTGAAACACTCATTATAAAACAGTATTTCAACGTACTGGGCGTAGAATCCTAGCAGTTATAAAAACAACATGGCGTGGGGATAACGTGATGGGCATTAGGGACAGTAGGGTTCAGAGAGGTGTGGGTATTGTAATATTCCTTATCTAAAATGCAATACGTATGCCCATGGTATAGAAATACACCAACTCAATAAAATATAGTTAATGCATAGTATGTCTGCTTTACACTTGCAGATATTCCAGTTATTTCTAAATGTAATATAACTGCACAAGAAACCTATAACAGGACTAAAGTAAAGTACACTTCTTTATTTACGAAGAAAGAGAGAGACGCTACTGTGGAAGAAAATTTAGCTACTAGTGACACGTGAACATATCGTACCTGCATTCATAAAATGTGGCAGTTTAAGACATAGAGTAGTTATACATTAAACAATATTTACAAATCACGTTTTTTCTAATCAGCGGTATACAATTCTCTATGGTCTACAAACCTCTAAATTTTGGTGTTCCACATGTGTAAAACATGTCAGTGCACCAAGTAATTAAGACGTCCACTATACGATCAAAAGTATCCGGACACCCCCGAAAACATTCGTTTTCCATATTAGGTGCATTGTGCTGCCACCTACTGCCAGGTACTCCACATCTGTGGCCTCATTAGTCATTAGACATCGTGAGAGAGCAGAATGGGGTGCTCCGCAGAACTCATGGACTCCGAAAGTGGTCAGGTGATAGGGTGTCATTTGTGTCATACGACTGTACCCGAGATTTCCACACTCCTGAACATCCCTTAGTCCACTGTTTCCGATTTTTTTTTCTTTTTTTTCCCATGAGTCTTCTGGCTGGTTTGATGCGGCCCCCCAAAGGTTCCTCTCCTGTGCTAACCTCATCATCTCAGAGTAGCACTTGCAACATACGTCCTCAATTATTTGCTGTATGTATTCCAATCTCTGTCTTCCTCTACAGTTTTGGCCCTCTAGTACCATGGAAATTATTCCCTCATCTCTTAACGGATGTCCTATCATCCCGTCCCTTCTCTTTATCAGTGTTTTCCACACGTTCCTTTCCTCTCAGATTCTACGCAGAACCTCCTCATTCCTTACTTTATAGGTCGACTTAATTTTCAATATACTTCTGTAGCACCACATCTCGATTGCTTCGATTCTCTTCTGTTCCGGTTTTCTCACAGTTCATGTTTCACTACCATACAATGCTGTACTCGACACGTACTTTCTCAGAAATTTCTTCCTCAAATTAGGGCCGATATTTGATATTAGTACACTTCTCTTGGCCAGGAATGCCCTTTTTGACTTTGCTAGTCTGCTTTTGATGTCCTCCTTGCTCCGCCCGTCATTGATTATTTTACTGCATAGGTAGCAGAATTGCTTAACTTCATCTACTTCGTGACCATCAGTCCTGATGTTAAATTTCTCGCTGTTCTCATTTCTTCTACTTCTCATTACCTTCGTCTTTCTTCGATTTACTCTCAATCCATACTCTGTACTCATTAGACCGTTCATTCCGTACAGCAGATCATGTAATTCTCGTACACTTCCTCTCAAGATACCAATGTCAATAGCGAATCGTATCATTGATATCCTTTCACCGTGAATTTTCCTTCCACTCCTGCACCTTACTTTTATTTCCGTCATTGCTTCCTCTATGTACAGACTGAGCAACAGCCTTGTCTAACACCCTTTCTAATACGAGAGCTTCGTTCTTGGTCGTCCACTCTTATTATTCCCTCTTGGCTCTTGTACATATTGATAGCGAAGTGGTTGAAGTGGAAACTTGAAGGGCCACGTACAGCACAAAAGCGTACAGACTGACCTCCGTCAGTTGAACTGGGGCGTAATGTGTAATAGGCAGATATCTATCCAGAACATCACACAGGAATTCCAAACTGCATCAGGATCCACTGGAAGTACTATGACAGTTAGCGGGAGGCGAGAAAACTTGGATTTCATGGTCGAGTGTCTGCTCATAAGTCACACATCACGCCTCGCTTTGTGTAAGGAGCGTAAACATTGGGCTATTGAACAGTGGAAAAACGTTGTGTGGGGTGACTAATCACGGTACACAATGTGGCCATCCGATGGCGGGGTGTGGGTATGGCGAATGTCCAGTGAACGTCGTCTGACAGCGTGTGTAGTGCCAACAGTAAAATTCGGAGGCCGTGGTTTTATGGGGTGATCGTGTTTTTCATGGAGGGGGCTTGCACCCCTTGCTGTTTTGCGTGGCACTATCACTGCATAGGTGTACACCGATGTTTTAAGCACGTTCTTGCTTCCCACAGTCGAAGAGCAGTTTGGTGATGACGATTGCATCTTTCAGCACGATCGAGCACCTATTCATAATGCACTGCCAGTGGCGGAGTGGTTACACCACAATAACATCCCTGCAATGGACTGGCCTGCACAGAGTCCTGACGTGAATCCTATAGAACACCTCTGGGATGTTTTGGAACGCCGACTTCGTGGCAGGACTCACCGACCGACATCGACACCTCTTCTCAGTGCAGCACTCCGTGAAGAATGGGCTGCCATTTCCCAAGAAACCTTCCAGCACCTGATTGAACGTATGCCTGCGAGAGTGGAAGCTGTCATCAAGGCTAAGGGTGGGCCAACACCATATTGAATTCCAGCATTACCGATGGAGGGCGCTACGAACTTGTAAGTCATTTTCAGTCAGGTGTCCGGATGCTTTTGATCACATAGTGTACACATCAAAAAAGATTAATGAAATGCTAGCTAAATGTATGAAACACCACATTACTTTACATGTATTGTACCTAAGTCGTACTTATAACAACCAGCATTAAATGTAACCATAGTTAAATCACCAATAAAACCTAAATCACATAAGTACAACGTTATTGATAATAAAACTGAAATAAACAGCCGAATAACATCCAGACGCTAGTGTTATGCTTGTAAAATGAACATATCCTTATTTGTAAGACAAAGTTATAGTTAACTATTTTCTTCAGAAGTTGTAGACCTCTCTCTACATTTCATCCTACAAAATTTTATATGAGCAATAGCAAATAATTAAAGAGGTTAAAGCGACAACATATTTATATAGACATGAAAACTTGGCCAATCGCACAACAAATAGAGGATAACTATACAGCCTACGATGGACCTACAAATGAACAAAATAGTAATGAGGAGATACTGAATGGAATTAGGGAGGAAATAAAATGGGGGCGTAAGTTGTAAGCGTCAGTTATAGGACACATTCTGAGTCTTCAAGGACTTATCAGTTTAATACTGGAGGGAAGTTGGCGGTTAAAAGTTGCAGAGGGAGAACGAGAGACGAGTGCATTAAGCACGTTCAATTGGATGTGGAATGCTGGATGGAGTGAAAGCCTTGGAGCGCTTCATCAATCTCCGGACTAAAGACCACAACGACAGTTGGCGCCAGGGCTGGTGATGTGTTCCTGCCAGGGTAGAGAGTGCGCCAAGCATCAAAGCAGTCAGGATCGGTGACACGGCGGGTCGAAAAGCAGACCGACAGCGAAAACAGTAGTTTGTTGTGCCACAGCGGGGCAGCCACAGCTTGAAGCCAGCGTCGAGGCCGTATGTGACAGCCAACCGGAGGCAACACTTTGCGGCGGCGGTGGACAAGAGCGGAGAGCGCGCCGTACGGTGCTGGCTTCATCCCGTAGTGTTCGGTCTCACGGTTTGTCAGAGAGCAGCGGAACCGCTCGAAGAGCCCGCCAAGAGAGAGAGCCGAATCACGGCTGGTGGCTGGCAAATGCATGGTCCAGCCGGTGTAAACTTGCTGTCAAGCAGCGGCCAAACCGTGGATCTGTAGAGCGTGCTTCTGGGGATGCGAGTGGCGGCTGCCGCTGGCAGTAGGTTGTAGTCGTCGAAGATTGAGCTGTTTCTGGGGCGTCCTGCGATGCGTCTGGTACTACGCCCACCTATGTATATTTGTCATAATGATGTTTTCTCCCCTGGAGCTCCTCTTATACCAAATGCGGCTATCTACTGGCTAAATAAAAGGAATTTCGGTACTGTGACACAAATCGTGGGTGTACCTTATCGGTAGACACTCTGGGGTAAGCAAATTAGAACTAGAGATCTGTGGAAGATGGAGTTTTTGACATTTTCCCAAATACAAAATTGTTAAGGGTTTCGTGGCCACTTGTTTCCGGTGCGGTTCTACTCTTGCTACTGCAGCGAACGACCGTCGCAGACTATATGTACCGCTGTACCAAATGCTGCCTGGAAACAATGTTATTATAAACGGTTCATTTCTCGCAGGTCCCGTACCTCAGTCGGCAAGAACGGAAACCTTACAGGGTCACTTTGATGTCCGTCTTTCCGTCTGTCTGCCTATCTGACTGTTGAAAACCGTTTTTCTCAGGAACTGGTAGGCGTTGCAAGTTGAAATTTCTGTATCTTTTGCCACAAACTAAAGTTTACGGCCCCTTGGCGGTGCGAAAAATGGAAACTTCTAGATGAATGCAGTCAAAAGGTGCAGCGATTTACAGGGTGACACTTATTGAACTATGTGAAATAAAATCGAAGTAGCTTCTCAACGGTTTGAGTTAGGACGCCCAAACTGCACAGTCGGCCGCGGGCATGATGGGAATTAGTACGCGCATGCGAGGTTTGTTTTAGCAATGAAGCCCACTTTCATTTGGATGGATTCGTCAATAAGCAAAAGTCGCGCATTTGGGGGGACTGAGAAGTCTCTTCACCCTCATCGGGTGACTGTGTGGTGAGCAATGCCCAGTCACGGAATAATCGAGTTGATATTCTTTCATGGCCCGGTGACTACCAAATGGTACGTGAAGGTTCTGGAAGATGATTTCGTCCCTGTCATCTAAAATGACTCTAATTTCGACAGAATGTGCTTCATGCGAAACGGAACTCGACTCCATCTGAGCAGGAGAGTGTCTGATGCCCTGTAGGAGCACTTTGGGGACCACATTCTGCCTATTGGGTACCAAAAGGTCATTGTCATGGGCCTCGATTGACCACCATATTTTCCGGATCTGAAGACTTACGACTCCTTCTTGTGGGGCTATATTGAAAACAAGGTGTACAGCAATAGCCCAAAAACAATTGCTGATGTGAAAACAGGCGATCAGGGGTCATCGACAACATCGATTTTTCGACACTTCAGCGAGTCTTGCAGAATTTTGATATTCACCTGCGCCACATCATCCCCAAGGATGCAGGCATACCGCACATGTCATAACTAAATCCGAATATCTGTAGTGACGTTTACATGTTGAATGAAATGTGTGTACGCTGTAGTATGTAACTAATTTACGTTTTTTTTTCATTGAGTTAAATAATTGTCACCCTGTATGTCATATATTTTGATACTCGGAATTTCACTCATCAATACCTATAGGATACTTTCCCTTGACCTGGAATCGTGAAATTTGGAAACGTGCGATGTTTCACCGCATAAGCAAAGGAAAAATATCTGAAAATCGTTAATTCGTAATTATATCACACAAAAAATATTTCTTTTCTCACTTGTTGTCCGATATTTAACTTATAATTGAAGCATTCTCAAAAGTCTTGGACTTCCCAGGAATGGCATCTTGCCAGTATCAGTGCCGATAACAGACTGTCGACTGCCGCCATGGATGAACTGTCTATATACATAGTTAAGTTTGCGTGAACCCTCAGAGTGCGAGTCCTACTTGCTCCTACTGTTTTTTTTTTTATATAAACCTTTGGCCATCTGGAGCTCCAACTTCTGTCACTTTCGTTTCTGGCCAAAGCTCCATGTACCAATGACGTGGACGAAAGCGGTGATGAGGAGTAGCTGCGTTACCCTTGTAGGACAGCCTGTGAATTCCGCGTCTTGTCGCGCCGAAAAAGCCGCCATGCGGACAGAGTGCGTGCGCACTACGCTGTCGCCCCAGACAGCACCGTCGCCCGCCTACAGGGCTGACCGACGTCTCGTCCCGGCCTCGGCCGCTCCTGCTATAACACTGTATTCTCCCCCAGGGTGCGCCTTCCAAAATTGTTTCCGGCAGTGGTCTTCCACAACGACGCCGTCGCGATCGCCGCCTCTCTCTCTCTCTCTCTCTCTCTCTCTCTCTCTCCCTCTCTCTCTCTCTCTCTCTCTCTCTCTGCAACGCCGCGTCCAACTCCCCTGTCATACAGTTCCACAATTTCCTGCAACTCCACAGCATCCCATGTCTTATACGAGTACACGGCTCCTACTTACAGGCTGGCACAAAATGAGTGTTACGAGGTTTTTGACTATTGCGAAAAATAAAGGGTTATAGATTGTTGCCATCACATTCATGCTATAGCAGGCAACCTGAAGTTAAATACTGAAGGTTTTCAAAGTTTTCCCTTCTACAGAAATGAATGTTTAGATCCTTGAACTGAATTCCGTGATGACTTTCTGATTATCATTATTTTAGAATGCTCGAATTTCTCTGGAAACCGCAGCACCAACATCTAGGATTGTTGCAGGTGCATTGTTGAAGGGTCTGTCCTTCTGATAATCTCATGTGAAATAATCAACCCCCCCCCCCCCCCCCCACCTGATATCGGCACTATAACGGCGTCATTCTAAACCATGCACAGTCAATGCTAAGGTGCCAGGGCAATGCTCTGACCCCTGGATGTCTCTCGAGAGAAATCTAAGACGGCCGCAGTACGATATAAACGTGCTGCGTCGAGCATGAAGCAGTAGTTTCGAAGCATTCCATCGCATCGTGTCGCCGGTACAAATTCATGTTGTAATACCTAGCTTTATTGATCTGCTTTAATAGGCCCCGAAATAAAAATGGGCATTTTAGTACACTGTGTACTAAGTGGGCACCAGACAGTGACTTTTTGTTGATGAGATCGAGTAGTAGCTAGAAAATGTGGATTCTCGGCAGTTTGGTAGTGCCAGTTCTGTTTGTTGATGTACCTAAGGAGACGAAAGTGTGGTTCATCTGTAAGACAGGTCTGATGCCATTTTCAGAGGCCTCAGTCATCACATTTCCAAAAGACTATGGCCGCTTCACACCCCTGTTCTTCAATGGATGGCACCGTTGACATAGTTTCTTTTTCATTAATCTCTGGAGACTTCGTCGTGACATCCTGAGTTACTGTGCTGCATGTATTGTTGATGTCGTGGACTCCTCACCGAATAAGTTCGCCCTCGCACACTCCCTAGGGCTACAACTGAGACTGGTCGTCCTGAGTGACCCTTTCTGGAACCATGTAGATATTTTGTCTTTTGGAAACAATTCAGCAAACTGTTAAACAACAGGGTTGACATTACAGAAAAATCTGTATCAGAGGTTGCTTTACTGTAGTCATTACAATTTTACTTCAGCTCTGTACTGGAATCTCACCGAGAAATGGGCATTCCGGGGTTTTGTTCTTGGCCGAAATGTCCTGCTGAATGTGCGTCTCAACCCTACGATTAGCGTAAAATGCCTTCGCCATCAACAAACGGAGTACCGAAGTTAGAGCTTTCATTCTGAAATGCGAACTGAGACATCGGTGAGTGAGCTATAGAATTTGCAGGGATACAACACAGCAATATCACAAGGAGAGTCATTTACGGCATACAATTAAACCACAGAAGACAAATACTTTCAAACACGTATTCTGTGTCATCCTGTTTAAGATTATATTGCCGCGAGTGTTAGTCGCGCCGTCTCAGGTGCCTTGTCACGGTCCGTGCAGCTCCTCCCCCCTCCCTCATTCCCCTCGGAGGTTCAAGTCCTCCCTCGGGAATGGGTGTGTGTGTTGCCTACAGCGATAAGTTAAAGTTAGATTGAGTAGTGTGTAGGCTTAGGGACCGATGACCTCAGCAGTTTGGTCCCGTAAGAGCTTACCACAAATTTCCATATTTAAGATTATCTTAGCTGAAGAATAATTTTGCAGCTTTATGTTACCTGGGCAACAACTAAATATACTATGGCAATGCATAAACTGACACGAAAGCCACTGGAAGCCAAAGTCTTCAATATTTATCCTGTCCACTCGTGCTATCTGCAGGGTTTACAACTAACATTTGTAATAGGTTTTTGTAACATATACTGTCTTCCATTACTATGAAATGTCCTCGACAAAACCGATCTACTGGGACATAAGAGGCACGGATGAAGGAAATATTGTATTTGTGAAACAACTGCCTCGTTATTCACACAACGCTCTGAGTGTTGTCTTCAGAGTATCTCAGATTGATTACATACTCCTAGATTTCCAGAAGTCTTTTGACACCGTTCCATAAAAGGTTTCTAACCTAATTACTTGTTTCCGGAGTATCGTACCAGTTTTGCGCCTGGATTTGCGATTACCTGTCACAGAGAGCACAGTTCGTAACAACTGATAGGATGTCATCTATCGTAAACGAAGTGACATCTTGGGATCCCCAAGCGAGCGTTACAGGCTCTCTGCTGATCTTAATTTATGTTCCGGTCAATTATTTGGGACACAATCTATGGAGCCCTCTTAGATTGTTTGGAGGTCATAATGTATTTTACCAGCTAAGACAGTGATCAAAGCATGAGAACGAATTGCAGACTGATTTAGACAAATGTCTGCATGGTGCGAAGTTCGATGTTGGTTCTAAATAATAAAATGTGTAAGGTCTTTCACATACACAATAAATCACACAAATTTTTATATTAGTAAATAAAAAATTTTGATGTAGAAATCTTTTAGTACGTAGAGCGCAGTTTTTATTATACAATTAAAGCCTGATGAGTATAGTACGTTTAAAATTAGTTGCGACTTGTTTGGCTCACCGGTGGAGGCATGACCCTGTTGTCCAGGTAACAAAAATGGTGAGCCGGCTTTCCCCACCACGCCACGACCAGTTCGCTTGGTGCAGCGCCCCTGTTACCACGCCATGGATAAACAGCGCCACGTGGTGTCGCGTCTGTTAAGCCTTGTAGTAAAGTAGTACTTTCTAGCGTTATAGTGTTCTACAGTCGTCAGGTGTTGTGAACGAGTGTTTCGTGTTGGCGTTACATTAATAACAACAGTAGAGCACGTGTGAACACGTAAATGCGCTCGTCCTAGAACACGGTCATCGGCTGTGAATATAATGTTCTGATGCAAACTATTTATCTGGATTCGACAAAGCAATGGACAGTACGCAATATCACTCGGTTGTGATGGATAAAGCTCCAACAATGCAGCGAAGGAAAGCGGCTAGTTTCCTCTAGGTGCAAAGAAATATTCGATTGAATGGTTCAAATGGCTCTGAGCACTATGGGACTTAACATCTAAGGTCATCAGTCTCCCAGAACTTAGAACTACTTAAACCTGAGTAACCTAAGGACATTACACACATCCATACCCGAGGCAGGATTCGAACCTGCGACCGTAGCGATTGCGCGGTTCCAGACTGAAGCGCCTAGAACCGCTAGGCCATTCCGGCCGGCTATTCGATTGAACCTAGATTGTGTAAGGCGAAGTTAATGGAACTTGTAGTACTGTACAAGCCAAGAACTCCACGCTACTAGGTCGACGAACAGGCTAACGATAAAGGGCATAGAATAATCAGGCTTTCCCCGTATCATCCACATTTAAATCCGAGTGAGAATATATGGGCCTAGGTGAAAAGTAATGTGGCAGAAACAAGAAATTTACGCTCATTGAGGTTGAAATGCTGACAACAGAAATCATTGAAAAAGTTACATCACAGGGCTGGCGTCAAGTTGCCAGCCAAACCAAAAATGTATTTAAGGAGACATGGAGTCATGAAGGACTGTGTCGAGTTTTGAGTAATACTTTGCTTCCCTTATAGTTGTGTTAGCAACTACTTCTTTTGAATAGTCACAGCAGAATTTACAGATATACATCTCACTAAGATTCTACTGCAGTTGAGTGGCAGAATCATAAAACAGCGTATTATTAAACTAGCAACAGAGGGCGAGACATATAATTAGTTATGAGAAAGCCCACTCTCAGCATAAAAATAAATGTGCAGCTTCTTCATTTACATTGTTTCAAAACCCACAGCAGTTTTCGTTTCACAGGCTACTGATGGTCCTTCAACATTACATTATATCTTTTAAAAACTTCTGTAGTTGCTTGAATACCGTGGTAGACATGGAAGTTTCGCATATTAATCATATTGAGAAATGCTCTGCTCTTTGCGTTGTATCATTTGCCAAAATCTTGTTTGGATATTTCAGACCGTTTATAAGTTACGAGGGCTTTATGAATATTTCATTCTGGCTATTTCAGTGGCTTGTGCGTTCGTGACGGAAATCTTTACACACATTCCATTTCCTGGACACTGTAGATAAATAACGATATCTTTCGAGGTTTAATAAATATTCAATATGTTATCTAAATTTTATATGCAGCAATATATTACATATCACATCACACGAAAATTCGTAGTGATCCCTATTTTTCACAATACACTTTAAGAATTTCTAGCAGTAGTTTAGCTAATACGGAAATATCACAATAACTATGACCATTAACGAAGTAATAGGTAACTGATCATGAAGCTGACGAATGAAGCTCACAGTTTACTACCGCATAGTTTCTCCAAAATCGTTTGAAAAAGAATGCAGTTGGAGCAGCTTGCGCGGCCGACAGTTTACGCACCGAGCAGGCCTGGCGTTATCTTCGCATGCTGACGCGTTCAGCACACGCTGGCAACTACGCTTTCCTCCACTCGGTCCGTACTGAACTGTCAAAAGTCGCAACTAATTTTAAACGCACTACAGTTTCCATTGCTTACTGCAATGTCTAAGCAAGCAGAGAAAAATCAGGGTAAGAAAATTTTTACAGTATAGTAGGAGGCACACTGTGGGACAATGAGCAGCAAGTTAGGACGTGTATTGTAGACACGTGGATTGATACCAGTGTTCCAGCCCGGCCGAAAATGTAAGATACGCTGCGCCCTCTTCCAGACGACATAGCTCTTCGTGTGCCCTGTGTGTATGATGCCCTTGCGAGTGCAGCAGCGTCTATGTAGGTCAGAAAATTCAGCACATTGTACTGAGCACGAGAGACATCTTAAAAAAGAAAGGGAGTTTGACAAGTCAGCCGTAGCTGAGCATTGCCTGGTAAACGGACACAAAATACTGTTTGAGAAACGAGAGTCTTGGCTTATACGTGAACGTACTGGAATTCCGTTATAAAATGAATGAACAACAACAATTTTAACAGAGACAAGAGACACACAGTGAATAGTGCGTGGGGACGGTCTCTGGGTGTCGAAAGGAAACCACGGCGGATGCTTAACGCTTGCAGGGAGCGACAATTCCAAACGTGTCGCCGGGCTCTGTCTCCCAGTCGCGCGGCGGTCCGGAGTGGCTTTCAGCTGTCCACCTCACCTTCCCCGCTCGCATCTTTTCGGCCCTCTCTGATTGGTGCCAGCCGCCACAATCGTGGTTATATAAGCAGATCATAGTGTTAGACCCTGCAGTTAGCAGTTTTACTCCAGACAACGATGGCGGAAATAGTCATAGAAACCTTGAGAATTGTATTCGAATTGATACGGCTTGAAATGATTATGATAAACCTCTAGTTATGAGATGTAAACCGTATTATTGGTCGAATATCCAGACGTGTCGAATTCCTCCGGACTGTATCTCGTTACTTTATTTGGACTGCAGTCTTTCATCCAGTAGATGAAACAGTCTTCATCCATATAAAGTAACTCTTTGTCAGTGAATTTGGTCTTCAGAAGACATAGTGAATTTGCTGCACATGGAGTTAGGAAATGTCCGATATACACATACAAACATAAACAGCTCTCATGAACTCTATCGAAAACTTATCCTCTTTGTCAGTGAATTTGGTCTTCAGAAGACATAGTGAATTTTCTGCACATGGAGTTAGGAAATGTCCGATATACACATACAAACATAAACTGCTCTAATGAACTCTATCGAAAACTTATCCATCTCCATGACGACTAAACCTTGGCTGAGGAATGTGGCCTTTTTAAAATTTGGCCAAGCGACATAATAATGCCCGCATAACGCCTCTCCCAGCAGTAAACTTCGTGAATTTCGTGGTGTTTTCTTAATTTGTCGATGTTTTTCTTGAAAAAAGCATTATTCATCAATTTAAAAAAAATATTTATCTAAGTCACGTGTCACAAGGGCTCTCCGTCCCGTTTCAACGTCAATATACTTCCTCAACCAGCGACTTGACTTGAAAGAGATGAATTGGGTGACGCTACTCAGAACCATTAACCATTCCAAATGGATACGTTGCTGGAAATATCTGCAGTGCATAATGCATCTCTGTCCCTCCCCCCCCCCCATTAGTTTGAGGGTGGAAGGGTGGAGTCTTTTCATGGGACCAGGTGCTCCATTGCTGTGCGTATCATGCAAACTTGCAGGATACGCCAAGTCTACCTTCCACACCACATCCTTTATTAGACCAGCTGTCAAACCTTTGAAATCACCTAATATATGGCTGTCCTCCCCAGACAGCCGTCGAAACTTCCCAACAGCCACATTATGTTGCGTGGCATATACGTGTAAGTTGTTAACACGAAGACACGTGATGTAACTCTCATACTCATATACTTTGAACTGTCCGCCCATTCCCGTCTTGTTTGCCTTGGCGTGTCTCTGCACACATTGCCAAAGTCCACCGTGCATTCTGCATTCGAAAAAGAGCACCACGTTGACAATGACAAAAAATTCAGAGTCGACATGTAGTATAATGTGGAATTCAAAATGTATGTGGTCATGCATACTATTTACAACTTCTCGAAAATATCTGCAAGTAGTCGTACGTCCATGCGTTTCATATTCCCCTAAATCATAGACGCTGAATTCCTGCTAAACATTCACCAGCTATACTCGGTATTCGTTATGGTATTGTCTGTAAGATAACTGGTGAATGTGGGTATGTCAGGCAATGTGAGTTCGTTGAGTCTCTCTTTGAAATCCAGGTATTTATATGGACAGACAACATTATTCGTCATGAGTGGAAGTTCGCACCATCGGCAAATGCAGGTTTAGAGAGTTACGTGTCCTCCTAACGTATTTCTAAAACAGCGCTTGCATAAATCGTATTAAGTCCAGGGAGTGTGATGTAATGTTTGGCGCCATTCGCCTGGAGAACGAGATGTGTGTCTAAACGGTCTCAGGCAGGACAGGATCTGGTCTTTGCGCAAACCAAAAACACCCAAGTGCACAGTTACGAAATCGTCATTATAATTGCTGAAATTGTGGAAGGATGTGAGTATGAGTCACGGCATGTAGTTGTTTAAGTTGCATGCAGTGTATGCTGTGCTGCAGAACTTCCCCTGTGGGATGATCATGGAGATTTTGGTGCCATTATTGTCATCAAAATACCACGCAAGTTGTTCTACCTCACTGAGCAGCCACCTCCCAGAATTATCCCTGACAAATGATATCAAACGATTTTTACCTGCGTCACACCACCACACAACTATATATGTCACAACGTATGGTACATGCTGCTCTGTGAAGGTTGCTTATGTATCAGTCCAGTCTCCCTTACAGAGCGCGACAAGAATGAGTAGACATTTAATGTCAGTGTATGCTGTGAAGGGGCAAGGCTCCTCGTGCTGGTATTTCTTGTTTTCAATTGCCATTTCCACATGTACCGGTTCCTACGAGGATCTAGACCATCTCTCGTACTACAAGTGTTGATGCGTCTAGACCAATAATGACATTTACGACTGTATTTTCTCTTTGGGGTGCAAAGATAGCAACATATAGTCTCTACCTACTTGTATCTGAAAAGTGTATGAAGTTATTCCTAAAGTTTATAACAAAAATTATGGATGTCCGCTATAATTTGAATGCAATATAGTACTTATTATCTGTTTCCTAAAATCTAATATCTGCTTTGCGTAATAGAACATAGAGATTTTTCATAGTGATGAGGTTATTTCCATGTATGACTCTGTGATAAGCATTTACCGTTGGATGTAAATTGCTATATTGATGGCACATCTTCCATTAAACTGCGCTGTGTATGTAGTAAATTAAGGTTCGAATAAAAATGGCTTTTTTAAAGTCTTATTCTCTGCTTCTGTATAAATTTTATGTATGGTTTAGTGGAGGCAGTTGGTAATGAGGATGACGTTTGGTTTGTACGGCGCTCAACTGCTCGTTCATCAGCGCCCGTACACATTCCCAATCTGTACACAGTGCAGTCTAGCAACTTTCATGAATGACGATGGAATGATGAGGACAACACAAACACCCAGTTCCCGGGCAGGGAAATCCACAACCCGGCCGGGAATCGAACTCATCGAACTCGAGACCCCGAGATCCAGAGGCAGCAACGCTAGCCGCTAGTCCACGAGCTGCGGACTCGTTGGTAATGAGGGCTACTCCCTTTCTCTATTAGCAAGTACCCTCTTGGTTGTGCTAAACTAGCAGCACATCCTTAAGCATTTTGAATTTGATGCAAATCATGTTGCAAGTGAGACATCAGGCAGTGTATCCATGTTATTACTGGAGCGGACGAGAAGGAGGAGGTGGACTGCATTGATCTGCAGTGCACAGAGTGCAGTGCCAGTGTGCAGAAGATATATAATAAAATAAAATGATACCGTATATGACTGTTATTTACTACAGTATTGTACTATCAAAGTAGAAAGTGAGTATTTTGTTGATTCAGAGTGACGTGAACTACACATTTTTACGCATGATTATTGCCATTTATGTGCTGTAATGATAGTTACTAAGTCCTATTTTCTTCTTATGTAGGAACGTTTTATGCTATAATATAAGAGAAGTGTATTTTTTTGTGTTTTTTGATGGTAAGTTTCATATTTGTAACCATGTTCCTCAAATAATCGGCAAACAGCATTGAGTACGCATTACCATGCTGTAAATTGCAGATGTTTCATGCAGTTACCCAGTGGAGGCACAGGCTAAGAATGACACTCTCAGAGTGATGGAGGCACTAGTGAGGAGGTGGGTGGCGGTGGTGGGAGGAACAAATTCGAGCACACGACAACAGTGTTGGTAGGAGAAGGGGCACACTACTCCAGTGGGGGAGGAGAGCCATCATTTGAGAGTCATAAATTAAAGTCTTCATGATGATAGTGTTTTATTTTGTATTTTTTACTGGCTTCTGGGCCATACCCATTCAGCCTTCTCAATAGTAATGTCAGTTATGACGATACCAAAGTAAGGACAACACAACATGCAGTCCCCAAACCAAGAAAATCTCCGACCTAGCAGGAACTGAAGCTGGGACCCTTCGCTTAGTAATTCATCTCGCTAACCATGTAGCTACAGAGGTGGACGTGACAGTTCTCACTTAACACCGAAAGTAATCGAATTCCTGTGTAAACATGAACGCAAGTAGGCTACTCGACAGCAATCATGGCCATAAATTATAGTAACTGTCATGATAGTTATAGATCACCTCATAAACGAACAAAAGAAGGACCTAAGTGAAAGCTTTATTTATGTAAGTGGAACTAGGGCATCTGGCATGTTTGGTTCCATAAGAGAACAATGTTACTCACTTAGCGTGAACTGGATCTGCACACCCACTCGTTAGGGAGAAACGAACATAAAAATAAACCAGTATCCGCACAGAAAGATTTAAGTATTTTTAAGCCTTTATTCTTTCTGTGCGCCGTTCGGGAGTGGAACTGTAGAGAAATGGTGTTAAAGTGGTTCTATGAACCCTATGAACCACCTGTCTTAAGGGTGTAAGTAGGCTGTTTAGGTTTTTTTATTAGTAACGCCACCTCTGTATGAAAATCACTGGCTGTGCTTTGTGCAGTCTGTGGCTGATTTGCATTGTTGTAATACTCGCCATTGTAGTGTTAGGCAGCTGGCTGTGAACAGCGCGTAGCGTTGGGCAGTTGGAGGTGAGCCGCCAGCAGTGGTGGATGTGGGGAGAGAGATGGCGGAGTTTTGTAATTTGTCATGAACTGCTATATATATGATGATATCAAGGTAAATACATTGGTTGTTCTGTATTAAAATCTTTCATTTGCTAACTATCCCTATCAGTAGTTAGTGCCTTCCATAGTTTGAATCTTTTATTTAGCTGGCAGTAGTGGCGCTCGCTGCATTGCAGTAGCTTGAGTAGCGAAGATTTTTGTGAGGTAAGTGATTTAGTGATTTGTGAAAGGTATAGTTTAATGTTAGTCAGGGCCATTCTTTTGTAGGGTTATTTAAAGTCAGATTGCGTTGCGCTAAAAATACTGTGTGTCAGGTTAAGCACAGTCGTGTAAAATTGTTCAAAGGGGACGTTTCATATGTCGACCCTTAGCCGAGGATACCTCACTGGAATCTTCTGATTTTTTTCTTGTAGTTTGTGTAATTAGTGTAGATTTTGTTTATTGCTAGCGCGTAATTGTAGAGAAAATCTCCTTTGTAGTTGCAGTTTTTCATTGTTTTACAGTAAAATAGTTGTGGCATGCATGTAGATTTGCACCAAGTATTTCGCAGCTGCAATTAACTAGATATTATTTTCAGTGTTATGTTAATGTGTTCTCTTATTTTTGCTCTTCAAATTGTGTTTTTCTGTGTTGTCGTGTGAAATACTGTGACAATAATGGCGTGTGAAAAACGTAATACTAGGCTCCAAAGTAAACTGCGAAATGACAGTGAAAACGAAAGCAGTGTGTTAGCGCCACCGAGTAATGAATTAACTGATGTTCAAAGTAATAATTTGGTAATTGTGCATAGGGAAATGGAGCGGGCGGCAAACAATGGCGTAGACAGTGAAACAATTAGTGAACAGGGAAGCATTATCGATCGGTCGGTCGGCAACAGCTCGCCTCAGGAATCCGAAATGACAGGACACAATTTCGCAAATACTGTAGATTCAGGTTTTGGGTCATCACCGTTTTCTCAAATAAGTCAAAACACATTTTCTGCTTGTCAAAATGTGAATGTTGCCGGTGCAAATGCACTGCCGAAAAGCGTAGAGAAACAGATTCCAGACACTAATACATTGTTATTGCAATTAATGCAACAAATGGAACAAAATCAGAAACAAAAGGGACAAAAGCTTGAAAAGTTAGACATAATGGAACAAAATCTTCAAAAGTTAGACATAATGGAACAAAATCTTAAAAAGTTAGACACAATGGAACAACACCAGAGACAAACACAGCAACAGTTAGACGCAATGGAACAAAATCTTCAAAAGTTAGACACCACACTTGAACAAACATGTGAGGATTTAACTAATGAGTTACATCACATTGAATCGAAATGTCAAAAAGTCTGTAACGACGTAAAAACACAAATTTGTGAGCATTTCCAACCTATTTTTTCGCGTCATGAAAATGCACTACAGAATCACGAAGCAGCCATAAAAGAACTGCAAACTACTGTTCATGAAAATCATGAGACCTTACAAGCTAAATTTGACTCAGTTGCATCTACCGATTCAGTTACGCAACTTGCAAAAACTCAGGAAAATTTAAAGGACACAGTAAATACTCTGAAATTTGGTTCAGAAAAACATACTGAGGAAATAAGTACACTATCGGAGAAAGTAGCCGAACTTTCGGATCAGGTCACTAACTTATCTACGAAGGTAGATGATAATCTGAATGACACAAAACCGGTAGTCTTTAATGACACAGAAGAGAGCGAACAAATTAGGAAACTGAAACAAAATCTGAATCAAATTAATACGCAACACCAAAGATAAATCCGGGAAGTACAAGATCAGCTGACACAGGTAATACAAGAATTACGTATTTCAGAGGACACTCGGGCCCCAATACAGGAAGAGGGACATAGAAATACGGAACAGCCACAAAATAATAACGCAGCGCATTTCGGAAATTATGAAAGAAATTGGCAAGGTGCACCGAATTTTGAAATGGAACCGCCGAAACGACGTAACAATGACCGATATGCGACTCGCCGACATGATGATTTTGACTATAAGCTGTTCATTACTACACGTAAATTCAAAACATTTAAGAATTCTGCCAACAACATTCATCCACAAGCGTGGCTCCATCAATTCTCTCATTGTTTTCCCCCCAACTGGTCATTAGAGCACAGATTAGAATTTATGTGTGGCTACTTGGAGAATGAACCAGCTGTAAGAATGCGATCAGTCATTCACGATTGTCACAATGAAGGAGATTTTTATCATGCCTTCCTCTCAGCATATTGGTCTCAAGCTACACAAGACCGAGTAAAACATAGCATCATAATGCTGAAACATTTCGAACAATCTGAATTTTCCAGTCTTGTGAAATATTTTGAAGACACGTTACACAAGAATCAGTATCTTTCAAACCCATACAGCCCCTCAGAACTCATCCGCATTTGCTTAATCAAACTGCCTGAACATTTACGACATATTATTTTGGCAGGACGTTGCAAAGACGACATTGAAGCATTTCAAGGACTCTTACAAGAACTGGAAATTGACACTGACAATCGCGGAACGCACGAGCACAACAATTACAGATCACATCCGTCGCAATTCCGCGATGAAAGAAATAATAACTGGACGCGACAAGGCTATTCTCACAACACAAATCGTGACCGAAACAGACACCACCCGTATGACAACCGTTGGCAGAGTCGTAATAATTACAGGGAAAGATCACCTCTCCGTGGTAATGACTATCACAGAGACAATCAGAGAAACAGACAATATGGGAACCAAAACAATTATTATCAAGGGAGGCAGAATAACTTCAGACGCAACAGTTTGGCGCACAGTTACGATTCAGGGAGAAATTCTCCACCACGTGACGGACAAGGAAGAAACTACGGAACCTACCGACATGACGACAGACGATATATTCGTAACGACAGACCTGAATTGCATCAGAACTGGCGGGATTTAAACACGGCAGGGCCCTCTCGGCAAGGCGAATTTGTAGAAGTTCGGTCTCCGAATCCCATTAACGACGCGCGCCAACAAAGAAACAGACAATGACCCGCACCGCAGGCAGACACCTGCGCCGGCTGGCTCCGAGAAAAATAACATAGCGCTAATCTTGAGAAAAATTCCAGTGTTCCTTACCGACGTATACCACTTGATAATTGCGTTAAAGTTAAAACTCTGCGTACTAGGAATAGTAAAGGTTTACACCACATTTCACATGTAAAACCGTTTATTGAAAGATAATCTGCTTTTTTTTTTAATGCAACATTTTGGTTTACTTGCAAATACATTATGGATTCAAGGTACTTCCAGAGAGATACCAGATGACACAGTGGTTAGTTTATTTGACAGCTACACGACTATATCACAACGCTACTAATGTGTGACACAATTCACCAATGTTGCTTTTGCGGTGTATCTGTTTTATATCTGCACAATTTTCTGAATTCTTTTGGAAAGAAAAACATGTTTTAGTAGTAACTTTTGTGGTATAGCAACAATGAGACAGCCTTTTTCGTGACACAACAATACGTTACAGTACAGTACTTTCTTCATCACAACAATAAGCGTAATAACTACGATATCTATACGCAAAGCATTTCACTTTTGTTTATCATGAGGTAAGTACACTGACTTCTGCAGAACTTAGCTTTCGGAGGACGATAACTACGACACTTCCACAGAATTATCTTACAGCAAGACGCACATTTAGCGCTACAGGACACGCATTTGAGTGATCAATTTTGTACTTAAACCATTTATTTTTTAAGATTTTTGAATTACAAAGAAAGATTTCCGTGATACATTTCATTCCATTGCTGTAATCTGTAACTCCTGAGGGTATAATTACATTAATCCTCAGGGGGGTACACGCTTACTTTGTGTACCATGTGTGTGGCAACCACAAGGAACCCTAGCTAATATGGTATTTGCTTATACAACTTTACACATCGGTACCATATTTCTCTAACACAGAATTACACAGCTATCTGATTATTTGACAGAGAAACAAACATTCTTTTTACTACGTCAGTGACAGATGTTTACGCAATTACACAGTTGGATAACTTCACACTTATGAAACTGTATTTTGTCTGTACTTTGTGAACTGTTCATATTTTTTCGGAACCATTGTGATACTATGTGAGCTTTGAATGATGTATTTCGTATGGGATCATGATTTTTAAAGTACGTTTCAGGTAGATGACACTTTTTGAAATGAGCAGAGAAGTTTTTTTAGGTTTTGAAACAATTGGAGGAAGCTACGACGATTTTGAGAGTTGACTGAGGTGTTATGATGTTATTTTTACGATGACGATGTGTATTATGCTGCTGAGGTATGTTTATGGTCAATAAGTTGATGCTATATGAGGAATTTGATTATGCTATGTATCTTATGATGAAGTATTGAAGAAGCGTCGACGAATTTGTATATGTGTAATAAGGTAAGGAGTAATGAGTAGCGGTTAGGAACTCTGCCTTGTGAAGACGTATGTTGGAAACCGAGAATCGTACTTTTAGAATTATGAAATGTGTGTAAATGCGTGAATGTATCACAATGCTGACGAATATTTTTTTTTGGACACTTATATTTATAGGATTTTGTTTCTACAGATTTGCAACGCTAATTCTTGACCTGTGAAATATTTTTATATGAGACTGCCACTGTAGCGCAAAATGCTGTCGTAAATATTTCCGTACGAAAGTTAAGTGACCACCTGCACATAATGCGTCGCGGGCACACAGCTGTGTCAGACGCCTGGAGAAAAAGCCATTATTGCGAGCAGCGGCACAGGTAGAAAAAAAAAAGGGAGGCCATTATCCTCGCTATTGACGTTCCTTTGTAGAAAGCATCGTAAATACGAGACGCTGATAATAACTTGGAAACATTTTTACATCTGCACACCTGATTCTGACAAGCGTCTTTCTACGAGAGTTGTGAGAATTTCTACTAACTTATGAAATGTCACATGACTATTGAATGATATTTTATGCTTTGCCTTTCATAGTTGCTTATTTCATTTGATATCTAGTTTCCAGCTGTGTTGCAGCATGGGTTTTATAAAAAAAATCATTTGCTAATGTGAACACTTTCTGTCAACAGATCTATTAAATAATTATTTTATGACCCACATTCTTCGAAAAAGGAGCTCTTGGAATGGAAAGAACAATAAGAAGGGACTAATAACAGGAACTGCATACATAATTTTCTTTTCAACTACTTGGTAATTTTTTTTCGTAGAGTAAGTTTTTGTGATGCATCACTCTAGTCTTAAGATGTGACGTAAGTTTTAAACATGGCCATTTTTACTGTAATATTTTTTCTGCTTGAGCTATGTCATGTTTAGGTATAAGTTGCTGCTGTTTGCCAGGCATAGTGTTATTGAATTTGACTTTGTATTATTCTGTTAAGCCAGTTTTACTAATGATTTATTTTTATTGTTTGCTGCACATTGCCTTAGATTAGTTGTAATATTACAATTGCTTTGCTAATTTCTTAATGCTGCTTGCTTCGCAAATCTGCGTTTTTTTTCATTGCTGTTTATATTAATTGTTTTATGTGATGCTGCATTGCCTCGTCCCTTGGTATATATATCTCAGCTCAGTAGATTTAAGTTAGCTTAAGAGGGGGTAGACTATATAAGAGAACAAGTTGTGATGAATTGGAAGAAATACATTGAAAATCTATAAGAAAATGGTTTGGCCAAAACAGTATTTTGAAAGAGGATATGAACAAAAAAAGTAGGGTTTCGGGACAACAGGTTTAGGTAGGATTTTCTTGGAAATAAATGATGAAGTAAGATAATGGAAAATAAATAATGAGGTAAGAAATATGTGAACATATATATACAGAAAGCATGCTTGAATAGGATTTTTTTGGTGGAAACAAATGTGGAAATAAGACGAAAGATCTATGGAATGAAGTTTTGGGTTGGACTGCAGTACCAAAAGTTACGCTGAAAACGAACCCTGTCCTTTCCATTGTGTTATCCCCCTATGTGTTTGTGTAACCTTGTGTATTTGTTTTCTTCCTGTCTCTGTGTAGTTTCATAGAATTTTTTCTTCTTCTAATACTAAGCTACATTCACTATGATGAGGAATACTGTTATCCTCAAATATAATTGGTATTAATAATATGTTATTTAACTTGTAAATATGCTTAAATATTATTTATCCTGTTTTGTTTTAATGCTCATGTGTGAAATTAATGTTTCGAAAACTATTCTCATTATTTTATATATTTACTTATGTCATAATTCCTGTAACACTGTTGTATATGTTATTTCGATTCTTTTGTAAAGCCTGTATTACAAATGTTCTCTGTATTGTTATGTTCTTTAATGATCAAATTAAGCAACTTGTAAGTTACATTTCACTGCACACGTTTCTGTTGGTCATAGTATATGGACAATATGTGAGAAGTAGGGACTGTTAGTGTTTGCACGTGTGTTAATAATTCAGCAAGGGACTGGATAACAGCATTGCTGGTTCTGAGGACAATTCCAAAAACTTTGTGAGTGCACAAGTGGTGGTTATGGACTTGCTACATTATCCGCAAGACTCTTCGATGGTGATTGTGCACCTGCACAGTCGCAGCAGATGGCTGCTGGCCATCTCTACAAGGACTACAGTGGGTCTGCATCTTTGATGACCCACCAGTACCATTATCTCTACAAGGACTACAGTGGGTCTGCGTCTTTGCTGACTCACCAGGACCATTATTTCTACAAGGACTGCAGCGGGTCTGCACCTCTGGTGGCCCACCAATACCGTAATCTCTACCAGGACTACAGTGGGTCTACTCTGTGATGACCTACATACCAATGTTCTTCAAAACGTCGACTGACTCTGCTGTGGGTTTACTCTGTTGTGGCCCATTACCTGTCTGCATGTCGAGTCAGCACTGTCTTTCCGTTGAAAGGACAACACTACTTCTTCAAGACTGCATGGAAATCCACTACGTCTGTGTGCATTGTCTTTTACTGCTCAGACTTTGAGAAAAGAAACGGCAGTTTTACGATGAACGATTAGGACTGTCTTTATGGACTGTGAGAAAATTTTAGCTTTTGACCAACATTGTATCAATAAATGTGTGCATTTGATTTCTTTGTTATTGTAATTGTGAAAAAATTTTAACAAATATGCATTGGCCAGTGCCCAACAAAATTTGTAAAATTTTTGTGGGGAGCATGGGGGCTATGTAAGTAGGCTGTTTAGGTTTTTTTATTAGTAACGCCACCTCTGTATGAAAATCACTGGCTGTGCTGTGTGCAGTCTGTGGCTGCTTTGCATTGTTGTAATACTCGCCATTGTAGTGTTAGGCAGCTGGCTGTGAACAGCGCGTAGCGTTGGGCAGTTGGAGGTGAGCCGCCAGCAGTGGTGGATGTGGGGAGAGAGATGGCGGAGTTTTGTAATTTGTCATGAACTGCTATATATATGATGATATCAAGGTAAATACATTGGTTGTTCTCTATCAAAATCTTTCATTTGCTAACTATCCCTATCAGTAGTTAGTGCCTTCCATAGTTTGAATCTTTTATTTAGCTGGCAGTTGTGGCGCTCGCTGTATTGCAGTAGCTTGAGTAGCGAAGATTTTTGTGAGGTAAGTGATTTAGTGATTTGTGAAAGGTATAGTTTAATGTTAGTCAGGGCCATTCTTTTGTAGGGTTATTTAAAGTCAGACTGCGTTGCGCTAAAAATACTGTGTGTCAGGTTAAGCACAGTCGTGTAAAATTGTTCAAAGGGGACGTTTCAAGGGTGAATTACATTTGACCTTTAACAGCGGCCACAGTATACTGTCTGTATCTCGTTTGTGGTTACACAGTTCGAAGTACTTCAGGTTTTGCTGAGGCGTCTTTAATTTTCATTTTGTGTGCCGTAAGTCATTACTATAAGTCACCTTTCGTCCTAAGCAAGATAGTCATGCATGGCTTCAGTGTGTAATCATTGTCAGATAAGGGTTGAGACGTCTCGTCTGCTCAGCCATAGACTCACGGAACAATGGAATCTGTGCGCCACCAATCTGGCCTCTGTTAAGCTATCATAAGTCAGTAATCTCAACGACAATCAAAGTGAAACACTGACAACGTATAGCGTGGATTGTTCTTCACGTGGCTATAGTCAGTGTACCACAATATTGTGCGTAATTAATTCACAAAAAAGATTGAGTTTGATAAACGTTAGAGCTTCTATACTTCTACGGGTCGTGGGACATTCAACGCTCTCGTCAACAATAACAGCAATAATCACGAAGGATTAGCTATTTTAACGCTCGCGTTCCACACGCCGAACGGCTAAATGTAGCGGCAACATACGCCTACAGAGGGAACATCAAGATGGTGTATTGTGCAGCACAGTGAAACACGGCGCTCTGCATGACTAATAATAACTGTTTGCAGAGTTTCCCAAACACTTAACATAGGTTTTTCTAATCATTTTGCTCCGAAACGACATACAAAAAAAGCAGTGTAAAACAGTTTTTTGAATATTCTGGCCCTTTTATTAGTAAAAAAAAAATCTAATGTGTGTGCAATCTTATGGGACTTAACTGCTAAGGTCATCAGTCCCTAAGCTTACACACTACTTAACCTAAATTATCCTGAGGGCAAACACACACACCCATGCCCGCGGGAGGACTCGAACTTCCTCCGGGATCAGCCGCACAGTCCATGACTGCAGTGCCCTAGACCGCTCGGCTAATCCCGCGCGGCTTTTATTAGTTAGCCTTTGTATTTCACTGTACATAGATTTCATTGGTACTAAACAAAGGGTCAAGCAGTCCTCACTCAAGGGGGGAAAGCGAACTTGGACGAGAAGCTGGTCCATTATATGGCGTCACAACGGGGAATTTCACAACGAGCAGCATATCGACAGTGGCAGGTAGAATCAGATGCCGCAGATTTTTGCTTCATGGAGAGAAATGTGACTGATCAGATGCGTAAGGACTCTGCCTAACAAACGCACATTAGGAGCCACCATATTTGTAGTTTTGGCCCTTATTGATGGTGTTTCTGTATTATTGCTTAAATACTTTGAATATGATCTGATGTAATGCTATCATATTGAGTATCTCTGGAAAAAAGAGCCGCTTATGGTAAGATTCTTTGTAATAAAATGTAGGTAGCGAAGTATTGTTGGTTAAAAATATTCGTGTTTGGTGTTTTTCGTGCTTGGTGTTTTTCGTATTGTTATTTGCTGGATCCCGTTCCAAGACACCAGCGCATTAGAAGTTTGTCAAAATCGCGCCTTCTTTGTATAATTTATCGTAATTAAGTGTCAGTTAACGACATCTCGATAGATAATGCTTTGACAACATCGTAAAATCAAATAAATGGACATACAAAAATTGGTTCAAATGGCTCTGAGCACTATGGGACTAAACTTCTGTGGTCATCAGTCCCCTAGAACATAGAACTACTTAAACCTAACTAACCTAAGGACATCACACACATCCATGCGCGAGGCAGGATTCGAACCTGCGACCGTAGCAGTCGCGCGGTTCCGGACTGAGCGCCTAGAACCGCTAGACCACCTCGGCCGGCAAATGGACATACATTACGTCTTTAAAAAAGTTTTACGCATATAGTCACGGGCTGAGAACGAAGCGGTTTCTGGCTAGGATCTCTTTTCAGCGAGTCATTTTTTAGGCGTTTGTGTAATTTCTTTCGGTATCTGTGACTTCCTTCTACATTTAGTAGAAGAATATTCTGGAATATTCGATGTTTTGTATATATATATATATATATACATACATATATATATATATATATATATATATATATATATATAAGTTCGGGGCTTTATTCGTTCCAGTTTGGAACGTCGTACGGAACATCGACCATTTCATTGAAAGATCTCTGTCGGCGTCACTGGGTGACTACCTCACAATTCAGCACAGTGTGTCCTACAGACGCAACGACATGACCTTCATCTTGATAAAGGAGCATGTATTCGCTTTAATATACACTTTGAAAGGGGGGCAGTGTTATTTCAATGTGGAAACTACCAATTAGAACAATAAACAATGCGAATCCGAGACGTTTCCTTGCGCATGTGAAGAAGTAAAATGCGTTAGGCCGGAGTTAATGACTCCAAAGGAATGCCAAAGCAATTCTCTAAATATGCGTTACAATTCGTTGTTAATTCCACCGAATTGTCCACAATATTCTTCGCTATTTTATCCGCTTATCTTCAACGTTCACTAACAGAACTGACGTAACTATTTCAAAGGCGTCCATTATTGTTAAACAATATTTGTTGGTTGCACGGCATAAACAGTCGAAAATTGCAGCTGGAGAGGCAGCGGTTACAAATTACCGTGGGTAGGATGGTCTGTATGATATACCAAGTCGTAACTGAGTGTGCAACAACTACATTGGAAACCCCGTGAGAATATGTGCATTTTATAATGCCGGTTACCATTACAACAAATAGAGTTTAGCAGCAGACCTTTTCTACTTGTCAACAAAAACTTTCGTCGGAGCAGCGCACTTCGCAAAAAACAGCATTGCTGATAATTTCCTGTAGTATTTCGAGATACACTACCGGTCAGAAGTTTTCGACCCCTTACGAAAAAGGCTATATACTTTGTTTCAGTGTTCAAACACAATATACAAACTTAATTCACCAACAAAATAAATATTTTCTCTCTTTGTGATTAAGTACAGTTCAACATGGTTTAGATTTTAGCCTCTTCAGAGTATCAACACTGTGCCCTCAGTACAATTACACAAACTCTAGTCATTCTGGAGATAAGATTTTGTAGTAAATGTGAATGTATGCTTTCCCGGCGTATACAGCTGGCGAAGAGTTCTCGGGCTTCCAGCCGGGTGGCGGTGTCTTCAAACTGCGACGTTTCGACGAGTGACATACTCATCATCTTCTGGCGAAGTGCCGAGACTTTGCGGATGCCGGTCCCTTTATACCTGCGGTGTGCCCCCCACCACCTGGCCGCGGGAGGCTGGGTCCAGAGGAGCCGGAGGGCGAGGTGGAGGGGGAAGCGGGTGCGCCGTTCGTGTCTCCGTCAGAGCATTGTGATCGCGTCTCGTGAGCTGGACGGTTCTTGTTGCGTTCCTGGCGTATTGCGGCTAATGCTGGATTCCAGGCCGCGCTCAGTTGATAGCCTTCGTCCCTGTTCACAAGATTCTCGTGGACCCGTATTTCTATTGATTCTTTAATGACGCTATCCCAATAGCTCCCGGCTCGGCACAGCACCCTGGTGTTTTCGAAGTCAAAGGTGTGGTTTTCTTTGATGCTATGTTCAGCTATAGCAGATTTCTCTATCTGTCCAAGTCGAACATGCCTGATGTGTTCCTCGCACCTTTTAGAGATGCAGCGCTGCGTTTGACCAATGTACTGCACACCACATTCGCAGGCAATGTTGTATATACCAGGTGTGTTTAGTTTGAGTGGGTCTTTAGCTGAGCCCAGCAGCTCTTTCGTCTTCGGCGGTGGTCGGAAGACGGTATTTATGTCAGATTTTCTTAATAGCCTCCAGATTTTGGCTGATGTGGGCCCCAAATATGGAAGAAAGGCGAGTCTCTTGTTAACTTCCTCTTCCTGAAATTTGTCAGCCTGTCTTCTCTTGAAGGCCCTGTCAATCTGTGTTTCACTGTACCCGTTTTTCCGAAATACCTCTCTTAGGTGGTGTAATTCGTCTCAGAGGCTTTCTTTGTCACAAATGACGTGCGCCCTATGTACCAAGGTGGTCAGTACTGACTGGCGTTGCGCCGGATGGTGGCAGCTGGTTGCATGGAGGTACAGGTCTGTGTGCGTCTTTTTTCTATATACTGAATGGCCCAGCGTGCCATCCGCTTTCTTCCTGATCAGTATGCCCAGGAATGGAATACAGCCATTCTCTTCTACTTCCATCGTGAAGGTGATATTTTCATGTATGCCGTTTAGGTGGTCCATAAACTCCTCCAGTACCTGCCTGCCATACTGCCAAATCACGAAAGTGTCGTCCACATAGCGGAAGAAGTGCCTGGGTTTACGGTGAGCAGTTTGTAGTGCCACCTCCTCAAAGTGTTCCATATAAAGATTCGCGATCCCTGGAGCAAGGGGAGATCCCATGGCCACTCCATCTACTTGTTCATAATGCTCTCCATTGTACTTAAAGTAGGTGGTCGTAAGTGCATATTGAAAGAGCTTCACTGTTTCAGGCTCGAAGTGCTGATTAAGGAGCGCCAAGGCGTCTTGTAGCGGTACTCTCGTGAACAAGGAGGTGACGTCGAAGCTCACGAGTAGGTCATCACTCTGTATTCGGATGTCCTTCAGTATTCTAACGAAATACGCGGAGTTTTTCACGTGATGACTGCAGTGTCCCACCAGTGGTTTCAATAGTGTCGCCAGGTATTTGGCCAGTCCATAACTGTGCGAGTTGATGGTGTCCAGAATCGGCCGTAGAGGCACCCCATCTTTGTGAATCTTGGGTAATCCATACAGGCGCGGTGTCTTTGGCGCTCTGGGATACAGCCTTTTCTGCACTGCCTCTGGTAGATCTGAGTCCTTCAGTAGCGCCACGGTTTTCCTGGTCATCGTCGATGTAGGGTCTTTGTTGAGTTTCCTGTAGACTGGGTCTTGCAGCAGAGAGCAGATTTTCTGTTGGTAGTCGACTGTGCGAATCAGCACAGTCGCATTTCCCTTGTCTGCTGGGAGGACCATGATGTCAGCATCATCCCTCAGTGCGCGGATAGCCTCTCGCTCCGGCGCAGTAATGTTAGCTTTAGGGAGTCGTGACTTGTCGATGATCCTGCAGGTCTCCATTCGGATCTGCTCAGCTTCCTCCTTGGGTAGGCCCCGGATTGCTTCCTCTACGCTGCTGATGATGTCCCGTTTCGGTATGGTCCTTGGTACAGGTGCAAAGTTCAACCCTTTCGTGAGGACAGAAGTTGTGGCTGCATCTAGCACCTTATCTGTCAAATTTACAATAGCTCTGGTGCTGTTTGTCACCTTCTGGGTCGACTGAGCTCCAGAGAGTCTGCCAAATTTGTTGATCTGTTTTGCGGCAACATGTCGTTTCTGCACTGGACAAGAATGCACGCATCCTGATCGCATGTCACCTGAAAATGGCAGAAGCATTACCGGCACACACTTGGGAGTGGGTTGACTGCAGCTCTCACGCCGACAGTGAGGTGCAGAAACGACATGTTGCCGCAAAACAGATCAACAAATTCGGCAGACTCTCTGGAGCTCAGTCGACCCAGAAGGCATGTTCGACTTGGACAGATAGAGAAATCTGCTATAGCTGAACATAGCATCAAAGAAAACCACACCTTTGACTTCGAAAACACCAGGGTGCTGTGCCGAGCCGGGAGCTATTGGGATAGCGTCATTAAAGAATCAATAGAAATACGGGTCCACGAGAATCTTGTGAACTGGGACGAAGGCTATCAACTGAGCGCGGCCTGGAATCCAGCATTAGCCGCAATACGCCAGGAACGCAACAAGAACCGTCCAGCTCACGAGACGCGATCACAATGCTCTGACGGAGACACGAACGGCGCACCCGCTTCCCCCTCCACCTCGCCCTCCGGCTCCTCTGGACCCAGCCTCCCGCGGCCAGGTGGTGGGGGGCACACCGCAGGTATAAAGGGACCGGCATCCGCAAAGTCTCGGCACTTCGCCAGAAGATGATGAGTATGTCACTCGTCGAAACGTCGCAGTTTGAAGACACCGCCACCCGGCTGGAAGCCCGAGAACTCTTCGCCAAGATTTTGTAGTGTTTATGCAGATACTGTAGTCCAACACTTCTGTAAATTATTCCACAGACCTTCAACATTAGATTACCTCATTTATCTATTCTCCCTGTCAAGTCCATCCCGTAAGACTTCAATGGAATTTAAAGCAGGAGTCTAACCTGGCCAAATCATATTCTCCTGTTCCCCACATTTTTCGTTTCTATTGACAAACCCTCTGCACAATGTAGATGCGTGTCTCGGATCGTTGTCCTGCTCCAGAACAAATCCACGAAATGTAAGTCTCTTGCCAGACGAAATTGCGTTGTTGATGAGTATCCTTGTACTATTACTCCTTCTCCAATTTTTTATTAATTCACATTAGACCATTGACTTTACCAAACGCAAAACATCCCCACACCATGGCCGACCATTGGCCGTTGCCGCCAAACATTTTTCCTCATACGTTCTCCACGAAGTCGACGATGGCTTCTAAAATACTTCATATTTAGAGTCGTCCGTGAAAACCTGGCTTTCGCTGTACCCGTTGTAATAATTCCACTTTATTTTGTTCACATAATAACCGTTTTCTGGCCGCTATACACCACTTTAAAACTTGTTCACGGAGAAGGCATTGCACTGTTGGGAGAGCAACTGGAGTTGCTCGCGTAGTATTTACTTTCTCAAGTATTTAAGGTGCAGTACGCGTACTCTGGTGATTAGTCTGAGCACATATGAATTGATTTTCCCTGTATGACGTTACTCGGTGTCTTCCAGACACACTTACATTGTCTCTAGTTTACTTGAACCGCTACAACGTATACATCACTGTAGATAGGGTAATGCCAACTTTTGTTGCTACTGTCTTTCTAGATGCAGGGCTGAAATTACAGCACGTTTTTGAATTCCAGTCTTCTGCTTCTGTCTCATTAGGAGATAATACGTTATGAACCTCACTAGGTATAAAAGCACACTGCCAGATCCACCCATTGTACTGTACACTAACGCGAACTGATGGAATGAGGCCTATTAGAACGAAACCAGCTTAGGTTAAGGTACGACAATGTTGGACCGGATGCTCATCAGTGTCCCTCTAGGTGATAAACCAGTCGAATACACGTTACAGGCGCTTCCAACTTCACATGGTTATACTTGTTTTATTATCGGATTTGGGGATGTGGTAAAATATTTAGAATGAATTCCCTGTTTTAATTAAAAATACATAGCTGTGACAGGTAATCGAAAGCTTTTGACCGGTACTGTATATGACGGATCGAAAACCACAGCTGATGGTAGAGGTTGTTGCATGTTCCTGTGGCCAAGTACATGTTGCAAAGAATCTGACTGCACTTCCCAAGGATGCTTTGCATAGAAGCGCCAACGAACTACGCGTGAAGCTTCAAATTAGTTGTAGAAACTCACAATATAAACATTTCGCTTTTAGTGGACTGTGGAAGGTTGTTCCAAGACATTCAGACGTGAGCTCTTCTCAGGAAAACTAATCTAATGGTAGCGGACACTAAGAATGCCACAAAAAAGGCCTGTACTCTGGCGTAGAAGTTAACATTTGTGTGGATCAAGGTGGGCGCTAACATTATATTTAATGAAGTAGTGGATAAGTTAGTGGGGATCGCTGATATAAATGGCTCTTTAAAATTTGCCATCTCACCTAAAGATTGCATTATACATAAGAGGAAGACTCCAGTGGGCACTCGAATATGTCATCAAGGGGCAGTAAATGGAAATATTAAGGACAAACGTAGCCAAAAATGCCCTTTAAGCCCTAGTTCCTGGTTCCACAAAGTCAAGGCAACAAAAATTTATACGTTCCATAATTGGCATTACATTTAGTCATAAGTGATTCCTTAGCCATCTACATCGAATACAAGATTGACACGATCTTCATTGTGAATGTGCTCTGATCTTTATTCATCTCTGAAATATATATATCTCTGATTGGAGACGAAAATGAAGGTGTAAACATTGCACGTCAGTTAATGAACGGTGCATAATATGGTGCCGACACCTGGGAACCTGTGACTAGGATAGCATGGCAGTGGAGTGGGAGTCCAGCTGCCAGACGAAAATCGTCGTCCACCTGCTTCACGGCCTCGAATCGAGGTAAGATCGGAGACAGCATATAGCAGAATAATCAGTAGTCGCAGAGCCTCGGCACAGCAATTGAGTTGTACTCTTTACTATTCTAGCAAACGTATATTAAGTAAATCCTGAAAGTATTGTGGGGTTCATTCACAGGCTGGATAGTAACGGTTTAAACAAAGTCGTGTAATGATAAAATATTTAACCGCAGGCAGCGCTTTCTATTGTTTGTTTATATTGCTATAATCTTTGAATTTTCCATCGTAGCACCAATCCGCGATAGCACAATCTATGGACAGTTTCTTGTACTATATTCTCTGATTGTTCGCATACGAAATCAAATCAAGGTATGATGTGAAAACGGATATAGAAATACGTTTGAGCGATTTCAATAAGAAACGAATGATTGAAAGAAAGCTAGTAACACTGTTCAGTACAGCTATTGATGAGGAAGGTAAAGGCAAAGATACAGATTATGAGACCTTTCTACCGCGACTGAAAGAGATGTTAGATCGTTCGTGAGCCCGAGATGACACAATTCAGGATCTGCTTTCTAACACGCTGATATAAAGAACTGCGAAGAATAAGTCGACATCGCTAACAGGGCAATTTTGAATGGGACATGAACGATAGCAGATACTGCATGCTAATCGTTTGTTAACGTGACGCTTACTCCAGCTTCAGCCGCGATATCAGCATTTGTAGCAGTGACACACACCGTTAAACTACCAGCCATCAGCTTAAAGCTACTTGCAGGAGAAATATTTATTTATTTCTCAACTTGAACAGCTTAGGGTCATCAGGCCCTGTCTTGCATCGGACCAAAGTTTCACATATGAAATACATTTTTACGTCATATTTACCTAAAAAATAGAGGTTTTAATATGATTAATAGTATCAAAATGGTCATACTATCAATACAAATAATGTGCGTAAGTAACACTATGAGCTGAGAAGTTAATACTAGCAGTACTTCTAACACTGCTGCTGCCACCACTAATAAAGTTAATAACAATAAGAAACGGTAATCATAACAGCGCTGACATTGGTGATAGTGGCAGATATAAAAAGAATGTGTAGGTGTACACAATAGAGGTTTTTCGATACAGCGAGTTATGGGGAAAAGAAATTTAAGTATGTTTGGCCCCAACGAGTGCGTTCAGGGACAGTCGTAGCCATTATTTATGCTTCAGTAGATATATCACTAGCTCTATTTTGAAGTTGTAAATGTTATTCAGTTATCAAGTATAGTGCAGGAGGTTATGCCAGAGTCGTGTTCCTGCTTCTGAGGAGGACTTCGTGAAAGTGGCTCAACCATGGAGTGGTGTAGAAAGGATTTTTCTCTGATAGGTGTGGGTATATCTGCCAAATTGTTGAGACAAGAACGTTAAAGTTCAGGAGAAACATGAAGGACAGTATACCTTGGTAAGACAGTAGAGACTCCAAAGGGTATGGAAAGTATCTGCACCAGTCTGCACGCAATTGTTATAGGTATGTATATGATGATGAAATATGATCTAAGAGTCAGACACCACAGATACGAGGAACACAAACATTCATAATCAGGTAACGGTACCGGGAGTTTTCCTGAGAAAGATCTTGCAGGGTAACTTCAGTGTTATCAGTGATTGGAAGTATGCAGTATGTGTTCGTAGAAATTTCTTTTCCAGGTCAACAGGAGAGAACATTTTATGGTATATTTTTGTAGGATATGGACAGATGCCGTCTTGAACAGAGCATTTACGTGCTCAGATCAATTTCCATTTTCATCTGTTATTTCTTCTAGAACATATGATGAGGTACAGAAGTTGATATTTGTCCCGTTTAGGATTGAAGGCGTTATGGATTCCCTATAATTCTGGCTAATGAGGCTAGAACAACCAGTCAGTACCGCTGAGATTTTGGGTAGGTTGCCTTTTAACCCGACAGACTGTCCCCATTTTGGTATCGCACAAAGGTCGGTATTGACATTTTCGATAGCTGTTTTCACGCCTATTGGGTATTTTCAGCAGGTCAAGACTGATCACACATCATTGGCATTCAATGAACAGATTATAGAAACTAATACAGAACTGTAGGACCTGTCTAAAACTGTGTAAGTAGGCTCTTTAGGTTTTTTTATTGGTAACGCCACCTCTGTATGAAAATCACTGGCTGTGCTGTCTCTGTATGAAAATCACTGGCTGTGCTGTGTGCAGTCTGTGGCTGCTTTGTATTGTTGTAATACTCGCCATTGTAGTGTTAGGCAGCTGGCTGTGAACAGCGCGTAGCGTTGCGCAGTTGGAGGTGAGCCGCCAGCAGTGGTGGATGTGGGGAGAGAGATGGCGGAGTTTTGAAATTTGTCATGAACTGCTCTCTCTCTCTCTCTCTCTCTCTCTCTCTCTCTCTAAATACATTGTTTGTTCTCTATTAATATCTTTCATTTGCTAACTATCCCTATCAGTAGTTACTGCCTTCCATAGTTTGAATCTTTTATGTAGCTGGCAGTAGTGGAGCTTGCTGTATTGCAGTAGTGGGAGTAACCAAGATTTTTGTGAGGTAAGTGATTTGTGAAAAGTACAGGTTAATGTTAGTCAGGGCCATTCTCTTGTAGAGATTATTGAAAGTCAGATTGCGTTGCGCTAAAAATATTGTGCGTCAGTTTAAGCACAGTAGTGTACTATTATGGAAAGGGGACGTTTCAACTGCCTGCCTCCTTTGACTCTTCATCGTACCCAACATGATACATTGCTGGCGATGCGACATGTATCAGCGGTACCATTACACTGCATTCGGCGAGAGATTTAGTCTGCTAAGTTGAGAAAGTAAAATGTCGGCAATGTCAAATGCTTTGCTGAAGTCCGAGCACCACATGATAGTTGCCTCTTGTGCATCCATGTCAAGCTTCTGGTCTTATTGTATGTTAACTTTATTAAAGCAGATAATGTGCTTCGATGTTTACGGAAGCATGATTGTTATTTCTCTAGTAGGTTGTCTGCAGTTAGGTAACTTGTTACCTGGCGTCATAATGTTTATTCTAAGACCTTCGGCACCGCAAGAAGAATTCAAATAGGTCAGTAATCAGAGGGTACTGTTGCAGCGTCCATTTTAGATAGTTCCTTAACTAGTCCATGTTTTCAGGCCGAGACTTATGGTTAAAGAGTGGTCTTGGATACCTCCATCTTCACCTACACTCATACTTCGCAAACCATCGTATTCTGCATGGCGGAAGGTACCTTGTCCACTACTTGTCATGTCTCCTCCTATCCCTGTCGCAAATAGAGCGAGAGGAAAACGACTGCCTAGAAGCCCCCGTACGAACTCTAATTTCTCGCATCTTATCTTCATGGTCCTTATTCGAAATTTACGTTGGCGGTAGTAGAATCGTTCTGCAGTCAACCTCAAATGTCGGTTCTCTAAACTTGTCCAGTAGTATCTTGCTGAAAGTGCATCGTATCCCCTCCAGGGATTAACATTTGAGTTCACGAAGCATCCGCGTAATACTCGTCTGCTGATCGAAGCTATCGATAACAATGCTAGCAGTCCGCCTCTCAATTGCTTCGATGCCTTACTTTAATTTGTCCAGTGCAGGGATACCAAAAACTCGAACAGCACTAGAGAATGCGTCGCACTGGCTTTCTAAACGCCGCCTCCTACATGGATGAGTTACTCTTTCCCATACTTCTCCCAATAAATCGAAGCCGAGCATCCACCTTACCTATTACCAAAATAATGTTTTCATTACATTTCATGTCACTTTACAACATTATGCCTGAATATTCAGTCAAAGTGTCTGGGTGAAGCTGCACCCTACTAATGCTGCATTTGAAGGTTACAAGACTGTCTGCCTTATTCATCCGCATTTACTTACGCTTTTCTTCGTTTAGAGCAAGCTGTCATTAGAAATTTTATCTAAATCATCTTGGATGTTCCCATAGTCATTCAACTAGGATACCTACCCGAACACCACAGTGTCATCGGCAAACAACCGTAAATTGCTGCTTACCCTGTTCGCCGGACCATTTATGTGCATGGAGAATAAAAACGTCCCTATCACAGTTCCCAGACACACTCCCGGAGGTACCCTGAACACACGCCGTCGAAAACTCTGTGCTGGGTTCTACTACTTAAAAAGCTTTCAAGCCACTTACATATCTCGAAACCTAACACATATGCTCTAACCTTTAACAGTCTGCAATTGGGCACCAAGACAAATGCTTTCCGGAAACCTAGAAATATGGAATCTGTCGGAAAAAATCATGGTTTGTAGAATATCACGTGAGACAAGGGGATGCTATAACTGTTTTAGTGGCAGCAGTGAGTCAATAGCAAGCTTCATCACTTGGACTTTGGTGCCATCGTGTCCAGTAGACGCTGATCTGATACGCATGACAGCTTTCGTGACAGAATTTTTCGAGCTACAGTCGTTTACCACCATTAAGGAATCAATGGGTTTCTGTTTCGTTGCAGTTCGATTGTGGTTCTTGTCAATGTGAAGTATCAGTTGAGTTCTTCGGCTGCGACAATGAAATCAGCTGCAACTTTAACTTTCCATATACTAAGAGAACGCAAGTTTTTCTCAGGTCAGATAGTTTATTTCTGTTGTCGGTCAACGTCTGGGCATTCCTGAGTTTTTCCTTTCTCACGGCTTGACTGATTATTACTGTTCTGCTTGTAGACAACATGATTTTCCGGCTTAGGGCATAGTTTTTTATCATGGATGTCTCGAATCTCTCAGACTCATGAGCTGTTTTATTTCTTCAGTTAGGCAACGTGCAGATTTCCTCCTTATTCTTTTGGTCCGTAGGGGAGCACATTTTTGTCATAAACGTAAGTTTCTTAGTAAATCGAGAGGTTTTTCGTTTCCAAGGAAGGAATGGATGATGTCACTCAAACTATTTCTTGCGTCTTACTTGCAAATTGTCCGCCCCCGGTAGCTGAGTGGTAAGTCGGCTCTCAGCCGTGACAGCGTGCGGACGGCCCCGCGCGCCAGCCAGTGCTCCGCTGCAGGCGTTGGTTACTTCCGCGTCGTAGCTTTAAGGTTTGTGTCCGTCCACCGTGAACAACATGTCGAGCGCTTACCGTCCTGCGACCCTTAACGTTTCCTTCCCAGCTGAACATGCGCGACCTCGTGCACATGAAGTTGAAACGTTCACACGTGAAGAAGTCGTTTGGATCCTAACCACGTTATCGGAATCCATTTTTCGATCACGAGTAGTGTCGTTCATATTAAAATGACAAACACCGAGGTGTGTGAAGATGTTATTCGCCGCCATGCCAATGGACTTAAGTTCAAATACTCTGATGGTCACGTCGGAGCTGTAACACTTGAACTCGCAGAGTACGGTCAACGCACGATTAGGGTGTTTGAACTACCTTTTGAAGTGCCAAAGGACGAAGTTGTCTCTGCCTTACAACCATACGGTAACGTCATCGGTTACGTAGAGGAAAAATGGCAAACCTTCACGACATACCATGTACTTAATGGTGTGCGTCAGGTCAAAATCGAACTGAAAGAACATATACCATCATACCTGACAATTGGCGGGGTGCGAGCCATTGTTATGTACGACGGCCATCCCCGAACATGTGCGGGTTGTGGACAAGAAGGCCACGTCAGATCCGCCTGCATGCGACGCCGCCTGATCCAGACGCCGGTCGGCGAGGAAGCGTCCCCAGCGGTAATCACTCAGATCCCTGTCACATTTGCCAAGGTTGCCCAGGGAGGTAGCACCTCTACACAGGGTCTTCCTGCTCCGTTGATGTCGTCTGATCAGGTAGATGCAACCGCTCCTGAGATTCCTTCTGAGGTGCCACAGACGCCAGATCCTGACCTGCCGAATCATCGCAGCACTGTGACTGAAAATGCTACTGAAATGGACGTTGATCTGGGAGTGGTACCTACTTCTGCTTTCCTTCAGACTGGTCCGGAGTCAGACGAAAGCCACCCGCAATCGGACTCTGAACGACCTGTTCGAAAACAAGGGTCGACACGAAAGAGAAAGAAACGTAGCCGTACACCCCCTGATGAATCCATTCTACGGATGAATACCAGGGATGTAGACCCGAAGATGGATGACAAACCGCTCATTGATGACCAAACGTCTGATGCGAAAGACCCGCCACAGGCGACCACTGGCAACGAACACCCCTCCTTACTGGCGCCGTCGCCCCCACAGGTCGACGTTGAAGAGAGCCTATCCGATGGGACGAAAACTACGTCTCTTCTCCACGTGGATGATGTGCACAGCCGATGCCCTACCGCAGCATCAGTCTCCTGGGCAGACGACGTGGAGATCTAAGGGACTGGGGTGGACGGTGCTGATGATGGGGCACCCCCATCGGTTGCGCCCGTGCCCGCGCACGCAAACTCTCCATAATAGCAGCCTCTTCAATGGACCGGCAAGATCGACGACCTCTCGCTTCTGAAGAAGAAGCCCCACCTGTGCCTGTGGGACTCCAACACCAGCATTATCGTGTCGCAACGATTAACCTCGCGACCACTCGTGCGCCCCACAAACTAGCGCTGCTCAGCGATGTGATTTATGATGCTGAAAGCATGTCGCCGATTTTTCACCACCACATGGCTTCACGGTGCATCTTTCTCCCGCTTCGGACACCGGTAGTGGTGTTGCCATCATCTTACGCGGAGGTCTTCTTGCCGAAGATGTCCAATACCTCCCCAACGGCAGAGGTATGGCCTTACTCTTTTTGGTGTACGCATCGTCAACATTTATGCGCCGTCGGGCTCCAGCTACCGTCGTGAACGCAATGCCTTCTTCGCGAATGAAGTTGAAAGGTGGCTACACTGAGCCACAGCGCCAGAGATCGCGCTAGAGAGTATTGTTCCGCCGCCTCCACTGGAAGTTCTTGTCGAGAAGTGGCAGTAGTCAGTTCTTGTCGAGATGTGACAGTGGTCAGTTCTTGTTGAGAAGTCGTAGTGGACAGTAATTATTGAGATGTCGTAGTGGGCAGTTCTTGTCGAGATGTGGCAGTAGGCAGTTCTTGTCGAGAAGCCGTAGTGGGCAGTGCTTGTCGAGATCAGATGTTGTTCCAATGGAGATATTGTAATGATTAGAGTGCTTTTCGTCAATATATATGAAGGGTACAAAACTCTTATTCTTTTTTTTTCTCATTATTTCAATGTCCTGAATAATGCGTCATTACAGGTTCAGTCAACAAAGCTTCTGGCTTGTGTTCTTGGATTAGAGTGTAATTTTGGTTTTCTCGAGTAATTATGGTATTTCTATTTTCTTTAATTAATTCAGTATAAATGATATTTAAAATTTCTTGTGTTATTGAAGAAGAACCGTGCCAGATGCGTACGTTGAATCACACTTCCACACACAGAACAGTTATACTTGTGCTTTGGTTTCGTAGGTTTTATAGTTGCTGGGGACTTAATTAATTAATTGTGTTAACGAAATTTTCCATTTCATTCTTTGTTGTTGTTCTATGCAGTCAGATTGCGTAATAATACTAGTCAGGGCCTACCGTTTACGAGACTTCGTAACCGGACAGACACCTACTAAATCAAAAAATTAAAAAGTATTTGCATTCTTTTTTTAAATAATAAGCCCCCATGCAAAGTTACACCCCTTTTTATGGGACCACACGATGACTGGGTCATGGGTGGAGACTTCAACTGCACCCAGCGACCTCAGGATCAATTGCCGCGTCACTCACCATGCGCAGCTCTGGAAACAGTAGTGACGCGGCTACAATATGTCGACACGTGGAGACATGTTCACGGTGATCTTTTGGGCTTTACGTACTACACTGCACACTCCTCTAGCCGACTGGATCGCATTTACATCTCGCGATCCCTAATTCAACACACTCGACAGGCTGAAATCTGGCCTGTTGCTTTCTCAGATCATGAGGCTTACTTCTGCGATGTTGTTCTCACAAGACAGGCAGTATGGCACGAACGTGGTTTATGGAAACTGAACACGGCACTTCTTAATTCACTTGACTGTCGACTTCTAATAGAAGACACTTGGATCACATGTAATAGACGCCGACCCACGTATCCGTCTACCATATCCTGGTGGATCCAGTGGGCAAAACCTGCTCTTCGAAAAACTTTAATCCGGTATGGCAAAGATGTTGTCGCCTGGAGGAAGAGCACTGTGGACTTTAACTACAGGATCCTACGAGAATGCTCCACGATGCCAGCCTCCCCTGAGCGCCATACAAGGATGAACCATGCTAAGACCCAAATCTCCAATCTCATGCGAAGGCATTTGGAAGGAGCGATAGTACGATCTCGTACTGCTGATCGCATGCCTCATGAACATCCGTCGATGTACCATATCATCCAAGAACACCAAAATCGACGCCGAAAATTGCTTCACGTCGTAACAGATCAAGAAGGGCGTCGCTACGTAACCCAATCTGCAATAGGGAATGTGCTTCACGCCCACTACCAGCAGCTATACGCCGCAATTCCACATTCCCCAGAGTTGATCGAGGAAGTCTCACAGCTCAACTTCGGTGGTATCCCAGGAGATGCGGCGATTGACTTGATGTCAGAGGTGACTGATGAGGAAGTCCGCGATGCGATCCGGGCAGGAACCATCAATCGCTCCCCAGGACCCGACGGTCTTCCCCTCGAATTTTATCGCACCTTCCGTGATTTGTTAGAGTCCACCTTCACCTCCATCTGTCGGGAACTCATGTCTCCGGAAGTACCTGTGCCGGACGCTTTCATGGAAGGAATTATTATTCCTGTACATAAACCGCATGGTGGCAACAATATCAGTGATTATCGGCCCCTCACCCTCCTTAACAGTGATATGAAAATCTTCACTCGCCTTTTGGCAGCACGACTTCAAAACGTTGCCCGATATGTTGTGTCGCCAGACCAAGCATCTTTGGGAGGGGACAATAATATCTGCACGGCTTAATGCCGCTACAGGGATATGATCGCCGTTACCCAGGCACAACGCCTCTCTGGGGCACTTGCGTCTTTGGACTTTAGTCAAGCTTTTGATGGGGTTGACCATTCGTTCCTTACGGCCGTTCTCCACCATATGGGTTTCCCAGTCGCTGTTATCACGGTAGTGATGCGCCTTCTGCGGGGTGCCTCATCCAGGATTATGTACAATGGCAGACTCACTCCACTGATAATAATAGGTCGATCCGTACGTCAAGGTTGCCCTCTATCAGCAATTTTGTACGCCTTTTCCTTGGAATCTTTGCTATGTGGACTAAGACAACGTTTGGTAGGGTTGTCCATAGATCGCTACCGATTCTGTTGCACGGCCTATGCTGACGATGTAGTCATCTGTTTACGTAATGCCGACGAGGTTCGAGCTGTTTTGACGTGGGTAGCGACTTATGGTGAGGCGTCGGGTAGCTCTTTAAACGTACGTAAGTCACAAGTTATGTTCATTGGCACAGGACTTCCCGTGGAGTGCGTTATACCTCTCACCACCGTTGATACCATTCGTTGTTTGGGAATAGATTTATCATCTGATCTGCGGCGTTCAGCCACCATCAACTGCCGACGCCTCCTTTTAATGATCAGAGCAGGTCTTAAGGACCATCGCCTTCGATCCCTAGATATTCTCCAACGAGCTCGATATGTCAATATATATATCGCATCCCGAGTTCCCCATGTAGCACTAGTTCTACCTTTCCCGCTTACTGTGGCACGTCGCATGTTGTCAGCGATGGCATCTTTCGTCAGCTCTGGGCTGTTGTTCAAAGTTAACTATGCAACCCTTACTCTTCCCCGTGAACGAGGTGGGATAGGTCTGTTTCACGTGCTGGATAGAGCTCGCGCCCTATTTGTCAGCTCCCAAATGACGATATGGACACGTTGCCCAACGAGCCTCACTGGTCTCCTCCTGTCGGCATATTCCCCGGTCTCACTGTCAGCCCCAGTGATGATCTCGGACGTCCCGGCCCAGTTCCATTATATACGGTACTTCTTTCTGGAACTCAGTTATCTACGCCTCACCTTACCAAGACAGCTTTTACTCAAGACAAGGGCAGTATACAATGTCATCCAGTTAGGTCGTCCACCTAACCCGATTGAACAAAAGTTGCCCCAGGTTGACTGGCGTCATGTATGGCGCGCGGTGTTTGCCTGTTACCTTGACACGAATGTTCAATCTGTCTGGTACCTAACTGTCAATGGTAAGCAAATCAACCAATTTCGCCTTCATCGTATCCACCTCGCCCAATCACCTCTCTGTTCCACGTGTGGAGTGCCAGACAATGATGAACATCGGTTTGTTTGCGGACCGGTGGCGGAGGTTTGGCACTTGGTTCGACGTATTGTGGCTTTTCTAACGCGGGACATTCCGGATCGGATTACTCCCCTTTCATTATTATTTCCGGAACGTGACTATTTTCCTCGGACAAAGACCAATGCTGTGAATTGGATTCGCGGACATGCCATTCACTACTTATTTGGACAAACTGTAAACTCTGTACTCGATTTTTGGACATACCTCAATGACCGTCATTATGTCGTTGTCCGTCACCCAAAATACAGACAATTTTTCTCGAACTTCCTTGGGAGTGCTTTCCATGAGCCGCCTCGCAGCTGGAATGTGTTAAGCCAAGAGAGAAGAAGGTATCCTGTTTGAACCAATGAACATTTCTGAACAATTGAACGGAACACATCAATTTCGAGAAGACGTGACTCAACATATTACCAGCGGGGCGCAGAAGGCCTCTGATCAATTACACAACAAAACTAAACAAAATAAAATAACATAAAAACAAGAAAAATAAAATTCATAAAAAGGAAAAAAAAGTGGTCAGCGTGACAGAATGTCAATCCTAAGGGCCCGGGTTCGATTCCCGGTTGAGTCGGAGATTTTCTCCGCTCAGGGACTGGGTGTTGTGTTGTCCTAATCATCATCATTTCATCCCCATCGACGCGCAGGTCGCCGAAGTGGCGTCAACTCGAAAGACCTGCACCAGGCGAACGGTCTACCCGACGGGAGGCCCTAGCCACACGACATTTCATTTTTTCACTTGCAAGTTCAGATAAATTACTGCATCTGAAGCCTCGGTATGTAGTCAGCTGTGTTTTCTTTCTGGGACATTCTACTGCATACTTGATGAAAATTGCGTCACAGGCAGGCATGCCAGGTGCAAGTAGCTGAGAGGTGAAAAACACTGTGCTTGGGATATAATTGCAAATATTTGTACGAGAGTGTGACTACAGCTCATATGATGGGCAAGACAAACCTGCAGCATTGACACGTTTGAAGAAGAAATCACCTGCCGAAATTCCGTACTGGAAGGAATTATTGTGCAGAAAATTCATGTTAACGGCACCAGCTATGATCGTGTGCTCGTGTATTGTTTCGAGACCTGAAAGAGAAATTCAGAAGTATGCAGCCACAAGTACTTTAGGAAGTTTGTAAAGAACACATTTCAGGCACTTTCTGCTGAGGAATATAAACACATATTCTACTTATTTATCTTCATTTTTGTTAGATGTGTGTAACATAGTAGGTTATGAACCATAGAGTATGTATATCCCTACTCCTCCCCCTCATCTGTTATATCTATCGTGTCTAAGAAACGCGGAGTCGTCAGAATTACCGAGCTTGTGGCAATGCTTTGTTTGAGCCAAATCTCTGACAGAAGTATAGTACGGATACCTATGTCTTCCAATCCATGACGGAACTCCTGGAGAGAAGCTGCCAGAAACTGGATATTTGTACGTGCAATATGGAGCTTAGTGTATTCAGGTGCAGCACGTGTGAGGATACTGCCTATGGACACTTGCGGCACTGAGTAAGCAATGACCAGACTATAACAGAATACGCGAAGGTGGGGCAGTGCAGGTTCTAGGAAGTGAAAGCGCTGGGTATCTTTAGGAACGAAGGAGGTCTTATGGCCGACGCTACAGGGATTAGCAGCAGTCGTTAAACAGCAGAGAGGCGAAAAGAAAATAAAATCCCCAAACAGAGCTAGAAAATCTGTTAACAACAGTATTGAAATCAAGATAAATGGAATAAAAGTAGATTGTACATCCCTATTATTGGTTCTAACAATGAGAAACAACAATAATGTGGTAAAAAACTGTTCAATATAAATGGGGTAAGACTAAGACGTGAGCGTTCCCAAGTGTAAATAAACGATGTTGATGAAATCTGGGAGTATAGCTTTGTTTCTACCTAGTTCCTCTATTAAGAAGTGGAACACAACCCATAATGTAATCTAGATTTAGAGGGAATATCTTCTAAATGATGATATAATGTTTTTAGTATAAAAGCTGACTTGTAATTAACGTTCTTGAAAATTATATACAGCTATTGTAATAATCTGAAATTTTGCAAACTACTGGACCACAATTAATAATTTTGAAAAATTATAACTTTTGTTACAACATAAATTCGAGAAACTTTCGAACCACGTAGATCCACGCGTAACGAAGCTGTGCGGCGAGGCGGGTTAAAAGTCGCGTTGCGTTGCGTAATTGTATGACCACTGTCTTTCGTCTTACTGTGCACTACAAAAAGTTCCACCTACCTCAGTACGGTATCTGGTCACCAGCCCGATTCTCTTCATACGTAGATACTGTTCAGACGTTGTTAAAAACAGCTTGAAGAAAAACATCGTCAGTACTCACGTTTGCAAAGTCCACCTAAACTCTGGTAGCAAGCTATCCTGTAATATGTTATACCGATTTTCGGGTGGAGGGCGATTGCTTCATTCTTTTAGGAAAAGTGTCAAAATTCAGCAACAAGTTCTTTGTTTCTTTAGGTTCAAAATTAAAGAATTAGCCATCAGCCCGTATTTATTTAAACGACTAATATCAATGTCCTCAGCTCACAGTTCATACGACCCAATATACACGCAAGACAGCCAGAAACGTACTTAAGTCCGACCCGAATTATTACGTGATCTACAGTCGATGCTCTGCTACAATAGATGAGTTTCACTTTCGGTCTTTTTTTCAGTGGATTTCTAATAAAGAAACTGCTCGCCAACTATTCCATATATGAATATGAAACATGTCACGCGGAATTCTACAGAGGCCGAAAGTTCACACGCGTTTATCTTCCCAACTAAACACTTCACAAAGCTGAAGTTTCCACAATCTGTCTGTAAATGAAACTGCTTTTCGGTAATACCATCCGGACGCGAAATACCTGTATGTAACTTCTTCATTTTACACGTCCAACATGGCTTGTATGTCCAATAGCTACCCAACGACTGACTCCCTGCCGTTCCTTCCAGGGCCTATAAGTGCTTGATAGAGCGTGGGAAATGCCTAACTCTAATTGGATGTTCAAAATGACCACCCAATCAAAACAATCCTTCGAGTTCTTTCTCGCGCCAAAACTGTGCAACGTCAATCAATATTCATTTACGTCACTTCATCATGCAAATCTTAATAAAATGTTTAACAAAACCAAACGAAAAGAAAACTAATCTTGAAGTGACTTTAGAAACTAATTACTCTGCAAGTTGCTATTCCGACTGCCTTCTTACAAATGCAAGTACTCTTGGACGTACGTCATCAGCAAGGTAGGGAAATTATAGCTTTCATTGCAACTGCTTGCTTCACACTTTCCCATGACGTAGTTACGTAATGTTTAACATCAGATAATATTGAATCTTTACGTATGTCCCACATATACACTCTTACTCACTCTCATTTATTCACACAACAAAACAAATCGTTATTAAATAAATATTAACCCTTTCTGAATTCTATGTTATTAAAATGAAAAATAGTGATGTTTTTAATTATAAAAAATCTAAATAAATTGTTCTGCCATTTAGTGAACTTCAGTAATAACTCTAAATGATACTAAGACACAAACTGCTATGAATCCTAATTGTCTTTAATTATATAAGTGTCGGTTTTTGGTGTTTTAGGTAATTGTCTCTAAATCTGAAAGTATCTCAGCTAGATAGCTCAGATTTTAATACAACCTTCCTTTTAATAACAAAGAGCTATATATTGACTTTTAACAAAACTGAATAATATTTAATACTGTTTATTTAGATTCTTATGGACTTGAACAATCTGTCGCTCGAACTAACACAGGTTGCGCTTCCCATGGTTAGGCTAAAGTGCGCGTCATATATGACGGCGGCCGAGTTTAGGTTCGTTTTGCGCATCTGATGTCACAAAACACAGTCATCCAATGAACAGAGAACGACGTTGCCAGAGCTCGACTGCAGTACAGAGCACAGACGAGTGTCTTCAGTTTTAGAAACGTTCAGTCATAAATAAAGTAACTGAACGAAAGCAATGTCTTGATAGCAGAATTTCTTTTATAGAAAGTTTGGAAATAGAATTCTTTATACCAATTACTCCATATTCTATTAATTAATTAAACCAAACAAGCAATGAGCCTCCTAATTCAGGCGATAGCAAGGAAAGATGATTGTATCATTCTCACTAACCGCTTTTTCATAATAAAGAACAGCTATAATTGTTTATTTCCTATTGTACTTCGACAAAAAGTGAGTAATTCATAGTCATACCAACAGTGTTTGTCGGTATTTTGCGTTCTAGTTTCAAGTCCTCCAGGAAGGATATTGAATGACAAGCTGCGTTAGTGTAATGGTTAGTGTTTGGCTGCTAAGTGAAAGGTTCTGAGTTGGAAACTTTGTTCAGTGCTTATTATTTTCTTTATTTAAAAACAATATCGAAGTGTCTTACTTCATGAGTGTTATTCGTTTGAATGTAATTTTTTGAAATTTCTAGTGGGAACTGAAATCAACCATGCGGAAAGTATACGCTATGGACTTTTACCTCTGTGAACTCTTCAAAATTTCGTGCAGTGGTTTACTGCATTTAATGCTGCATAATAACTACGTTGAACATTGAAACAAAATTAAGTCATTTATGGGGGGAAAGTATCAGTCAAGAAGATGTGTAAAAATCAAATTTTCGGGCCAAATAGTTTTTGTGAAATCGAATGATAAGTGCGTCAAAGCAGTCGGAACAACTTGTGTCTGCACAGGAGAGCAGTGCAGTGATGGCAAAATCGCGCACAGCGCGTATTGTGGGGAGCACGTCTCTGTAGCAGCGAAAGGGTTAATGCGGTCGTGGTGGCTTTATTTCATAAACTGCGCGCTCCCCCCTAAACGTAAGTTGGCTTGGCGCGTGCAAATGGCAACACAGCAATCTCCCGCGTCTGGGCGGGCATGCGCGAACCGCCAAGATAAAAGAATTGAACTGTAGTGGCAGGTGCGAGTGCGTCACCAGCGGCTATATATTGCCACCGCCAACGACTCCAAAGCTACGAGCCCGTACTTCAAAGTAGCTTACTGCAATAAAATGCTATTGTGTATTGACTCGCGACGTTACAGGTGGTTTCTAAAAATTGGTTCAAATGGCTCTGAGCACTATGGGACTTAACATCTATGGGCATCAGTCCCCTAGAACTTAGAACTACCTAAACCTAACTAACCTAAGGACATCACACACATCCATGCCCGAGGCAGGATTCGAACTTGCGATCGGAGCGGTCGCGCTGTTCCGGACTGAGCGCCTAGAACCGCGAGACCACCGCGGCCGGCCAGGTGGTTTCTAAAATCCCATTTTTGGAAGATAAGCTGTCACTAGTGCTGCCAGAGCATTTAAATATTATATTTTAAATTGTTATTTTACATTTCACACTTGTGTCCTTCTTTCCTTTTATTTTACCTTTTCACATACATGTATATTGTTAACTGATAACAATCAGTAACTCATTATTATTATATAAAATCATTACATCAATGATAATCTGTGAACAAATTCTTAAAGCATAGAGTTTCTTTACACCTAACACATGAAATGAACGAAATTTCTTCACAAAATGTACACGACAAACACAATATGAAACAAAGTTCAGCAGGATTTTAAGCTGTAATGTTCATCCTCTAAATATCCCGATAAACCTTACGAGCCAAAGGGAAAAACGTGAACAATTGTAGTCGCATGATGGGACCCAAAATTCTGCGTGCGTTACCTGCAGATATTGTTCAACACTGGTTTATGTATGCTACAAGACTACAGAATGCAGAAAGCCACGTTAGGAAGCTAATGGAATTTTACGATTGTTAAGTGATAGTAAGATTAAAAGTATGTTTACAACTGTCGTAGAACGAAAAGGATAGAGATACAACGAGATTCCCCCGGTTTCATGTCGAGAAAAAAGATGCAATTTGTCAGACTATGATGACGTCATCATTCACAGGTTTAATACACGTTTACAGTTTGGCCTCACATACACCAAGTTTCTACTTTTCGCAACTTTGCGTGATTTGGCTACAGGACATAGGGGCACATACCCTACTGCAGCAGAACTTCTGCTTGAAAGTACTTTAGTGGACGACTTTGCCACCTGTTGCGAGGACGGCAATAATCTGATATCCTTACACAAGCAACTGACAAGTCTGCCGAAACAGAAAAAACTTAGAATGAAAAAATGGGATGGTTTCTATAACATAAGAGAGGCCATATGGAAAAAGGATCAGCGAAGAGTTGAAGAACACACCGCAGTGTTAGGCATGGATTGGGACACGGAATAAGTCTTCTATGATTACCGTCCCGTAACCGATAAACTGCAGTATGAGCCTGCTAATTAAACGAAAGTTACTGCACGCGACTGCGAAATTCTATGATTCTCCTGGTATCTTTTCATTAACATCTATTGTAGAAAAAATTGTTTTTCAGGGTATGTGATGCCGTGGGGAGGGTTCATGGAGCAGTGAAGTACATCAGAATCCCCAAGACTAAAAACACATTGGTTATTTTGGTCGTAAGTAAAAGCAGTGTACCTTTATTACTTCCGCGCCTTGACTAAGTATACGCCTTCCTGTGTTCGCGACTTCTGAGATTTTTTTCACCAGTTCTCCGTAACTGACATCGCAAACGCAAGAATGTGGAGTGATCCTATGGTGACTCTGGACTAGATACGGAGAGACCGAAATTACGAGAATACGTTTGTCTGTAGAGTAATTGATACCTAAGAAGTTTGACGCCATCGCAGTGGTGACATTGTTCCATCACATATGATTCTGCAGATCTGGTATTACGTGGAACATCAATGGGAAAGTTCCGGTCTTCTATACTATCATGGAATGGACCTCCGTGTTAAAGTCAGCCACTTCACACGTGGTCTCTGGAAAAAATCTCTGACGATTCCCTTCCAGAGATACGAAAGATATCGAACATTCTTTCATTATTAATGCTTTGGTGTGTTCCATTGACGAGTCAAAATATAGAAGTTACTGGAAACATTACGCATAACGGCATGGATTATTGCCTTTGATCTACAATGTTCGACATTCAGAAAATGTTAAGAGCAAATTCGCTTTCCAAGAGTTTGAATCAGAAAAACGCAGTTGGATGCGGATGGTCCAGCATCATAGCTTCCCTGCCAAATACCCAGCTTCCAACGGAATATGAAATTGATAGTTATAACAAGTTAATGCGTAACGAACTTTTACGACTTGGAAGACGACTTCATGCGGAGTCTAAGATACAAGAAAAGCATCCACCCCTCATAGAGTATTTCCACCCACTCACAAAACTACTCATTCGACAGAGGCATGTACATTTACACCACCTAGGAAGTGTTATAGTGCTGTCTGAAATACGTAATGACTTTTGAATCTTGAAGGGAAGAGAAACGGTAAAAATGATCATACATACATGTCTCCTTGGAAACTAAACAGAAGTGTCCACGTATCCGAGGTAGAATGTCCTCTACCACCTGACTGTATTGAAATCACCAAGCCGTTTTCTGTAATAGGCGTAGATTTCGCAGGTCCACTTTTCGTCAAACTCGATACCTTGATTCGGTGCTACAACCTTCTTTTTAGATTTGCTGTAACAACAGCTCTCCAATTTGAACTAATATTAAATATGAAAACAAGCAAATATATGGTGCCGTTCCGATATTTCCGGCGAGATGGGGACTGCCAGGGACTATATTTCATGTCGCGCACAGAACTGAAATACCTCACTCACCTCTTAGAGAACACGAAGACCAATCAGTACTTGACTCACCAAGGTGTTTCTTTGAAGTTTATTGTACTACGTGCGGCTTGGTACATGAGCGTATGATAGTAGAGGAAGAAATATTTAGGACTTTATTGGTAGATATGCACTGAAGATCCAAACAAATTGGTACACCTACCTAATTTCGTGTAGAGCCACCGCGAGCACGCAGAAGTGCCGCAACACGGCGTGTCATGGACTCGATTAATGTCTGAGGTAGTGCTGGAGGGAACTGACACCATCAATCCTGTAGGGCAGACAATAAATACGTAAGAGGATGAGGGGGTGGAGATCTCTTCCACACAGCACGTCACAAGGCATACTAGATATTCTCAATAATGTTCATGTCTGGGGACTTTGGTAGCTAGATAAAGTGTTTAAACTCAGAAGAGTGTTCCTGGTGCCACTCTGTAGCAATTCTGGACGAGTGGTGGCCGTGTTGTCCTGTTGGAATTGCCCAAGTCTGTCGGAAGGCACAGTGGATATGAAAGGATGCAGGTGATCAGACAGGATGCTTACGTACGTGTTACCTGTCAGAGCTGTAGCTAGACGTATCAAGGGTCCGATACCACTCCAACTGCGCACACCCCGATATTTTACTCGATTCCTGATATTCACGGTACACTCATGAAATGGTCGCACACGATAATTCACATTTCATCGCTACCTCTGAGATGCTGTGTCCCACCGATTGTGCACCGACTGTAACACCACGTTCAAACTGACTTAAGTCTTATAACGTGCCATTGCAGCAGCAATAACCGATCCAACAACTGCGGCAGACACGTTTTGTCCTATACAGGCGTTGCCGATCATATGGCCGTATTCTGCCTATTAACATACCTCTATATTTGAATACGCATGCCTATACCAGTTTCTATGGCGCTTCAGTGTGGATGCCGCCATCAGCTCGCGATCGACCACACAGTGCGACTGGGAGATACTGACACGAAGCCATTTCTAAACTGGAGAACGGTTGATTTCATTAGCCACTAGTCTTGAATCTCATATACACAAAACTCTTGGAAGAGATGCGAAACTATCAGAAAAACTGCAAAATAATTTCATGAAGAGATGGAAGAAACATTATCTCCTGGAGTTGAAAGTTTATGAATACCACCGTCCTCACAGGAAAACTGATAAATACCGAGTTGGCGATATCGTACTCTTTAGCTGACAGTTGAAGCATATGTCGAAAAGAACCCGCACTATTGAAAGAAGTCCTGGGAAATATAGAATAGGGCGGACCTTAATTCTTCAAACTTTGGTCGCCCGGTGCAGACGGTCACCCATCTTAAGAGTGACTAGGTTGGGGAGGCTGTTGACGACTGAATAAGTTCTCTGTTTGTTATTTATCTCTGTATTATGTATATATTTGAATGGAAACGAAAATAAATCAGTAAACACTACACGTAGTCTCCTGTCAGTTAATACATGATGTATAATAAAAAGTGTTAGTATTTTCCCCTGCCAATAAGTTCTCTAGATTGAAAATATCTGGTCACTAGCTGACGAGCGATTAAGTACGCCACCAGTCGACAGCTGGGATGATCGATGGCCTCTGGTACTGAGTTGAGGTAGCACGGGATGAGGTACCAGTATCTCCCATCCAAGCTCAGTTAAGCTCTAATCCGAATCGTGTTAGAATTATTATCGCTGACTGAGATGGGAGCTCTGTATAGATCGTATTCTGCATACCCCTTGATCATCAGCAAATTTAATCACGTTTTCTTGATGCTCTTGCGTTTACACAGGGTAAGTAAAACTTAGTTATTTTCTGATCTTCCTGGAGTTGCAATTTCAATGGACAGCTGTGAATTTCTTTCGAGTAGTGAATTGGCCATTATCAAATTTAAGGATTGTCTGTTTTATTTTCTGTAACATTCTCGCACTCAAATCATTCCTGGAGCTAAGAGTGGCTGAAACCTGTTGTAGAAAACTCTGAGATATTTAGCGAATAATGTTACATATATCGGAAACGTGGATCAGACGCCATAGGAGGGGGAGTATTTAATGCACTTCACGATAATATTGTCTCTACTGAGGTCAAAGTTGGGAGTGACAGTAACGTTATCTGGTCGCGTATTACAGGTCGAAGGGAAACCATGTTAATTTTTATATGTTTTACCGGCCATCCAATTCCACTGTGACAGTTCTAGAGTCATTCAAAGAATGTCTACGGCCAGTTGCACGTAAATACCCAGATCACGCAATAACAGTAAGAGCCGACTTTGACCCATCGAGTGCAGACTGAAACGTCTATAGGTCCATTGCATGGGGTACAGACAGACAGTCTTGCGAAATACTTTTGATCACGTATGCTGAAATCAATCTTGAACAATTAGGTTGATAGCCCACACGCAGTTGAAATATGTTAGACATCGCAGTTAGCAAGAGGCTGGACCCTATCAAAAGCGTCAATATAGAGGTAGTAATTAATAATCATGATGTCATTACAGCAAGTATGGTTACAAAAGTTGATAAATCAGTGAAGAAAGCTACGAGAGTGTTTCTTCTAGAAAGAGCAGATACGAAGTTGTCAGCATCTCACTCAGACAGTGAACTGGAATCACTTAGTTCTCGTGAGATAGACGCAGAAAAATTATGGCCGAAGCTTAAACAGTTTGTAAATCGTAGTCTGGAGAATTACGGTCCTAGTAAGTGGATTAAGTATGGAAAAGAGCAACCGTGGTTTAACAACGAAATTCAGAAAATGCTAAGAGTACACAGGCTGTTGCACTTTCGGTTCGAAAGAAAACGCGCAAATGGCGACAGAGAAAGGTTGACATACATTCGTGCCTCCGTGAAAAGTTCTAAGCGCGAAGGACACAACAACTACCACCGCCGTACCCTGGCAAAAAATATGGGCGGGAACCCGAGAAACATCGCTAAGCGGGGCTAAGGCTACCATTCAGTGTCTTTTTGACCTGTCTCGCATCGCACTTGAAGACAGCAAAACTAAAGCCGTTTAAGAAATCGTTCACGGATTGGAGTCGGACAAACATAGCGTCGCCCGGTTATTGAACAGACTCCGATGCGGGCGACATAGTAATAAGAATCCCTGGCGTAGAGAAACAACTGAAAGAGATGAAAACGAAAAACTCACCGGGCTCGGATGGAATCCCAATTCGGTATTACAAAGAGTACACTAAGACACTGGTCACTTACTTAGCTTGTATTTATCGTGAATGTCTCACCCTGTGCAAAGTCCCAAGCGACTGGAAAAAGCGAAACTGTCTCCTGTGTATAAGGAGGGTAAGAGAACGAAGAGAACGGGCCAGCAAAATTGCAGACCAATATCCTTAATATTGGCTTGCTGCAGAATCCTCGAACATATTCTCATTTCGAATATAATAAATTTTCTTGAGACCAAGAAGCTTATGTTCACGATTCAGCACGGTTTTAGAAATCATCAATCGTGCAAAACTCAGCTCTCACATGATGTACTGCGAAATATTGTGAGTGGCTCGAAGTTTTCTTAAATAACACAACCCAGTATGTTGTCCTTGCCGGCCGCTGTGGCCGAGCGATTCTAGGCGCTTCAGTCTGGAAAGAGACTGCTGCTACGGTCGCAGATTCGAATCCTACCTCGGGCATGGATGTGTCTGATGACCTTAGTCTAGGAGACTGATGAGTTCAGATGTTACGTCCCATAATGCTTAGAGCCATTTGAATCATTTCTTTGTTGTCCTCGACGGCGAGTGCTCATCAGAGACAAGGGTATCGTCGGAAGTGCCCCAGGGAAGTGTGATAGGTTCGCTATATTTTCTATACATTTAAATGTTCTGACGAGACAGTGAGCAGCAGTCTGAGGTTGTTTGCTGATAATGTTGAGGTGTACGTAAGGTGTCAGAATTGAGCGACTGTAGGAGAATACAAGATGGCTTAGAAAAATTTTCTAAGTTCTCTAAACGTAGAAAAATCTAAGGCAATGCAGTTGAGTGTGAAAAACAAACCCTTAATGTTGGGATACAGCATTGGTAGTGTCCTAGGTGACACAGTCACGTCGTTAAAATGTCTGCGGGTAATGCCACAAAGCGATACGAAACGGAACGAACATGTGTTTATTGTGGTAGGAAAGGCTATCGGATGCCTGCTGTTTATTGGGAGAATCTTGGAGACCGAACGTAGGACGCTAGTGCAACCTATTCTTCAGTAGTGCTCGAGTGTTTGGGACCAGTACCATATGGGATTAAAGTAAGACATCCACGCAATTGAGAGGCGGTGTCCTATATTTGTTACCAGTAGATTCGAACAACACTCAAGAGTTACTTCGGAAATGTAAAACAGAATCCCTGGAGTGAAGTCGACATTCGTTTCTAGGAACATTATTGAAAAAAATAGAAAATTGGCATATGATCTGACTCCACAACGGTTCTACTGCCGCCGATATACATTTCGTCTATGGACCACGAACATAAGATATGAGAAATCAGGGCTCATATGGAGGCATGTAGATATTAATTTTACCTCGCTCTGTTTGCGAGTGGAACCGGAAAGGAAATGAAAAGTCGTGGTACAGGGCACCACCTGCTACGCACCGTACGATGGTTTGCGGAATGTGTATGAGGATAGACGGTAGTGAAAATAGTACAGAGTACACCAGAGGGATACACTAAGTCGATCAGAAAGATTTCTGAAGGACTACATTTCCAAACAGTAGAGGAAATGTAACTATTTTATCTTTGTTATTAAATTTTCCTGAGGGTATACTTTGTCGTTTCAGAGGAGTTCTAATAAATGGGCATTTCATTCTTCTGTTCTCATTAGATACATATATCAGCATTTGTACAACTCTGCTCATAGATAAAGTGAAAAATTTGGTTTTAATTTAGAGTAAAGGACAATATCTTCGGAATGACATCAGAAACTCTGATTGGAGAAGGGTAGTAAAGGAAACGAGTTGTGATCCTCTTCAATACATCCCGCCACGCACTGACTTAAGGGGCTTAACGTGTCAAAGGGACAACAAAATTTGGATGTGAGGTGTGACATAAAGTCAAGTAAGAGGCAAGCGACACAATAAATCTAAATTTTTGTTATATACTGGTTTTATTGGCGTTGGAGAAAAGTTGATCACTTGATATTCATCAGTTCAACATTATATATATATATATATATATATATATATATATATATATATATATATATATATAATTTTTCATTCCTTCTTCCTAAGACTGCATCTAAAAATATGACACTGAGACACCGCACGTGTCACCTCAGTTTTCTAGCTGGCTGAACAGAAGACGCACAAGTTCTCGTAAATTAGTGAGCTCGGGGCGAGTCAAACGATAAGAAGAAAATCTATGTGTGGCATCAGCTGGCAACAGGTGGCTCCCAGAAGCCACTGTACAAATTCAGGGAACAGCAGTGGCCATTTTTTCTACGTACGACCCAATCCTCACAAGAACCTCAGTCTGCTAGTCATCTGGACGTAAATGACATTCGCTGTCGCTCCGTTATACCGACACTCATGAAATGTTAGCCATGTTTATACACCAGATTACCCTTGTCATAATAACAGGTCAATCTATAGACTGTCAGTCCTTCTCATGTTACCCGCGATCTCAATTTTCCCTTTTTAATTTTTACAGATCATACATTGCCGACTACATCACTTTTTTTCCTGCGTCGATCTGTTTTTCTCTGCTTCAACAAGCAAACATGTAGTAAATGGAGCAGTGTTTCTACAGCCTTCACTTTAAGAATAGATTATTTTCGTTCTGACGTACACTGAAAGAATACTGTTTTAATTGTATTGAACTGCTATTTTAAGTATCCCGGCGTGGAAAGCCAATTGTAAGATTAGGTTTTATGTCGTGTGGAATAACTAATGCTCGCAGGATAAGCTAACTGAATGGTTATTAATCTTAAAATGTTGCAACAGTGCAAAATTTGAGTTTGTTAACTTGTTTGATTTGTTCCTTATAGGAATCACACGTGTAATCCACATGGGTCTGTAATGTACACAGCATGAAACGCTACATTAATATACTGAAAATCAATTAAAAAGGAATACTCAAATGACTGGAAGTTATAAGCGTGTTAATTCAGCATGTAAAGGGAAGCTATTTCATTGTGTGGTCACTCGATTCACTACACGTCGACTTACATCTCGAGGCTCAAAATTACATGTGATTAAAATACTTAAGTACGTAGCTTAAGTACGTAGCATGACATCTGGAATGTTGTTGTTGTTGTGGTCTTCAGTCCTGAGACTGGTTTGATGCAGCTCTCCATGCTACTCTATCCTGTGCAAGCTTCTTCATCTCCCAGTACCTACTGCAACCTACATCCTTCTGAATCTGCTTAGTGTATTCATCTCTTGGTCTCCCTCTACGATTTTTACCCTCCACGCTGCCCTCCAATGCTAAATTTGTGATCCCTTGATGCCTCAAAACATGTCCTACCAACCGATCCCTTCTTCCAGTCAAGTTGTGCCACAAACTTCTCTTCTCCCCAATCCTATTCAATACCTCCTCATTAGTTACGTGATCTACCCACCTTATCTTCAGCATTCTTCTGTAGCACCACATTTCGAAAGCTTCTATTCTCTTCTTGTCCAAATTGGTTATCGTCCATGTTTCACTTCCATACATGGCTACACTCCATACAAATACTTTCAGAAACGACTTCCTGACACTTAAATCTATACTCGATGTTAACAAATTTCTCTTCTTCAGAAACGATTTCCTTGCCATTGCCAGTCTACATTTTATATCCTCTCTACTTCGACCATCATCAGTTATTTTACTCCCTAAATAGCAAAACTCCTTTACTACTTTAAGTGTCTCATTTCCTAATCTAATCCCCTCAGCATCACCCGATTTAATCTGACTACATTCCATTATCCTCGTTTTGCTTTTGTTGATGTTCATCTTATATCCTCCTTTCAAGACACTGTCCATTCCGTTCAACTGCTCTTCCAAGTCCTTTGCTGTCTCTGACAGAATTACAATGTCATCGGCGAACCTCAAAGTTTTTACTTCTTCTCCATGAATTTCAATACCTACTCCGAATTTTTCTTTTGTTTCCTTTTCTGCTTGCTCAATATACAGATTGAATAACATCGGGGAGAGGCTACAACCCTGTCTCACTCCTTTCCCAACCACTGCTTCCCTTTCATGCCCCTCGACTCTTATAACTGCCATCTGGTTTCTGTACAAATTGTAAATAGCCTTTCGCTCCCTGTATTTTACCCCTGCTACCTTCAGAATTTGAAAGAGAGTATTCCAGTTAACGTTGTCAAAAGCTTTCTCTAAGTCTACAAATGCTAGAAACGTAGGTTTGCCTTTTCTTAATCTTTCTTCTAAGATAAGTCGTAAGGTTAGTATTGCCTCACGTGTTCCAACATCTCTACGGAATCCAAACTGATCTTCCCCGAGGTCCGCTTCTACCAGTTTTTCCATTCGTCTGTAAAGAATTCGCGTTAGTATTTTGCAGCTGTGACTTATTAAACTGATAGTTCGGTAATTTTCACATCTGTCAACATCTGCTTTCTTTGGTATTGGAATTATTATATTCTTCTTGAAGTCTGTGGGTATTTCGCCAGTCTCATACATCTTGCTCACCAGACGGTAGAGTTTTGTCATGACTGGCTCTCCCAAGGCCATCAGTAGTTCTAATGGAATGTTGTCTACTCCCGGGGCCTTGTTTCGACTCAGGTCTTTCAGTGCTCTGTCAAACTCTTCACGCAGTATCTTATCTCCCATTTCATCTTCATCTACATCCTCTTCCACTTCCATAATACTGTCCTCAAGTACATCGCCCTTGTATAAACCCTCTATATACTCCTTCCACCTTTCTGCCTTCCCTTCTTTGCTTAGAACTGGGTTGCCATCTGAGCTCTTGATATTCATACAAGTGGTTCTCTTCTCTCCAAAGGTCTCTTTAATTTTCCTGTAGGCAGTATCTATCTTACCCCTAGTGAGACAAGCCTCTACATCCTTACATTTGTCCTCTAGCCATCCCTGCTTAGCCAATTTGCACTTTCTGTCGATCTCATTTTTGAGACGTTTGTATTCCCTTTGGCCTGCTTCATTTACTGCATTTTTATATTTTCTCCTTTCATCAATTAAATTCAATATTTCTTCTGTTACCCAAGGATTTCTAGTAGCCCTCGTCTTTTTACCTACTTGATCCTCTGCTGCCTTCACTACTGCATCCCTCAAAGCTACCCATTCTTCTTCTAATGTATTTCTGGAATGGAATGTTCAATAAATTAGTATCATATGTATGGGACATTCACACACTATACATGGTGAAGGGAAAAAACCGTAACACCGAAAAATAATTAAAGCAGAGACCTGAAAGTTCTCGGGAATACATTTGCCAGATAACATGTAAGTGCAATGCAAAACAACAAATTAATGTAGGCATGAGATAAGCCACAGCAAAAGTGAAACGCTGGTACATTAATGACCGGTGTATCTTCCAGAATGTTGAATTTAAGCATGAAAAAGTACCTGCAGTGTGTTTTACAGGTGCTGGTTGTTGGTTTGCGATGTTGCGATCCATGTTTGCTGCACTTGATTCGTAAATATAGGTACGGATACCGCTGGTTCTGGATGACGCTGAAGTTGTCATCCAATGAGGGCCCATATGTGCTCGACTGGAGACAGATATGTCGATCGATCAGGCCAAGGTAACGCGTCCACACTCCTTAGAGCGTGTTCGGTAACAACAGCGGTATGTGAGCGAGCGTTATCCTGTTGAAAAGCGCGGTTGGAATGGGCTCATGAATGGCAGCACAACAGGTCGAATCATCAGACGCCTTACAGATTCATAAGGATGTAGGTTGGAGTAGTTACTGGGAGATGAAGAAGCTTGCACAGGATAGAGTAGCATGGAGAGCTGCATCAAACCATTCTCCGGACTGAAGACCACAACAACAACAACGGTGCGTGGGATAACCAAGAGAGTGCTCCCGCTGCCGTTCGAAATCGCACTCCACATCATAACTCCAGGTGTAGATCCAGTCTCTCTAGAACGCAGACAGGTTGGTTGCACCGAGACAGAACCAGTTTTCATCAGGAAACACACCTGACCTCCACCCTGTCCTCCAATGAGCTACCGTTTAACGCAACTGAAGTCGCAGGTGGCGGTCGTTAGGGGTCAGTGAAATGCACGATACAGGCTGAGTGGCTCAGAGTCGTCTTTGAAGGAACCGATAAGTAACAGTTCATTGTGTCACTTTGCTGCGAACTGCTGCTGAAATTTCTGCTGCAGATGTAGTAAGGTGCGCCAGAGCCACAAGCCGAACACGATTGTCTTTGCTCTCGATAACGCCCCCGCAGCCAGCTATCGTGTGCAGTGGCTCCATTCTTGCCAAGTCTTTGTATCACCGATGAGCATCCAGCTTCTCGTAGCCCTACTTCACACCCTCTTTCAAACACGATGAGGTAATAACAATGGCATCTACGTCGAATTATAGGCATTCTTGACAAACATCGAGTCACCACATCTTAACGTCCTGTTCGAATTTTAATACACTGCGCATTGATCTTGGCCTGCCATGTACTCTGGATGCCATTTTAGCGGATGACCCAGGAGCAGCTGCTGGCGTTCTTCGTTTTATCCACTTGACAAACCTGTCTAAGGACATTTGATTATGCTGTTTTCTTTTAATCCCTTGCCTGTTAATGTGCCTTTTATAGTGTTGTCCTTTTTAGTTGCTGTTTTTCCATTGTTCCTCGCAATGCATTCATAATTTAGTCTGGGCGCTAATGACCACTGTAGTTGTGTGCCCTAAAACCACAAAAAAAAAAAAAAAAATGGAGTCACCACGTCCAACCTTAAAGGTAACTAACGTCATGACCGTTACAACGTGTATTTAAAGCAAACCTGAGAGTTTCTTGGACCACGACCTCACATGCCGAAAGGTTTACCAGCAGCTAAAACTGATTTGAATACTTATATTGGCGTTACTAGCGCCACTCCTACGCGACTGGCGCGGAATTTAGAATAATAATCATCTCTCAGGTGCAGAAACACACCTACTAACTTTCGTTTATGTCTGAAATTCCTTCTAGGTGTTGTGATTTTTTCCTTTTTGTTTTAACTTGAGAAAAGTAAGTATCTTGTAAGTGACTCATCACACGAAAAAAGTGTTCTAGGTTAAAAGTTTGTGTTAGTAAAGATGACATCTATCTCTGCTGCAACTGGCCACCGCCTAACTACTTTTCCTGCTTGGCCGGAATCAGCTTCTTATTTTCAAATGGGAAACCACATTTTTTAGCACATTCGGATTCTACGCCAAAAAATCCGTACGGTTTACAGAAGGGATTGTTTACCATTCGTAGTAGATGGCGCCGTAATCCACAAATATCATGTGTGCCTGTTTTTTTTTTTCAATTAGGAGTCGAAGTATTTGATTCTAGATTTCGTTTACGATGTAAATGTAAACCTGTATGTTCTATTGGTTGACGCGTATGTTCAATGTTACTTGAGAGTTGCATATGTGATTGTACAACACAAATAATATGGTTAGGCCCTTACATTTCTGGCAGATAAAAATGGTTCAAATGCCCCTGAGCACTATGGAACTTAACATCTGAGATCATAAGTCCCCTAGAACTTAGAACTACTTAAACCTAACTAACCTACGGACATCATACACATACATGCCCGGGGCAGGATTCGAAACTGCGACCGTAGCAGCAGCCGCTCGGTTACAGCGGTCGGCTCTGGCAGATAAGCTACATGTATGGTAACGTAGTATTCTGTTCCTGTAGGGTTGCTTTTGGTGAGCCTCCATACATTCGGAATGCTTGATTTAGGATACAGCATTCGAACCCCACCGCCAGGTTGACTGATACCGGTGTGTGTTTCCGTCAAATCCTCGTAACTCTCGCGCTGACACCTGTGCGGCTATCGATGGAATACGAACCACAACCACTGCAATAACGTAAAATACATTCCAATGGTAGGAGGCAAGGAGACTCACCGAAATCAATCATCCCGATGGGAACAGAGAACTATTAGAACCACGTCGTTGTTCGGCGATCATGCTAAACTTAGCTTCTAAGCAGATAGTGAAACGGCTAGCCGTATTGTACTGTACACACAAACTTGGAGCACAATAGTAAATTTCGAACATAAATAGGAACCGTTAGAACACAAAGGTCTACATTTACACCGTAAATTAAATGTATGACCAAATGCATCGGTTCTTAATAGCAGTAAAGGCACACTTGATAGTTGTCCATTACAGCGCCGTCTACCACGAATGGGGAAGAATGACTTCAAAAAACAGGAAGTACTTTTTGATTTAGAATCCAAATAGGAAATTAAAAGGGGCAAGGATGTTCTCATTTGAAAATATAAACTGGGTCCTTCACAACCACGAGAGGTGTTTAACTGTGACATCATTTAGTACAGACAAATGCTTGAGCACATGTTAGCGGAATTCATTGACATGATCCCTCTGAATAGTAATGGAAGAGATGCCCTTCGCCTTTATCACGATTTTTTCCACAACGTCCGACTCTGTCGCTTACCCTTTTACCCACAATTACGCAACGGCTTAGAGAAATGGTTCTATCACCGCCAGCAGGCGTGACTGTGGTGCTGTAAAAGAAGTAATATGCTGGGTCACGGCTAATCAGTCACTTGTAAAAGTGTTCGCGTTACCAACAAGTTTTCAAATTGTTGTAGCACGAAACAGTACGTTCCCAGACATGCGTTCTGGATGAAAATATTACCTATCCACTGTCCTGTACTAGAAGTACTGGAACTCTGTAACGTGATTTTTCGAAAGCCCTGTATATAGAATGAAATGGAAATGATGACATTTGGCATCTTGTCCAGAGCACTCGTAGTCACTTGGTGTAGGGTCCTCAGATCACTAAAATGCACTGCTTAAAGAGGTTTTCTATAGTTTGCTCCTCTGCTACGAAGTCGCAGTCAGAGATAAACGGAGACATCACTTCTTGAAGATAAAACTAAATATCCCTTGACCTGTCCTAACATTGGGACATATTTAATATGGTATTTGGAATCCTTCAACCTAGTTCTTGAACCAGGTGAGCATTGTTGGCCGGATGTTCGTTGCAGTGTTGTTATCACGTGGAATTCGAAAGAACTGATACTTTCTGAATTAACCGGGGTGACATGAGTGACTTCAGACTGTTTGTTGGTAGATCTTGTAGGACATCGTACATGGGAGAGCAAGTTTACGTTATCTGCTTCCTTGCTTAGATTTTCTGTTTTCAGTGTAAGTTACAACAGACAATTGGTGCATTCAATTCGATCTACCTAGAGGCTTATGAAAATATGGGATAGTTGGCAAGCAAAGGAAACTGGATTTAACAGCTGGGAAAGCCGATATGAGTCTTACATTTTTTTCATTTAGTCCTTAAACGAACAAAGGGAAGGTTGACATATCTATCGAGCGAGGATAAAGTGATTACTTACTTTTAGAATAATTTAACCATCTAGCACAATTAAATTTATTCCTACCAAATGACCTGTTTCGGCCGACATTGACCATCCTCAGATCATAAAATACAGCCAGTGGTTCCATCCCACCGCTGCGTGAACCACGTTGTCAGTGCTAGGGCTGAAGCACCTATTGTATTTTATGATCTGAGAGTGGCGAATGTCGCCCGAAACAACGATTTCTCTGCTTATTTGTTAAAAAATTATGTGATTGTGTCAGATAATTAAATTATTCTAACTTTAGACACAAGTACAACATGCAAGGTAGGTTTGCTGTTATTGTTGTGGTCCTCAGTCTGAAGACCGGCCTTACGCAGCTCTCTAGGGTGCTTTACCGTGTGCAATGCTCTTTATCTCCGAATAACCATTGAAAACTACATCCATCTGAATCTGCTTACGGTATTCATTTCTTGGCCACCCTCTAACATTTTTATCCTCCACACTTTCCTCCACTACTAAACTGGCGATCTCTTGACGTCTCAGAATGTGTCCTATCGACCGATTCCTTCTATTAGTCAGGTTGTGCCGCAAATTTCTTTTCTCCCCAATTCTGTTCAGTGCTTCCTCATTAGTTACGTCATCTACCCATGTAATATTCAGCATTCTTCTGTAGCACCAAACTTCAAAAACTTCTATTGTCTTCTTGTCTAAACTGTTTATCTTCCATGTTTCACTTCCATACATAGTTACACTCCATACAAATCCTTTCAGAAAATACTCATGACACTTATATCTGTATTCCATATTCACAAATTTCCCTTCCTTTGAAACTATTTTCTTGTCATTGCCAGTCTGCATTTTATATCCTCTCTACTGCGGCCATCATTAGTTATTTTGGTGCCCAAATAGCAAAATACATCTATTACATTAAGTGTCTCGTTTCCTAACCTAATTCCCTCAGCATCATCTGATTTAGTTCGAGTTCATTCCATTACCCTCGTTTTGCTTCTCTTGATGTTCTTCTTATATCAAGACACTGTCCATTCCATTCAAGTGCTCTTACAAGTGTTTTGCTGTCTCTGACAGAGTTACAACGTCATAGGATAACCTAAAAGTTTTTATTTCTCATTTCTGATCTTTAATTCCTAGTGAAAACTTTTCTTTGTTTTCCTTCAACGTTTGTTCATTGTACAGATTGAATATCATCGAGAGTAGGCCCAAACCACTCCACTCCCTTATCAGCCACTGTTTCCTTTTCCTGCCCATCAACTCTTATAACAGTCGTCTGGTTTCTGTACAAGTTGTATGTAGCCCTTGGCTTCATGTATTTTACCGTGCCACCTTCAGAATCTCAAACACATTATTCCAATCAATGTTGCCAAAAGGTTTCTCTAAGTCTGCAAACGCTGTTAACATAGGTTTGCCTTCCCTTACTCTGTCTTCTCAGAGGATCCGTAGATCCAGTGTTGCTTCCTGTGTTCTTCCATTTTTCCGAAATCCAAATTTGTCCTCCCCGAGGTCGGCTTCTACCAGTTTTTCCATCCTTCTATAACGAATTCATGTTTGTATTTTGCAACTATAACTTAATAAATTGATAGTTCGGTAATATTCAAATCTGTTAGCTACTGCTTTCTTTGATATTGGAATTATTATATTCTTTTTGAAGTCTGAGGGTACTTCACCTGTCTCATATATTTTGCACAGCAGATGGGGGTGTTCTGTCATGGCTGTTCTCCCAAGGTTATTAGTTGTTCTGACCGAATGTCGTGTACCCACGGGGCCTTGTTTCGACTCAGGACTTTCAGTGGTCTCTCATATTCCTTTCTCCCATCTCATCTTCATCTAAGTACTCTTCTGTTTCAGTAATACTGCCTTCAAGTTCTTCTCCCTTGTACGGACCCTCTGTATACTCCTTCATTTCAGCTTTCTCTTCTTTGCTTAGGACCAGTTTTGAGTCTGAGCTCTTGATGTTTATACAACTGCTTCTCTTCTCTCCAAAGGCCCCTTTAATATTCCAGTAGAAGGTATTATCTTTCCTATAGTGAAATACGCTTCTGAAACCTTACATTTACCGTTTAGCCATTTCTGCAGAACAATATTGCACTTCTTATCAGTCTCATTTTTAGACATTTTTATTGGGTTCGACCTACTACATTTACTGCATTTTTATATTTTCTCCTTTCATCAATTAAGTTCTACACTGAAGCGCCAAACAAACTGGTATAGGCATGCTTACTGAGAGATATGTAAACAGCAGACAAACCTGTATAAAAACAAAGAGAGTCAGGCGCAGTTGTTGCATCGGTTATTGCTGTTACAATGACAGGTTACCAAGATTTTAAGTGAGTTTGAACGTAGTGTTATAGTCGACGCATGTGCGATGGGACACAGCATCTGCGAGGTAGAGAAGAAGTGGAGATTATCCCATACGGCCATTTCACGAGTGTACAGTGAATATCAGGAATACGGTACAAAATCAAATCTCCGACATCGCCGCAGCCGCGGAAAGATCCTGCAAGAACGGAACCCACGACGACTGAAGATAATCGTTCAACGTGACAGAAGTGCAATCCTTCCGAAAATGCTGGAGATTTCAATGCTGGGCCATCAACAAGTGTCAGTGTGCGAACCATTCAACGAAACATCAAATATATGGGCTTTCAGGAGCCAAAGGCCAATCGTGTATCCGTATGACTGCGCAACAGAACGCTTTACGCCTCGCCTGGGCCCATCAACACCAACATTGGACTGTAAATGACTGGGAACATGTTTCAAATTGTATCGAGCGGATGGACGTGTACGGGTATGGAAACAACCTCATCAATCGATGGACCCTGCATGGGCTACTTTTCAAGCTGGTGGAGGCTCTGCAATGGTGTGGACGTGTGCAGTTGGAATGATACGGAACCCCTGATAAGTCTAGATACGACTCTGTCATGTGACACGTACGTAATCATCCTGTGTTAATTCATGTTCATTGTGCATTTCGACGGACTTGGGAAATTCCAGCAGTGCAATGTGACGCGCCACACGCCCAGAATTGCTTCACTGTTCTGAGTTGAATCACTTCCGCTGGCCACCAAACTCGCCAGACATGAACGCTATTGAGCATAGCTCGGATGCCTTGCAACGTGCTGTACAGAAGAGATTTCCACGCCCTTGTATTCTTACGGATTTATGGACAGCCCTGCAGGATTGATGGTGTCATTTCCCTCCAGCACTACTTCAGACATCATTCGAGTCCATGCCACGTCGTGTTTCTGCACCTCTGCGTTCTCGCGGGGGCCCTACACGATATTTGGCAGATGTACCAGTTTCTTTGGCTCTTTCACCTTATCCAGATCCCATCTTCTTAATTTCCTAGATTTTTGCAATTTATTCAGTTTTAATTAAAATTTAATAACAAATAAATTGTGGTCCGAGTCAATACCTGCCCCTGGTAATATGTTGAAACTTAATATCTAATTCCTGAACCTCTGTATTGCTATTGTATAATAAATCTGAAACCTCCTGGTGTCTCCAGGTCTCTTAACGATTCCCAAACCAGGTCTTGGTGGTAAATGAATTGTGCTATGCGCAAAATTCTACCAGGCGGTTTCCTCTTTCGTTCCTTTTCCCCAGTCCATATTCACCTACAAGTTTTCCTTCTCTTCCTTTTCCTGTTATCGAATTCCAATGGCCAAATTTTCGTCTCCCTAATCTGTCTGAGTAATTTATTTTATCTCATCGTATATTTATGCGATTTCTTCACCATCTGCGGAGCTAGTTGGCATATAAACTTGTACTACGGTGGTGGATGGGGGCTTCGCGTCTATCTTGGTATCTTGGTTACAATAATGCGTTTACTGCACTATTCACAGTTGCCTACCAGCATTCCTATTTTCTTATTCATTATTAAGCCTACTCCTGCATTACCCATACTTGATTTTGTATCTATAATCATGTATTCAATTGTCCGAAAGACCGGATCCACTTGCCAATAATCTTCAGTTATTCTCACAATATCTAACTGTAGCCGCTCCATTTGCCTTTTTAGGTTTTCTAGCCTACCTCCCCCTACTAAGAGCTCTAACATACCACGCTCCGATTCGTAGAACGTCAGTTTTGTATTTCCTGATGACGTTATCTTCTTGAGTAGTCCTCTCCTGGGTATCCGAATGGGGGACTATTTTATTTACTGAATTTTCTACCCAAGGGGATGTCATCAGCATTAAACAATACAGTAAAGCTCAATAAACTCGGGAAAAGTTTCGTATCTAGTTTCCCCTTGCTTTCAGCCTTTAGCAGTACCAGCATTGCAATATCGTTTTGGTTGATATTATAAAGTGAGATCCCTCAGTCATCCAGATTGTAGACTTATAAACTAAAAATCTACAAAACCCATGAAGTGAATTACAAAACAGACTATTAAGATGTAACAGCATACATTACTCATGAAACAGTAGTTTACGGGTTAAGAAAATACGTGTACCTGTTATTCTTACATGTTGACTTTAGTTGCTTACATCCGAGAGGGGCTACGTAAACATTATACAAGGACGAATGATGGAAGACTGGAAGACTCAACGATATCTTACATAACAATGCCAGAATGAAAAATGCTTTCATAGTACAAAAAAGGCAAGGAATGCCTGTGCAGACTTAAGGATGTAAAAGAAGGGAACTAGCTTTTCTACTTGTCTGGCACATTCAGAGACATTTAAATCAAAATATCTTGACATACTCGCAATTTTTTACTTGTTGGTATTAGTACACATGCCATGTAATATAATGTGTCATGTCAAGTTAAGTAACATCGTACAAGATGTCATATAACATGAAACATGTCATCATGTCTACCAGAATGGCATTTGTCTTGTTGTGCGGTATGATATAATTGGTCATTGAAGTTTAGGATGCATGCATCCCCACTCGGGGATACATCCTATATACTCGTACAAGCAAACACGCATCTTGGAAACTTCCTCTTGTAGATACATCTCACTCCCTAGAAGCTCATAAGGTTGTTCCTACGTCTCTTACCGTACATGTAACAAGTGGTGGGCTTGTGGAGAAATTGTCCCTTCGAGGAAAAAAATCAACTCCCCCACCCAAAAAAATAAAGAATAAAATGTTTTTTCATCAGAACAGTAGCAAATCAAATCCCAGAAATTTTGTCCCTGGAGACAAATTTTCTCAGAAATTACATTGATGCTCTTCAGGCGTATGGTACTATATACTGTTTAGTATGGTTGACGAATATTCTGGATTTTGGCAGAGGATGAGGAACTTTTGCAAGATCAGGTGTACCAACACCTCGCAGCTCAGATAGCTCACTGCCCTGAGAATGCAGGGTTAACTCAAAACAGAGGGAATATGTCAAGACGTTTTCACTTAAATGTTTTTGAAGCTGGCACATTATTTTACTTCTTCTGCATCCCTAACTCTGCCCAGGAGGTACGCACTTTTTTATGCTACAGTAAGAGCATTTTTCATTCGTGTGTCCCAACTTTTACTGTATCACAATTCTGACATTAGATCGCCACAGCTTGGCAACGGATGTATATTTTTGTTGACTCGGACGACGACCGACCCGGTTTAGGATTTTTTATTGTCTTTTCTACCATGTTCTTTGAGATGGGCACCGTTAGTCTTTACCCTCTACGATTACCAAGCTGGGATGGTTGAACTCGTCCAGTTTCGCATGCTGTGTCCTGAGAGCATGCCAGCATGACTGCCACTCCAAGGTCACATGCTTGTACGACGGTTTTTGCTTATATTTTTTCATACGTTTTATTTCTTACTATTTTTCTATTTTGTTATATAATTTGTGTTTTCTCATTCTGCATATTTTTTATTTTTTATTCTTAATTTTTTGTTTTGTAGTTACACATCTTATTCATATACGCATGAGGCTGTCTACGCATTGTAAATATAAATGCTCAACACAGTATACAAAATAACAGCAAACAAAAATAAGATATACACAAAACATTAAATACTGTTCGAAGTTTTTGATAATATTGATATAAATAGTTTATGCTGCCTAGATTCAACCATAACATATAGATAAACTTAGGATGCGAACAAAAACGTACAATGGCTGTACAAAAAATGACGTGTGCACATGGTCCACGTGAAGTAGCATCTTCGAAGCTTAGCAAAATGTGTAAATCTCTCCACTCACACATACTACTGTTGAAAAGGGTTACTTGTCAAAGGCTTTCTGAACGGCAAATGGCTTTCGCCTATTTCAACAGCAACAAGAGACGTTACGTCATTTTGCTTCATAAAAGTAGCTGCAAAGTAGCCAACAAGAGCCAAGGGACCAAACACGTTATGAAACAGTCCACAGGCAAAGTTACAATCGACCACTATAAAATGTCAAAGTATCTTCATAATGTATCATGACATGTAGGTAACCACGCCCTAGGATACGCTGACCAACATATACCCAACTTAATGGGAATCGTACAGATCTGTGGTCAAATGGAACCTGCTTGTCAGCTAAGCGTATGTGTTGTTTCAAAATTTAGAAAATTTCCGAATGATCTTGTAAATGAAATGTTTCATCTCAATCACAACAAGAAAAAAGTGACTTTGTAATGAATCATACGAACGCTGAATGTTTCGAGCAACAAATAATAAATTACTGAAAAGCATACATGTTGCAGTTGTCTTATCTTAAAGTTCTTGTCATTGTTTGTTAGAACAAAGCAACAACATCTACATCTACACTGATACTCTGCATATCACACTTAAGTGCCTAGCAGAGGGTGCATGCAACCACCTCCATAATAATTCTCAGTTATTCCAATCTCGAACAGGGCGTGGAGGAAACGAACACATATTCTTTTCCGTGCGAGCTCTAGTTTCCCTTATTTTATGACCGTTCCTCCGTATATAGGTCAATATCAACAAAATAATTTTGCATTCGGAGCAGAAAGTTGATGATTGAAATTCCTTGAGAAGATTCTGCCGCATCGAAGAACGCCTTTGTTTTAATGATGTCCACCCTAAATTCTTTATCATGGCAGTGACACTCTCTCCCCTACTTCGCGATGATACAAAACGTATTGCGCTTCTTTGAACTTTCTCGATGTTCTCCGTTAATCCTATCTGGTAAGGGTCCCGGACCGCGCAGCACTACTCCGAAAGATGACGGACAAGTGTAGTGTAGGCCGTCTCCTTAGTAGATCCGTTAGATTTTCTATGTGTTCTGCCAATAAAGGCAGTCTTTGGTTTTGCATTCCGCACAACATATTCTATGTGTCATTTCGAATTCAAGTTGTTCGTAATTGTAATGAAAAGGTAATTACTTGAATTTAATGCCTTTAGAAAAGACGCTGATTTATCATGTAATCGAAGCTTCATGGATTCCTTTTAGCACTCGTGTAGGGGAGCTCACACTTTTCATTATTTAGGGTCAATTTTCAATTTTGGAACATACGGATATCTTTTCCGAATCGTTTTGCAATTAGTTTTGATCTTCCGATGACTTTACCAGTGGATAAATGACAGCGTCATCTGCAAACAACCTCAGTCGGCTGTTCAGATTGCCTCCTAGACCGTTTACAAAGATAAGGCATCCAGTCACATAATTTACACGATATTCCATAAGCACACAATTTCACTACAGGCCGCTTGTAAGGTACAGTGTCAAAAGGTCTCTGGAAATGTAGAAATACGAAGTAAATTTGAAATCCCTTGTGAACAGCACTCACCACTTCGCGTGTGTGAAGAGCTACCGTGTCTCACAAGAACGTTTTCCAAATCCGTATTAACTATGCGTCAACAAACCGTTAGCCGCGCGTAGCGGCAGCGCGGTTAGAGGCGCCATGACAACGACTGCTCGGTCACTCCCGTCGAAGCTTCGAGTCCTCCCTTGGGCTTGGGTGTGTGTGTTGTTCTTAGCGTAGGTTAGTTTGTGTTAGTTTATGTAGTGTGTAAGTCTAGGGACCGGTGACCTCAGCAGTTTGATCCCTTAGAAATTCACACGCATTTGAACATCCAACAAACTGTTCTCTTCGAGATAATTCGTAATGTTCGAACACAACGTATGCCCCAAGTTGTGCTGCATTTCGACGTCAATTATACGTGCCTGTAATTTAATAGATTACTCCTATTACCTTTCTTGAATATTGGTGTGATCTGTGCAACTTTCCTGTCTTTGGGTGCGGATCTTTCGTCGAACGAGAGGCTTTATATGATTGTTAAGTATGGAGCTGTTGCATCAGCATACTCCGAAAGGAACATAATTGGTATAAAGTCTGGAACCGGAGACTTGCTTTTATTAAACGATTTAAGTGGCTTCATACTCCGAGGAAAAATGGTTCAAATGGCTCTAAGCACAATGGGACTTAACATCTGAGGTCATCAGTCCCCTAGACTTAGAACGACTTAAACCTAACTAACTTCAGGACGTCACTCACATCCATGCCCGAAGCAGGATTCAAACCTACGACGGTAGCTGCAGCGCGGTTCCAGACTGAAGCGCCTAGAACCACTGGGTCACAGCGGAAGGCTGCTCCGAGTATATCTGCTATTCAGTTACTCATGGTGGCAGCTGTTCTTGATTCGAATTCTGGAATACTTGCTTAGTTTTCTTTGGTGAAGGAATTTAGGAAGGCTGTGTTTAGTAATTCTGCTTTAGCAACACTGTAATTGATAGTATTTCTGTTGATATCGTGCAGAGAAGGCAGTGATAGTCTCTAGCCGCTAGCATACTTTACATACGTCCGGAATCTCATTGAATTTTCTGCCAGGTGTGGCAGTGCTGGGCAACTGGTGCGACGTTTGGAATGTGGGAGAGAGGTACTGGAGGAAGTAAACCTAGGTGACTGGTAATCGAACCCGTGATCCCGTGATCCAGAGGCAGCAACGCTAGCCACTAGACCAGGAGCTGCGGACATCGCCAGAAGAGGAAAAATCAGTTTTTCATTGTTGAGAGACCACAAATTGCATAAAAAGCAACAAACAATTGACTTTTACCTGTCGCGAGTCTGTTCCAAGATATGTTGAACATGCTGCCCAACGTTATCTGCACAAGTTGAGATTGAGAAACATCATGTTCCACAACAGATCGGAGTATCTCAGGGGTCACGTTGTGAATGCGTTGGGAAATTTGTGCTTTCAGCTGAGCTACGTTCGTAATGGGAGCCCTGAACACATCTTTCACAGCCAGAGACTGCATTGGAATTGTGGGAGAAGGAGTAGAAGAAGGGGTTAGGAGAGAATATGAGCTTGGCAGTAGGAATAACAGAGGAGAAAGACTAACGAAGTTTGCAATAAATTTTTAGGTGCTGATAGCGAATATTGCCTTCAAACCTCGGAAGAGGAAGAGGCAAACTTATAACAGGCCAGGAAATACAGGGCGTATCCAGCTGAATTACATTTTTGTAAGGTAGAAGTTCCGAAATCAGATACTGAATTGTAGGGCTTACCTAGGAGCAGATATAGATTCAAAGCGCAGTTTAGTAATGATGGAGAGTTGGCTAAAGTTCAAGATGCTATTTAGGAAGAATCAGTGCGTAACATAGTGGATTACGGAAGTACTAAGGAATGCAAAGATGGGGTTTAAGTTCTCTGAAGCTATACATACTGCGAAAAGTATATTAGTCAGTAGGCACTTCAGATAAAGAGGAATCAGCGTTTCCGCCGCGCGGGATTAGCCGAGCGGTCTGAGGGCACTGCAGTCATGGACTGTGCGGCTGGTCCTGGCGGAGGTTCGAGTCCTCCCTCGGGCATAGGTGTGTGTGTCCTTAGGATAATTTAGGTTAAGTAGTGTGTAAGCTTAGGGACTGATGACCTTGGCAGTTGAGTTCAATAAGATTTCCCACACATCTGACGTTTTCGAATGAGCGTTTCTAAAAATGTCAGTCATAAATGTTTGAAAGAAAAACGTAAGTTCATGAAAGGCAACTGTGAAAAACCATGTGTAACAGAGGAAATGCTTCAGCTGACCGATGAAAGAAAGTACAAAAATGTTCAGCCAAGTTAAGGAATAGAGAAGGGCAAAACACTTAGGAACGAAATAAATAGGACATTCAGGGAAGCAAAAACTAAATGACTACATGAAAAATATGAAGCAGTCGGAAAATAAATTATTGACGAAAGGACTGACTCAGCATATAGAAAAGTAAAAACAGGGCGTTAAGACTAATAGTGCAGTAGAAATTCCTCTACCAAATGAATAGGGGAGAACGGATGCGTGGAAACAGTACATTGAAGGACTCTGTGAGGGGGTGGGTGGGGGGGGGGGGGTGGTGGTGGAAGAGTCTGATGACATTATGGAAAAAGTAACAGAAGTCGACCGGGAAGGGATAGGAGATCTAGCATTAGAATCAGAATTTAAGAGAGTTTTCGATGACTTGCGGTCACATGAGGGAGAAGGGATGAATATCATTCTGCAGAATTTCTAAAACTATTCGGGGGAGTGGCAACAAAGCGACTAGTCACGTTAGAATGTAGAATACATGAAACAAGTGATATACAGTGTGTCTTCGGGAAAAATATCACTCGGCGGAAATGGATGGGTATGAGCGACTTACAGCGATGGACTAAAGGGAGTGAATGAGTAACAGTTAGGGGAGCTTGTGTGTGTCTGAGGTGAGTTTCATGTTAAGAAAAGCCCTATTATGTTCGCATGCCACAATTTTTGGGAAAACCTATAAAGGTACTCAAAAAGGTAAAATGAGGGCGTTGATACTCTGCTTTTCAGTCAGAGTCCTTTAAATAAACGGGAACTTATTCGAATTTTTTGTATTCCTATAGGAGAATTGTTCCACCGGTTGAGAGATCCTTGGAAATGGAAATGGGCTTCGTCTACAGATTCCATGGTCTCTCATTGTACACTGCCATGTGAGTAAGGAAATGTAGAGCAAACATTTGTCTAACTCTACGCCAGCCTGAAGCAAGTTCTGAAATTGAGTAATTTTGTACAGGTATTAATACATGGGATCGGTTGGTAGGACATGTTCTGAGGCATCAAGGGATCACCAATGTAGTATTGGAGGGCAGCGTGGAGGGTAAAAATTGTAGAGGGAGACCAAGAGATGAATACACCAAACAGATTCAGAAGGATGTAGGTTGCAGTAGGTACTGAGAGATGAAGAAGCTTGCACAGGATAGAGTAGCATGGAGAGCTGCATCAAACCAGTCTCAGGACTGAAGACCACAACAACAACAACAATGAATACACGATGTTTCTTAGAATTTTATACACCGATCTCACAGACATGTCCAAAGTTCGGGTAATTCCCCGTGCACTCCATGTTTACACACCACTGCTCGCGCCCCCTTACAATGCAGAAAATATTGCATCTTCAGGAATATCGTTATCATTTACTCCATACCCTTGGCAGGCGTCGGACTAGCACCCTTTTTCATATCCCTTAGTGTCCAGAACTTCTGAAGAGCTACTGGTGCGCTGTCACAGTTCTTGTAAAAGAGCTTTACAAGCAGCGCGCAACCCTGCGTTGACGTAGCGACTCTGAGTATCTCAGACAGAAGCTGAGGCCCAGCCGTTTAGCCTGCGTCTTATATTTTGCATTTTCTCCTGCTTACATCGCCATCTGTTGGTACAACTTTCGAATTTTTTCCCTATAGCGTTTCCACCTTATTCGGAAATGATACGTTGAAGTTAGAGGTAATTATGAAAAGGGGTTAGCTGTTTACAGCGTTTGGAAACTGGAACTACAATTTTTATAGCCCTGTGAATCGTTAACGTTATTTTCCTTTCTATAACCATTATTATAATGAACACCTGCGATCGAGTTAATCAAATTACGAAAATCAATTTTCAATTATCATTAGTAGGGCCCGTATTTAAAGGCCTTATCCTTATTCCCCCTATTATGATCTGAGCCATTGCCGTGTTGTTATCAGGAGGTCGAGCAGAGAGCGAAATTGAGTGATACTGCAGAACGCCAAGGCGCTAACGAAACGTCATTAAATTCAAATTATTCCTTGGCAAGAATTTTGCAGTCACTCAGTCTTCTTCCCTGTGCTGTCTAGCAGCGAACGTGCCGAGTCCGCGCTGCTTGAAAGTGCGAGAGGTGGCGCGTCAGTGGCAGGCAAGGAACTTGAAGCTCAGGTCAGCGCTGCGGCCCCGTCGCAGGAGGCTGCGGCGGCCGTGCGCCCCCGCAGACCGGCGTGGCTGTGGACGTCCGTCGGAGCCTGGGAGTTGTCGAGAATGAAGCTGCCTCTAAGCTCGATCCCAGAAATCTGTTTGTGCCTGTTGTCAGTTGTCGAGGTGGTGTTTAGTCAGGAGAGTCAACAACAACACACAGCCGGTAACGCTGTATTTGTACTACCCCAGTAGCGGCAGCACAGGCGCCCATCCTAAGCTGAACAGCCTGAAGAGAAGTAGATCGGTCATTCATCGACGAAAGACAGGCCCGCCCCCACCATCTCCAGTCAACCACTGTTGTGGTCGGCAGGAATGCGGATCGTATATCAGAAGTTCCCTGTGAGGCCGTACTGCTGTAGATTTGCAGCAGTAGACTCCAAGTTGCTGGAAGCTTGTAAACGGTAGTAGAAATCACCAGAGGATCCTATAAATTGGGGATCCCCCCCCTCACCGGTCGTGCACACTGGTGACTGAGATGATTGAATGTCCTCTCTTTTCTATGCCTGTAAGTGCTCTCGACTGCTCTACTGTTTAACTTCAGGATTTCAGAATGTTCCTTTCTGTGAACTTTGCGTCCCTGAAGGTATCCTTATGACACCTCTAAGTGAAGTTACTACATTTAGCCTCATTACTGTAGCACATTCTGTCTGTTCCGCACTGTTGTAGAAATGCTGAATCGGTTGTTCTCGGATTCCCAGTCGCGTAGTCTGATGAAATGTGCTCGTAGCTTGTTTGTACTTTTGGCCTCCAACGCTGACATGCAATTACAACACCGTTATGAAGCCAGTAGCAGATGCGGCCCACTTTAAGCTACGTTGTGGAAGACGCGACAGTTGGCTGCGACTACGACGCTGCCCCTCCACTTTTCCCACCCTGGCAGACGGCGACAAGGCCGCAACACGACAGGAGTCGTCGCTGTTTCCCAAGCTCTGGTCGGCGGCGGCGGATTCAAATACATAAGAAAAAATAAAAATTCCGATTTTCTTGCTGTAAAAAAATACTGTATGTTAATGGAACAAAGTTACACCGGCTCCGAGAGTTAGTTTTTCGGTACCTATTCTCCTTTTACTTTAAAAAATTGAAAACTATCTCTTCCGGTTTTGCGTGTTTTTTTCGCTGTATATTACTTCTCTATAGATTGTGAGGAAAGTAAAATGCACAAAAAATTGATGTTTGCGTATCTTTCAGTTTCACATCACAGCTTGATAATGACGTGTCTATTTTTCCGATATTCGTCACAGTTATCCCGATACTTAATTTACAAGTAAACAACTGCATAAAATTTGAATTGTGTGCAGTGAAAAATGTGGTCGCTGGCTACTTTGCGTATGGTTCATGTTAGGTCATACATCGTTGCCGATGAAAAGAAGCTAACATATCGAAATTATTTTTAAAGTTAAGATCAGAATGATATCTATCTCCGTTTCCGAGATTTAGGCTCATATATCTCCGGGAGCGTTGCGACTAGCCGCCAGTTCTGTCGACGCACAACGTGAATCATGTGGTCATCACACGGTAGAGAATGCATTTGTTTTGTTTTGATGACACATTTGGACCTAATGAAAACATTTTATGTCATATATTTCTCCAGTATTAGTTACTAATGTTTCTCCATATGCTCTTGACAATTTCATTTAAAATGCCACGAAATGTAGGTTTCTTAAAAGTAAAGACATGCTGCCTTCAATATATTTTCTTCTCATTTTTGGGAAGGGGATAAATTACTCACCTCTATTATTTTCTTCTGAACCTGGACGAGGATACCCAGGTAGAAGTAGGCGTAACAAAACCAACAAATGTCAAAAATTTACGTTTTTCAACAGAGCGAAAAAACGTTCAAATTAGTTTAGTATCGCCTTGCCATCAATTATATTTTTTATATGATGTGGTAGGTAAATCATAGCGACACTGGATTTGAGTGTACTTCCCGTGAGTATCGCATTGTCGCTTCACAGTACATGGATGGGAATGTCATCTGTCGCTCAGCTGTATTTGACCTTCACTTGTCAGAAGCGGCGCGTGTTTCCCAAGCTGCGGTCTGTCATTGACATGATGGAGAGAAGTAGAGCCACATTCCATTTCACTTTAAAGTACTTAGATATTTTACAGCAAGAAGAAGACGATAACACAGTTACGTTGTTGTGGCTCCACAACAAAAGGAAAAAGAAGAAGGTTCATTGTCTTTTTGCGACACGTGGCGATGAAGGCTGTTACATCGTTTTGATTAACAGGCACCTTTTAAATGACGATACGAAATTCAGACATAATTTCAGATTGTCAGCCAGTTTGCTCATGTTTTGGAACTTATAGAAAGTGACATACAGAGAAAATCGTGCAACCGGGTCAAGAAACCTATCAGTGCAGCTGAAAAACTCGCAGTGACGCTAAGGTACGTGTAGTTTTATTATCTTATATACATAAGTGGCGCTGGGATCAGAACAATTGTTTGTTCATCTGAAACCTTTGATGCAGCTTGTATTTCTTTAGTCTCAGGCTTTTATCAGATTTATTGATATGGATTCAACTTTCGTATTGTCTTTGAAATCAGTCCCAGTGATGGAAAACGTAAAGGCAAGAATGTTGCGAGATCAGCTCACAGAGCATCACATCCTGTGAGTGGCTCATTTCAGTTTTCCTTGACTGGCTCGACATCTTTCTGGTAGCCGTACGTCTTTGTGTGGTCCGACTTCCGTCGCAACACTGCTCACTGGTGCAGTGCTGCGGCAGCTGCCGCAACAGTCGCGCGTCGCATCCCAAACTCGAACTGCGCATGCGCCAGCAGGCAACTTCTGACGTCACGTAGCGACCCGTCGCAGTCGCTAGTGTGCGTCGCGTCTTGGACAACGTACCTTAGCCGTCTCTTTCGGTTCTTAACAAAATATTATCCCTGCACTACTTACTATTCCACTCTGTAACATACCTCAAAACGGTTAAATCCTTCTTAATAGTCTAAAATGGAGCTAAATTGGACTTACACACAAAAAGTGGGGACTAAAAAAACTAGTTGCTACAAAACATGTGTTTTAAATAGAATTTCTGATCCAATACTGCAGAAAAACTTACATGAGTTCGCACGTTTTAAGAAAAGACGTGATTACAGTTTATACTCTGTCCTGAAATCATGAAAATTGTGTGGCACAAAATCGCTTGTCTTTATAATTCGATAAAGTGTCAGAACGCTGATGAATCGGCGATTGCTGTGTCTACTTGTTTTCGCAATTCGGAAAGTTTGAGGAGTACAGCCCTGAGATCGACATTGTGTATGACGCATTGTCGCCGCGTGAATACAACTACACGCTCGCCTCATTAGGACAGCCCCGTTTAGCTTTAACTAAAATGCAATTCGGCAGTAGGGAGTTATATCTAAGAAACAAGTGGGCAACACATGGGTCTATTTATCTTTATATGTACGAATTTAAGTCGCGTGCTGTGTTGACTTACATTGAGTAGATCGTTTAAGTGTAATTTTGTCATCATAAAAAATTTGACTTACCCAGATTTGTATTGGGGAAATCTCTAATGTCATTCACTTTATCTTACGGTTTTCTTGCTGGCCTTCTTGCCTGAGGTTTGTAGATCGAATTTGTGATGGGTGACCGGAAGGTGTATATGAAACCGGAAGGTGTAACCGCGATTACAATGCGGGTATCTATAGGCACCAGCATCTACGTGTGCTGTTAGTGTGGCATTCGTATGTATATTACGTACGTACGGTAAAAATGGAAACGTGAACTACGGTGATATTATTACCAAATGCCTCCGAACAGGACCAAAGTACTGTTACTATTCTCTCGGTTGCCGAATGACAAACGCCAACAGACATCCATCGGAGAATGAAGAATGTATGCGGGCTAGCATATCCGTCTGAAACCACCGTTGTGTAATGGTGCCCCAAGTTTCGTGGTGGTCGCGATTCGACACAAGGTGTCGGTCGATCTGGGAGACCACCCGCATCCACGACGGAAAACCACAAGCGGGCGGTTCATGATGCGATTGGGACGGACCGGAACATAGCTCGTGCGCTAGCGAGGGAAGTCGACATCACCTTCTGTAGCGTGCAACACATATTTCGGCAGAAATTAGGCCACCATAAGGTCTACAGCCAGTGCATAACAAGCGTAGAAACCCCAACAAAAAGCAAACCGGATGGCTGTTTGCCTGAAGCACCTGACGAGACTGAATTGTTTCAGGCGGCAAAATCTGGTGCCACCACTGAGAATTGGAATCGAAAGCATTGACAATACATTGTTGTCATTCATCGTCCCTTCGTCCCAAGGAGTTCAAGGGTCAGCAAACTCTTTAACCTGTTATTTGCTTACCAGTGGCTATTGCTTATTGATTTTAAGGCGCATGGTGTCTCTTTCACTGGAAAACGGTGCTGCGCAACGCGTCAGGAATTATGCCGTATATGTTACGCGAAACGTACCTGAAAACTGCTACAAAGGGAGCAGCTGCTTCATGATATCGCACGTCCCCACATCGAAATTGTCGTAATGCACAAGTCACGCCAACTTAAGTGGGATACACTCGAACACCCGGCCTATAGTCCTGATCTCATCCCATTGCATTATCACGCCATCGCTCTCTTAAAATAAGACCTTGACAGATCAGCAATACCTGTCGGAAGATGTGTATCAGGTAGCTACGGACTTCGTCAATCAGCAGGACTTGTTGTTTTAGCTAACAGTTGTCTTCAACCTGATGCGTCGCTGGAATGATATCCTGAATGTCCACAGCAATTTTGCCTGATCGGCGTACCGATTCTGGACTGTACGGCCTTTGAGCAGAAACTTTCTGATCGTCCTTTATAAAATTAGATAACTGATAGGCATATGTGATTGAGCTTAAGTTGACATTTTATATGATTACGATCTTATTTTTCTTAGATACTGTCATCTTCTTGGTAATCGTTTGTTTAGGTAATCCGTCCTAAAAAGACACATTTTCTTCAGCACGAAGTTTCAACAGCTCCACTGGTAAGTAGAGCAAACACAGAAAGAACCATCAAAGTCTTCTATGGCAAATATTAAAGTGGACAGCTTTCATCTAGACTTGTGTGAGGATTTTGTGTCATCTAATCTGCCGTGGGACGTTCTAACCAACACAATATTTTAAGACCTTCCTGCAATATACCAGAAAAGTCGACAGTGCAAAAATTATTTGTGACATATGTATGAAAAGGCTCTTGCTGGTATTAAAACAGAAATTTGTAAATACTGCATTTGGCTTTCGGTCGACGAGACTAGTGACGTCAATCGCAAAACTTTCGCAGCCTGCAAAAACTTTCTGAGAGACAGTAGAAAAAGTTTCATATTACACGGCTTAGAAGTGAGGTTCATTGTGTGCTGCAGTTCCATAATGTATAATGACTGTAGCGTTAGGCCACGGACTGTGGTCATACTCAGGTACGCATTGGAAGTCTGTGTTTTTGTGTGAGTGACATATGACAGGATTTTTTCCGTAAAACGCGTCCCATTACTATATTATCGAAAGAGAAGATAGTTGTAGCACCGGTAAGTATCTCAACTACTTGTGAATTTTTCCGAGTTTCGACATAGGGAATAATTAGTCGCTCATTTGCCATAAAGAACTAGAATAGATCTGTCAAAAGTATAATGACGGTTTCTATTTTAATATTGGAGTCCATTACACTTTCCATTGAAGGACTCCAAAAACGCTAAAATCAGTTTTACAAAAACCCAATAATGCGGGCGCTAGTCATCACCAATATTTTTGCTCCTTAGCATCGGTCCCAGGGCAGGCTCACAACAATGAAAAAATCGCGCGTCGTGACTCTATCGTTGCTTAGCAATTGTCTGCTTCGAGAGCTCAAGCTATCCGGGTGTGTGTCGGAGTTCTCTGAGAGGAATACAGTGATTAAAAAGTTTGCAGCCGATCTTTGCAAGTAGAAGTTAAATAAGAGTTTGAAAGAAGGTTAACTGTTGAATAGAAGCAGACTTGTGACGTAAACAATGGAGGTAAGTGACCAATCCATATTCGACCATCATAAGACGTCCACGCTGAATTCTGATACTGTAGGCAACAACTTCAAAAGCTGCTACTGCTGAATGCTGCGTGTCCTAATCACAGTAAGATACAGCGTGAATCCGAGCAACACCAAAACCACTTCCAAAGTTTTTACGGGTATTTCCTTAGTATTTTGGCGTGGGAGTCTTCTGTGAATCATGCATCACTCTGCTTCAACAGATATGCTCCGCAAACCGCTTTACGGTGTGTGACAAAGAGTGCTTCAGCACTCCTGCCCTCCCTCTTGTATTCGCACGTGATACTGGGAAGGTCTCCTGTAAACAAACCATCGTAACTACTGCAATTGTTCTGATTTCCCAGTCGTTAGCATTTCGTGAGGATATGTTGCCCATCTCTCTTCGGCACGTATGCTCTTGAAATTTCTACAGTACCGTCTTCGTGATGTACAACGACATCTTGTGACGTCTATTACTGGAGTACGTACTTTGGGCATACCGTTACGTTCTCGCGCCTACTCAAGAATCCTTCGATGAAACTTCCGACCTTAGTTGAATCTTCTTAGTCACTTATGTTAGTCGAATTAGACAAAGGCTCCAGAGTGATTAGGAATTCTTAAAAATCGGTCGAACCCCAAAATTTTTGCAAGCCGCTTCTGTTGTGAATGAATTACGTTTCACTAAGTCTCTTCCAGTGAATCCCAACCTGATATCTGCTTTCACTACAATTAATTTTATGTGAGTATTTCACTTTAGCCCACTTTAGCCCACATTAATCCTAGGTATTTTACAGAAATTGCTGTTTACAGAGATTTTCCCCTAATACTATTTTATCGAACAGTAATGAATTTCTTCCCCTATTTCTAAGCAGTGTGTTACAATTCATTAAGTTTTTAAGGTCCTGCCAGTCTCTGTACTACTAATCGACTCTCCCCAGATATTTCTGCATTCTGCTCACAGTCTTCTGACGTCGCAGCCTTCCTACAGCCAGCAGGCTCGTCTGCGTGTAGTCTCAGTGGGCCTCTGACGTTATCTACCTCTGTTTGTAGAAGACCCGTTTGCAGATTTTCTTTTCCCTAGAAACGTCGTAATGCGTGTGCGTAAAATATATTCCACAATTCAACAACAGACTGACGTCAGTAATACTGGCCTACAATTATGTGCATGTGCCCGACGAACCCCCTTGAATACGGGAATGCCTTGCACTTCTTTTCCAGTCGCTTGATGCGAGTAATCTGTGTAGAATGTCGCACTGTCTCACTCATCAACAATGTGTTTCCTCCGATGAACAATTCCAGTTGATTGCCTACTTTGTGGTCACTTGTTTCAAAACTAGCTCTTCGCCATTTGTGTTATGATTCAAAGGAGCAATAGTTGTAAAGCTTCGTGGCGAACCATTTTCGGGAGGTCAAATACAGCAGTACGGCTTTCTCTTTATCGCCTTCTATTTCTGGGCCAGTACGGCTAACTCAGTGACTGATTAGAAGATTTAGATTATTTAAGGGAAATTGCGATGAACTCACACATCTTCAGTGGAGTGACACTTATGGTGAACTCAGCATGAGCCACTTGAGTGTCACCAAACAAGACGAGTAGCGGATTCTTTTTCGCTAACTCAAGTGAAACTAGTTAGAACAGTTCACAGTGTCATGCAGTAATCGAGAATGCAGCTGCTAAATTTTAACTCTATCTCAGGTGTGTGCATGTTCCTCCAAACGGCAGTAAACATACGTCGGAAGGAAAAAGGTCTGTTAAATGGTTCATCTGTAACCCTCCGACCCATCGCCATTTTAGATAAATTCTTCGCCATATATGCTAAGTAAACTGATCGCCTTATATCCATTGTCAATCAGATTAAATTTTTTTGAGAACCAGGAGAGACCGATTTCGATTTAGTTTTTAGCGTGAATGTAAAACTGCAGTAGTAAAACAATTAAATAATGTGTTTTGTCAGTACGTTCGTACCTATTTGTCTAATTACCATTAAGTCCTTTTTGTTCAGTACACAAGAACATGGAAGTGAACTAAAATATGTGGTTATATGCAACTGAGAAGAATTCTAGGAACAAATAATTAAAATAATAATCCCAGATACCGTGTCATTTTCACTAATGCCTCTCAGTATCAGAATTTGCTGTTCCACTACTTAGAAGCATACATTATGTAGTACTGAATTGAAGTGTTTCGTAGGACAGCGTTCATACTGAATGTCATTATCAGCTTAGCATTAACATTACCATTGAAGTTTCTCGAAATTTTTTATGGAAGTTTACATGTTCAGTAAAGTATGTATTACATAAGTTTTCTTAGGCATTAGAAGGTAAAGACACTGCAACATGCATGTCGCCACAGGGTGTACGCATTAATCTTCCTCCATTCCGCAGCATTTTGCATCTAAGTACAAGATGACAATTTTGATTTTAACAACTTGTTTGCATATTCCTGAAACGACAATCTTCAGTAATCTTATTCGGGCACAAAGATATATCAGTCACAAGAAAGGTGTACCATGAATATAATTATTTAAATGTTGTCAAGTCTGATGCGCATGTTCATCACAAGCTGTACGCTGCAAAGTCACCGAATTTTCTGATTCTGCTGCGGCTGCACGTTGAGCTATGTTGTAACACTGATAACTATTTACAGTAAAAGCAACTGGCAGTTATTTTGCGAATCTCAAGTGTCTCATCACGATATATTTACTATCGGACTATTTACTGAAATTTATGGCTAATGCAATGAAAGAAACTGTTTAGCTTTGTTGGTCGTAGGAATCGTTCACTACTTAAGAGACAACCCAGAAAGAGGGATTGATGCTAACCGTGGCCGATTTACTCCATGAAGCACTGCTACATTCTTTACCCTTCATCTGTGCACAAAATAATGAAAGAGTTTAGTAAGCTTCAGGAAGGAAGGAAGTTGATGCAAAGTTGATTACTAGGATCCAAAAATTTACCACCTTTTTTCTAGAGCTATGTTGGAACTTCGGCATATGCTGTGAAGCTCTAAATTAACAGACGTAGAAACTTGGTTTTGCCGTCTCGTCGACTTTCGGATTGGGCAAAGGTGTACCATTAAATGGATCATAGACTTTTCAGGTGAACCAATCCCGTTTCCTAAGTGGCTAAAGGAATTGAATAAAATTTCAAGTGAGATCGCTGAATGACGGTGTGAGTAACTTTAGACGTATGAAACTCCAGCGCGTTAACCGTTCCGCCAACACTGCAAGGTGGCTACAACTTTACAAGAGAAATCATTTTGTGTATTGGAATTTGCTAGAGATCAGTCCATTGTTCACGTCCAACGTGCATCTCGCCGCCGATACAGCAAGAAGCCACCTCTGCACATGCAGATTTATTAGTGGTATACAAAATCCTTGAAAGTTGGTTGCATACCCACAGGGAAGGGCATTGGTCGGCTACGCACATGTGATGATAACGTCGAGCATATCCGAGACGCGTTCACACAGAGCCCTCGCAAGTCCACAAGAAGGCCAGGACAGGAATTTAAAGTTCCTCAAACAACGGTGTGGGTGTTCTGAAACGACGTCTGCATATGAAGCCTTACAAGTTGCAGTTGCTGCCGAAATTGCGTCCCGTCGACGGTTAGAGAAGATACGAATTTAACATTTCATTTCTCCAGAGTATGACAGAGGACACTCTTCCCGAACGACTCAGCTTCTCAGAGGAATCGAAGTTTCATCTATCTGGTAAAGTAAACTGTCGTAATGTAACAATTTGGGGATCACAAAATTCTATCATCGTCTTCGGCCACCGAAAATGAACGTGTTTTGTGCCGTTTCTGTATGGAGTGTTTATAGACCTTTCCTTAATGCGGAGGAAACTGTGACAGGAATGTCATACCTGAACGTGTCACAAAATTGGTTGTTTCCTCAACTTCACGAAGATTCGAATGACCATATTTTTATGAATGACGGTGCCTGCCTCACTTTCACTTTAAGGTATTGTGGTGTACATACTGTAAGACCTTCAGTACACACACAAATACCTGACGGGAATATTAAGTCCTTATGTGGGTAAATGCCCTCATCACATCCGTAATTCCGTGGATTTTGTTAAATGCCTTGATAGCTTCACGTTGGGTGAGTCAGATATCATGGTGAGTTTTGACGTCGTTTCCTTGTTCACGAATTGATTAGTCAGAAGTTTGACGAGAAGACCACTGAACTTTTTAGGCATGTCTTGACTTCCACGTATTTTTTTTTTTAATGGAGAATACTACGAACAAACGGAGGGAGTCGCCATGGGTAGCCCACTCTCACCGGTGGTAGCGAATTTGTACATGGAGAACTTCGAGGAGGAAACCTTGTCGTCATCCGAATGGAAACCTACTTGCTTTTTCCGTTACGTGGACGACACGTTCGTCATCTGGCCACATGGTATGGATAAACTCCTTGACTTCCTTACACATCTAAACTCCATACACCCCAACATCAAATTCACTATGGAGACTGAAACGGAGGGTAAACTACCTTTCCTTGACGTCTTGGTCAAGAGAAGGCCTGACGGCACCCTAGGCCATGGGGTGTATCGGAAGACAACGCACACTGATCTGTATTTGCACGCAGACAGCTGCCACCACCATTCACAGAGGAATGGGGTGCTTAAAACTCTAGTACATAGGGCGCGCACTATCTCTGACGCAGAGAGTCTACCCCAGGAATTGGAACATCTGAGAACTGTATTTCGAAAAAGTGGGTACTCAGAGTGGCAGATTCAACGTGCTCTCCGCCCACCCACTACAGCACAACCTGTGGAGAGATGAAATCACGAGGGAGGAGGTAGGCACTGCGTTTATCCCATATACAAGCGCACTCTCGGGGAAAATCGCCCGCATTTTGAAGAAACACCGGGTCGGAACTGTGTTTTGTCCTCCGAATAAAACTCGTGCACTGGTGGGGAGCGCCGACGTGTACCAGATTCCGTGTCAATGTGGCAAGTCGTATATTGGTCAGACGATGCGTACCGTCGAGGATCGATGCCGTGAACACCAGAGGCACACTCGACTGATGTATCCGAGCAAGTCGGAGGTCGCTGAACATTGTTTGTCGGAAAATCACGCTATGGAGTATGAACGCACGAGGATTCTGGTACAGACGTCGAGATACTCGGACAGCGTTGTTAGAGAGGCCATCGAAATTCGCACCAATGACGACCTCATAAACCGTGACTGTGGCTATAATCTTAGCAAGGCTTGGGAACCAGCGATTGGGTTAATCAAGAGTAAATCGAGCAAATGTATAGTTGTGACGATCACGGCGGACAGAGCCATCACACCGACGTCATCTCAGACGCCGTCGCAATCTGTTCCACCGCGCGACCGTGGCGCGGACGGCGGAGTGAGCGCGCCGCGGGCGGAGGGTATTTAAATCGGCCGCCGCCGCGACCGAACCCAGTTTCCCCTGAGCAGCCATAGTGTACGGATCTCCGTGCCGGCACGTTCACAGGAGCTCAGTCCGTCAGTTCACCTGATGATGGCGACATGTATGATCGCCGAAATATTGTGCCCGTGGGACACTGTAGACCGGCAGTACACCCGTGGATATTTTGATTATCAAATACGCCGGGAGAAACTCAAATATCACAGCATAAAAATTACTTAACTTGGTTCTGGGTACTATTTACAATTGCAATTTGAAGTTCCTGTGGTATTGGTACGTTAATCTTATTCTCACATATATCTCTGATACTTGACAAAAGTGTCTATACATTTATCTTCATGGCTATGTACAGGAATATGGCAATCTTATTAGGCGCAGACTGAAACTTGACTATATACTGGTACAGACAAATGTAGAACTCGTACAGACTGGTACAGACTAATGCAGACTGGTACAGACTGATGCAGACAAATGCAGACTGACTAATCGGATATCGTTATAATACCTCGCGCATTCATGTATCACTGCGTGAGTGTGATCCGCAAGGAGAAAAGGTTCTACGTTAGCAGCAATCTCATTGGCTGCGTTACATGTTAATACGCGGATCAGCGGAAGCAGAATTTGGTCTGTCTCTATGGCTGCGCCATCTCGTAGTGCGGAGATGGACGAGCGCTGCGCCTGCGCTGTTGTGCTTAGCGGGGCGCGCTCTAGTGGGAAAGTTGTGTACGCACTGACTACGCGGAACTATATACACAACAGGTATAGAATATTTTTAAGAACACCATCCCATAACGCTGGACTGGAAGAGGTGAACGACAAGATCTCGTTCTTTCCTTTTGGCTTCCCGGGTCACCAGACCTCACACCTCAATATTTATTTCTCTAGAAGTGCATAAAAGAAACAGTCTTCGCCCCAACTATGGCAGCTATTCGCCAGCAACTGATAAATTGTTGAAGCTACCGCCTTAATAAACAGGGACTTGTTGATTCGTATGTGGAGTGAAATTGACTACCGTTTCGATGTTTCAACAGCAACGCATGGTGCATGTGTTGAGTGTATGGTGTAGTGTCTGTGCGAAGATAAAACTTTCAACCTCCCTCTACCCAGTGACGTGCGTAAAGTGTTCTGTCCTTCATAGTTTGTCTGTAATAAACAACTGAAATCTGTTGTTTCTTTATGAATCGACCTGTATGTTTGTCTATCAAGTCGTGTTAATCAATGCAGAGTAGGCAAAGTGTAATGTGAAGAAGGCGTTAGCAGGACAGGCAACACGCACATGGGACGTTTATTTTGTTGCACTTTTAGTATTATTATTTGGCTTGGGTTTACTTATAGATAATGCAAACACCTTGGTACACATCTAACCTCATATATGCCGAGAAAAAAGGGTCTAAATAGTGCTCACAATGGCTTCAAATTATTTAACTATGTCACACAGGTTCAATACATATAAGAAATTTTGACATATCTAATATAGACAGAATATAAACGGCTTTGTTGATACTCCTCTGTGTAGAGCTTAGATGTTGTGAATAAAAATAATCGTGGTCAGTTAGTTGTTCTGTGACCATCCAAGACCGAAATACCAAACTGAAAGCTGAAAGAAAATCTTGTGAGTCAACTTGGTTCCCTTTATTGGGGGCATCTAGCATGTAGGCTACATCATAAATCAACCTCATTTTTCATCCTAATAATTACATATTCCCACTGATTACTTTCATAGATTTTATTTATTAAACTGACAACTCAAATATATATATATACCACCAAATGTTTTTTGCTTATTATATCTGAAAAAACTGTCACTAAATTGTCCATTCCAGGGCCTTCAGAAAGTAAGTTACACATTATTATGCCAGGCCAAGTGACTTTTATTAAATGCTGCACTACACTTCCAACTGACATAAGTACATGAGACAGTTCTACATTATAATCATCAAAACTCTGTAAACGACCCTCGTGACGTTTTACCAGTCGCTCAGCTGCCCGAATGTCAAAATCATCTCTTTGGTCACGGAGCCATTCCAGAACCGCTGTGTAAATTGCTTCGTCGTCGCTAAATCTTTGATCACTGTGAATCACTTCCACGACGGCCTTCACACTATCGTCCGTGGGCGGCTTGGAAGTCGATGGCCCTCCTTCCCGTTCAGCATCGGCCACAACTGTAAGGGCTTGCTCAAACTGTCGGAACCACCTCACTGTAATGGACGCTACATTGCCTTTAGCTCACATCGCACCAGTATTCACAGTTAATCTGTGGACAAATTAGACGTTTTGCCCACTGACTCGTACTGTCCCCCGCAATTCAACTTTGGAGTTGGCCGCCAGTTGCTGCGCCCATTCAGTCTCATACTGTGAGGTACCTGTTATCTGCACCACGGTGAACTGTGACTGCAGGAGACCCACAGCGTGTACTGTCCTCCAGTAATTCCCCACTCTTCTTACGCGATGATCTTAGCGTAAGACGATGTGTGTCTTTTGTAGTTCCTTCTGCTGTTACTTATGGAGTTGCAAAAAAGTTCATTTTTTTCCCTGCAACAAAAACATATTTTGCATTTAGCGTATTACACAAATGTGAAACCCTTTCAACTGAGCAATGCGCATCAGAATAGGCTTTTACTGGTTTATTCAACATTTAATATGTAGCAGACACAGTCCTCGAAATTTCGTTTGTGTAACATATTAACTGATTTTGTAAGATTTTACGAGTTGCTAACAAGGAGTGAATTATTTAGTTTCACCTGTGTGCATTGTAAGTTCAGTTTTTGAATCTCAGCTTGTTAATTTATTTTACTAGACACAGTTCTGGCTTTTACGTCGGTGTCTATAACGGAGTTTCGTAGTTCGTATCGTTAATGGTTTGTTTGTCTGTCTAGTGTAGTTCTCCACCATCTTTAGAAAGGATAGAGGCTGTGATTGCTGTGCGCGGATGCGAGCTGACTTGGTGACACTTGGCTCTCAGATCTAGTTGCTTCGATTCCACAGCTTAAGGCTGCAGTGGATGGGCATCACTGTTATGGACGGGCCGTGGGCTTCGAACGGACGTTCAGAAGTACTAAAGAGTCCTCCGATCAGTCCGTACTGGTGGCCAGTCCAGTTCCTGCTCGCTCTGAGATTGAACCCTCAGCTGGGGTCAAGTGGGCGGTCACCTCAAGGGGGGGAGGGGGGGAGAGGGGGGGAGAGGGGGCAGACTACTAAAGAATTCCCGGGGAGGCCAACCAGTGTAGGCTAACAAACGGATTCCAGGTGCTATCTGTGGCTGACAATGTCCCTCAGTCAGATACAGTCGCTTGCCCTATTTCAAAGGAAACCTGTCGTCCTGCAAGATCTGGGCACTCACAAAGGGTTGGATTACTGGTAGCTGGAGGAGCAATGTCAGGCGCGTTATAGAAACCCTTAAGGTTACGGCTGCCAAGGAAGGGAAGAAAGCCCGTGTGCATACCAGGTGGAGCTAATCCAGACGTGGAGCGGGTCCTTCCGGCTGCCATGAAGATCACAGGGTGCAGGCAACTGCAAGTGGGTAATAGAATGTACTGATACTCTAATAGTTATAGGCACTTAAAGCTGTGCTCAGTCGACATTTTTTGCGTAGAACCTAACACTGTTCAGAAAGGATAGGCCGAATACAGCTGGCAGTCGCGTGTTTGTTGGTGTTCGAAGCAGTTCATCTTGTACCGAAATGTAAGTTAGTATGGGTACATGTCGTTCCTGACAACCGGAATCAAATAATAATTGGATCGTTGTACCGACCTCCTAGCTGAAATAATACACTTGCTCAAAGGTTGAAACAAAACTTCAGTCTAATTTGAAACGTGTACCTGACTCATACCGTTATAGTTGGTGGTGATTTCAACTTGCCCTCGATATGTTGGTGAAAATACATGTTTAAATCCGAAGGTACCCATGAAACATCATGCGAAATTGTGCTAAACGCATTCTCTGAAAATTATTTCGAGTAATTAGTTGACCAACCTATTAGAATCCTAAATGATTGTAAAAACACTGTCGATCTCTTAGCAGCAAGTAATGCTGAGCCATTAACGAGCATCAAAACGGATACAGCAGTTAGTGAACACAGGGTTGTCGTAGTGAGCCTAAGTACCGTAACTCCAAAACCCACTAAAAATACTTCAATTCAAAAAACCAGATAAAAATTCGCCTCACGCTTTCCTGAGAGACATTTTCCATTCCTTCTTAATTAACAATGTATGTGTAGACCAGATATAACTTGAATTCAAACAAATATTATCGACAGCAATTGAAAGATTTATACCAAAAAAATTTAAAAAGAACGACTACACAAAACAGGTCATAAAACCGCTGCAGAAATAACGAAAAAGCATGCCATACTTAAACGGACGCAAAACACCCAAAATTGCCCATATTTTACAAAAGCTCGAAATTTAGTGCGGATATCAATATGAAATACTTTTATTAGCTACCATAAAGGACCTTTGACTCGAAACCTAGTAGAAAATCCAACGTGATTTTGCTCATATGTTAAGTATCTAGCGGGAAGACACAATCATCGCTTTCTTGCGCGATAGCAAAGGAAATTCTATCGATTACAGTTCTACCAAAGCAGATTTCCTAAACAAAGCCCTCTGAAATTCCTTCAACAAAGAAGACGGATTAAATATTTCATAATTTCAATCAAGAACAGCTGCCAACAAGAATAACTTTGCATTAAATGTCTTCGGAGTAGTGAAGCAACTCAAATCATTTAATAAATCAAGTTTTCCGGTCCTGAATGTATGCGAATTAAGTTCCTATGAGAGTACGCTGATGCAATAGCTTCACAATTAACAATATAAACTACCACTCGCTGTCGATAGATACGTACAGAAGGACAGGGAAATTTCACAGGTCGCACCAATACTCAAGAAACGCAACAGGAGTAATCCACTAAATTACGGAATCCTAGCATTAACGTCGATATGCAATCGGATTTTGGAACATATATTGTGATCAAACTTTTACTTCGAAGATTTAAAAACATCGTTCTTATGAAACACAAGTAGCTGTATACTCAAAGATGTGATGAGTGGAATCTACAAAGGATTTCATATTGATCCAGAAGGCTTTTGACACCATACTTCACAAGTGGCTTGTAATCAAATAGCGTGCTTACTTGGTATGGCCTCACTTATGCAAGTGGATACGTGATTTACTGTCAGAGAAGTCACAGTTCGTAGTAGACCGAGCGAGACTGCCCAGTGGTTAGCACACACTGGACTCACATTCGGGAGGACGGCAGTTCGAACTCGCGTCTGGCCATCCATAGTTAGACTTTCTGTAATTTCCCTCAATCGCTTCAGGCAAATGCCGCGATGTTTCCTTTGAAAGGCCACGGACGCTTCCTTTCGCCATCCTTCCCTATATAGGGGGCAGAGTTTCACGGACATGATACGGTATTTGGGGTGGCCATCATTAAATCACAAACGCCTCTCATTCCGGCGGGACCTTATCACGAAATTTCAGTCACCATTTTGCTCCTCCGAATGCAAAAATATTTTGTTGACACCGACATACTTCGGGAGAAAAGATCATGTTGAAAAAATAAGGGAAATCAGAGTTCGCACGGAAAGGTATATTTGTTCGTTTTCTCTGCGCATTGCTCGAAAGTGAAATAAAAGTGGATTATTGTAAAGGTGGTTCGATGAACCCTCTGCAAGGGACTTAAGTGTGATTTGCAGAGTATCCATGAAGATGTAGATGTTGATGTATGCAACGAAAGTTTGAAAGTGAGGGTCCTAATTTAGACCCTCACCCTAAAACGTTCGTTATATATGTGTGTCAGGCTGACTAACGTTATCCCTCCAGCAACAGGTCAGCTCAGAAATCATAAGACGCTGGAGCACCTATATTTAACGATTTCATTTGTCCTGGTTTTCTTATCCGGTAAGCGCTTTCTGATGCTCGGACCCTGTGCTAAGGAGTCCCAGCCTCGGCTTTTAGAGACTGTGTCTGTCACATCCTGCAGTATGAGCATACTGAATGAGTGCCCTTGCATTCTGAATATCTCTTCTTGCTCGACAGTACCAGGACTTTAGGATGTGAGTACTTCTCCCCCTATGTCATAATTAGAACGCTGGATAAGTTTTGACAAGGGAAGGGGAAAAAGCTCAGTTCTATCTGTTTCCGGCCTAGACACCGAGAAGAGCACGTGGTTCCAGTGTTTTCTAAAATCAAACACAACGTCAATTCCAGACCGATCAACAGAATCAACCATAGAGCGAGCTTAGCATTGGTCAGGGAGAGAGTACGTGACATGTGTAATCGACTTGATGTGACATCGAGAGTGTTGCTGTCTCTACACTATTTTATACCAAACCTTCTAACCAGACAAGTCTTGGACCGATTTGATGGCATCTTTTGGTCACTAGCGGAGTGCACAAGGGAGAAATCAGCGTCAACTAGCCAAGTCTGAACGTCTTAATAACAAGGCGCAGCAGAACGAGGGCGCTCGCACGGTCGTCAACCTGAGTGAGAAGGGAGTCGACGTAACCACATTGAAAGTGCTCAACGAAGGGTCTTAATTTCTCTGTTGCCCCCATAAATGTTCCTGCGGCGGCCTTCGTTAGTGCAATGGAGCAGGGGACCCTGAAATTAACTGTCAATGATGCTGAAGAAGCGCGAGGTGAGATGTGCAGAGCTCTCACGAAACATCTCTGGTGATGGGATGTTTTTCCTTAAATAATTCCGGGAAGATGATAGCGTTGTGGTGTTACCAGCAGATAAAGGGGGATGCTACCGTCGTCCTACAGAAGGCAGGAGGATCCGGTAAAGACCAGTAGACATCGACTTCACAAGACAAAGTGGATAAGAAGATCTGGGCTCTTCTAAAGGAAATCGACCTTCCAGGAAAGATCGTTAAGCAGCTAAGAGCAAAAGCACCAGCGACGCTAAGACCTTATGGTTTGCCTAAGGTGCAAAACGAAGACGTTATTCTACATGCAGTAGTCAGCAACACGGGCGCAGCCACCTACTTCACTGCTCAACACCCTCAGAAGATGCTCTCGCTATATGTGGGAAAGTTTGACCGTCACATTCGTAGCTCAGAGGATTTCCTCTAACGCCTGAGGCAGTTAACAGGTACCTGACATCACGGTTAGTTTCGACTTGGTGTCCCTGTTCATCCTCGTACCAGTGAATGATTCACTGGATCTGCTAGGGAAAAGTTCGACGGTTCTCTGCTAGACTTATTGAGGGACATATTTACCTCCACGTACCTCCTATATGGGGATCATTTTTACGTGTAAATGAAAGGGGTGGTAATGGGCAGCCTTCTCTCACCCATGATGGTCAATCTCCTTATGCAGAGATTTGGCATTTACATTTTTAGGTACGTGAAAGACGCCTTTGTTATATGGCATCGAGGGAAAACCTCAATGTTTTCTTGGACCTCCTAAACTCACGCCATCCTAACATTAAATTTATCATCGAACTGGAGATGGATGGGGTATCCAATTCCTAGATGTACTACTCAAGAGTAAGGCAGATGCTATCTTGTCACAGTGCGTACCCCAAACACACTCCGACATGTAGCTTCACGCCAGCAGTTGCCACTATCCGACATAGAAAATAAGTGTACTCAGAACTGGTTGAACAGACACGAATAATTTAGCGACGGAGATAGACCACTTGCAATCTGTATTCTACAAAACCGAATACTCTTCTATATATGTTCAAAAGGCACTGCGGTCTGTTTCCCCATCAGAGGTTCCTGAAGCATGAGCATAAATACCGGACTCATTCTACACTCGAATCAGTATCAGGCACCACCTGCAGGGGACTGCAGTTAGGTGGCGCCAGACAGGAATATGGTACTGCTGGGAGAAGAGCCAAGATAGTCAGCGCGTAGCACAGTTGTTAACGTAACTGCCTAGCAAGCAGGAGATACCGGTTTCGAATACCTGACCGGCACGCATTTTCCCTCGTTGTCGCTGATTCCGCATAAATTCCCGGATGCAGCTGACATCAATATTTCCTTCCCTTTCAGTTAGTTTCTCCGCCTTTTTCCATAGGATGGGGCCCCTCCACGCCCACACTGACGTGGTGACCAAACCAAAAGTTCTACAGTCACTTCCGTATAACATGTTAGCTTTCCAATCAGGAGTCACACGATCCGGGCTGTGATGTTGTCCATGCGTCTGGGTAGAATTACTCATTGAAATAGTCCATCAGGAGACAGAAAGTGGACTAAAGCGATCGAAGGGTATCGGTTTGTAAGGGCAGAGGGAAAAAAGTGACAAGGCAAGTGCCAAGAGAAAAAAAGCCTCTGCCACAGTAGGACTGGCAGTAAGGGCAGTAGTGGATTGCTAGCTACGACAGTGCATGCAAGGTGTGTTTATGTTGGTGCGACGTATCGTGCATTGCTACCTTTGTCGTCGCGGGTACTCGTTGTAGGGCGTGCTGCAGCGGCTGCGTCCCTGTAGCAGTTCAGTGTCGTCACACATAGTGGGCAATCGGCCATAGATCAACTCACAGTCTAGGAGGTTTGTGTGTGGCTGGTTTGCGTGTTGTGTACAGTACGGCTTCCCTGCGATTGCCTGTTTTTCGGCGACCATCTGGGGTTGCCAGTAGTAGCTATGTTGCAAGGGCTCGCCAGTACTGTTGTGTTAGCGTGCTATGGATCATAGATGTTTAGTTCCCTTATAATAGTGTCTTTGGTCTATTATGTTTCCATCTAGGGTTGTGGTCGTAGTTCCCCAGAGAAAGAATAAACGGTTTACTCGAGTGTCTTGTGTTTCCGTAAAGTCGAGTGGAGAGTTTTTGGAATACCTGCAAGAGGGCATGTAGCCGATATTCCCGGTGTGCTTACTTCATCGATTTCTTAGCCACTGGTGCCCCCAATACTTATCTTCTCACATTAAACACCTATCATCATTCCACAACCGCAATACCAGATCGGATACGTCTAGCATCTTGGCTGTACCTTTACATAACACAAAATCTTTCTCCGTGTCATTCTCCATCTCAGCCATACGACTATGCAACGTGCTCCCCTGTGATCTGCGTCTTATCCAGAACCACTCAACATTCAAGAGGGAACTCAAAACTTACATATTAGGGACGGTATAGCCACCATTGTTGTGCCCCTCTCATGTCTTTCTTTCTCCTCTCCATCACAGCTTCCAATTTTACCATTCTATTTCTCTTCCTCTAACCTATCTACCTCTTCTATATCTCTTTCACCCCATTCTATCGTCTTATGTCTCTGCTCGATGAGAATAACTCACAAGCTGCAAGAACATAACGAGAAAATTCCCAACTAACAATAAGACTGACATTCAGAAAAGAAAAGTATGTTTACTTTCATATACATAGTCATTACTATTATTATTATTATTATCAATATTATTCTTGACTGTTATAATTATTTTTTTGATTGTTATAATTATCATTGTACTACTGTTATAATCTCTATTTTTTTCTTTAACATCAATACTGTATAATACGTTATATGTCCTTAATGTTCTGTAGAAACTGTAACTCGTTCAATCTGAGCATGCATGGTTAGGTGTAAGGGCCTGAAGGCCCTAATCTTGCCAGGTAAAATAAATGCATAAATAAATAAAAATCCGCGGAGCTGCAGACGGCGCAGGCGTGTGGGCGCAGCGTATCCCCAGACCGGAGCAGCATACGTCATCAGAGGTCTAATAAGTGTGATGTACATGGACCTGGACACCCTCCTATTCAGTGTACTACGCCTGTTAAGCATAGGATAGAGTTGTTTGAGCCTCGCGTTTGCTTTGTAGGCCATGTGTTGAATGTGGTCCCCCCCCCCCCCCCCCCCCCCAGTTTCGGTCTTCTAGTGAACAGAACGGCTTCGCACGTTTACTCTAACGCGCCATTTCACCAACCAAGGCTCTGCCTCTCTGAGTGTCGTCTGTAGTCTTGAGTTAATGTTAGACGGTTTCCAATATTGCTCGAGCATGGCAGTGTCATCCGCGTAGATTGCCACCATCGTGTTGCGTGTAGCTGGAAGGCCATTAATGTAGAGGTTAGACAGTATGGGCCCTAGGATGCTTCCTTGGGTTACTCCAGCCTGGATACCATGTCGTGTTGATTGTTTGCCCTGGACGTCGGTGTTGAAACTCCTGTCCGTGACATATGAGTGTATGAGATGTATGAGCCCGTCGAGGAGCCATCCGTCGCTGAGTTTCAGTTTGCGTATGAGGCCGTTGTGCCACAGACGGTCTAAGGCCTTTTCAATGTCCAGGAACACTGCCCCAATTGCTTTGTTTGTGTTGTATCCATGTGTTATGTATTCAACGACGCGCAAGAGTTGCTGTGTTGTGGAGTGGTGAGTCCCGAAGCCGAATTGCTCCAGCGTCAGGGTATCGTTTGTAATGCAGTGCCTAGTGAGTCGTTTTAGTATTACCTTCTCAACTATCTTGCTGAGCGCGCTTAGCAGACTGATGGGTAGGTAATTTTGTGGGAGGGAGTGGTCTTTCTCCAGCTTCCTGAACATGAGGGCCATGGGCGTCTTCCAAAAGGCGGGGAAGTGTTGGTGTTTAAGTATTGCATTCGTGATGTGTGTGAGGTATTCTGCTGCTTTATCCGTGAACTCGTGGAGGACACGGTTTTGAATGCCATCTCGACCAGGGGCCTTCGTAACTAAGGTATGCATGATGGCCCATTTGGATTCAGCTGTGCTAGCCTGTCGTATATCGTTGCACGATGGTTGGGCCAAGATGCTTGTAACCTCCTGGTCTGTTGCAAGTGCGAACGCTGGGTTTGAGGGGTCCAGGTTCGGTGTGAATGGCGCTGCAAGTGTGAGGACCATAAGTTCTACTTTTTCTTCCGCAGGATGTGCCGGTCCGTCGGGCCCTTGTAGCGTGGGTGTGTACAGTTTCTCCCTGGTGAAGTGACGGGCCAACTGCCACACGCCAGGTTGCGTGGTGTCCAGCCCTTCGAGTTTCTGGTTCCACTGTTATGTTTTAAAAGTTTGGATGTTGTCCCGGATTATTAGTTTCTCCGCCATCCACCATCAAATTGTATACTATTTATTCCGATGATGTGAAAACTTTTGAGCAGCAAATAAAGATCTAGAAGACCTCACTCGTGACATAGAGAACACAAAGACCAACCAGCACATCCCTCAGCAAGGTTTTACTTAGAAGCTTATTGCACCACTTGCGGCTTGCTGGGTGGTTGGTGGGAGCGTATGGTTGGAACAATGGAGCGCTCGCCGAGAAAAGTTTAGAAAAATCACTGGTAGATGAAGCAACACTTAGGACTTTATTGTTGCAGATAGAGTCCGCCATCAAGTCGCGACCAGTCGCTGAGGGAGGCTCGGCAGTACTTACACTAAGCTGTTTCATGACTGGAGAATGGTTGGCTATAATACCCATAGGCCATGAACAAACTATACAGAAAGATCTTGAAAGAGAGGCCAAGCAACGAGGAAGAGTGCAAAATGACTTGATGAAGACATGGAAGGGAGCATACCTGCTCGACCTCTGAAACTTCCATGAAGTCCAGCGATGTAATCCGAAAACTGGGAAATGTCGAATGGATTGTACCCTTGCAGGAAGACAGAAGGTGAGGCACTTGATGGAGAGAACCGGCATTATGGATAGTAGGCCAGGGGGAGATGGAACAGTGAGGACCTTAATGCTTCATACCCCAGAAGGAAGAAATATTAGTCGGCCGGTGCAACGGGTCAACCCACTTGATACCCACCAGGTGGTGAGGCTGTTGAGGATTAAATAAATTCTCTATTTGCGATTCATCTCTGTAATACTTATATCTTTGAAAGGAGACGAAAATACAGCAGTAGATATGACATGCGGTGTCCTCTAAGTTAACACATGCGATTGAGAGTGTTAGTTTGTTGCCTTGGCCAACGCGTTCTCTAGGTGGAAAACGTCTGGTAGTGCGTTGTCGAAAGGCTAGCACGCTAGCACTTGCCAGTCACTACAATGGGTGGATTGTGGCAGTGAGCTGAAGCAACTCTGGATGATGTGTCCCTATCTCCCCTCTGGGCTCCTGGGCTCAGTTCACTCCGATGGACGACCGAATTAAAATTAATATCGCTGAGTGAGGAGGCAGTTCTGTGTACTTCACACTCTGTATACCCCCAGATTACATGAGAATTTAAACGCGTATTCTTGCTGGTCTTGCACATACGCGCAATGAGTTCAGCTTCGTTACTGGTTAATCTTCCTAGTGCTACGATTTTAAGGGCCAGAAGTGCACCTTTTTTGGATGGTTGATTTACTATTAAAGGGATACAATGAAGCAGTAATTAGAAAGGGATCTCTAAACTCTGTAACCGCTAGACTAAAAGTGTTGCTTTTATCATTCGTGTTATGTGTTCTTAACACTATAACTTCTTATGTCAGAGGAACGCTTACCAGTGGGAATTTAATTTCGCTTTTCTCGTAATACACTTGTCTCATAGTATACTTATACATGTACCACTATTTCTGCAACATTTACTCATTGAAAAATTAAAGACCAGGTTAAAACGTCGAGGAGATGACCATATCTTCGGAGAAATATAACAAGCACGAATTGCACAATGTTGCTTAACGAAGTGAACTGTGAACCTCTTCAGTGAACCCCGCGACGCATTGACCTCAGTCGATGTAAGGTATCAAATAGAAGAGCATAACGTGGGTGGTCGGACGAGTGTGTGAACACTTGTTATCCCAAATGTGAGTCCAGAAAGGCGACAAAGAAGACAAAACAGTCCTCTTCGTTAATCATCTATCTGTTGAATTCTGATGGCCAGCGAGGTCACGTTACTAGCCACGATTTCATCAGATGAGCTACGTACAATGAATCCGTGTCTCCAGTTACGTAGAAAGCGTTACAGCCTGTTTTTCTTCAGTTTAGAAACCATTAATGGATCGTCTGGAGCAAAGTATTAAATTACCTGTTCCAAAGAATGCCTATGAATGTACGGTATTGAGACATTACACGTGTCGACTCAGTTTTCTAGCTGGCTACACAAAAGACGCACGAGTTTTGTAAATTAGTGAGCTGTGGGGTGAGTCAAAGGAATAGCAGAAGCGATGTGTTCCTAGCGTGTGGCATTAGCTGGCAACAGGTGGCTGCCAGAAGCCACTGTGCAGTTTCACGCGTCTGCAGTAGCGACTTCCTCCGGAACTTCTTAGACCGTGCTATCCACGTCTCACAACGCACTCAACCTGTAAGCTACCTGAAAGTAACTTGTACTCCCTGTCTCTCCGATGTTCCAGTATCCTTTACATGTTAAGCACTTCTAGGTACCAAATCTCCTTTGTTGTTACAGCTAATTTTATAAACTGTCAGGTCTTCCCATTTTACCCGCGACATTCTACCTCCCATATTCATTCAAGCAGTCTATCCAGCTTTGATCGCTCCTATGCAGTATGAGGCAGACATGTAGTGAATGGAGCTTCCTTTTTGATAAATATCATTTTTCCTCTAGTATACACATTGAGATTATTATTCACTTGTATTGAACTGCTAGTTAAAATATCCGGGAATGGTAAGCCAACTGTAAGACAGCATTAGATATTATGTTACGTGATATGATTAATGTTAGCAGGATAGGCCAACTGAAAGGTTACTGACCTGGAAAATAACAGTGTTACATCAGTGAATATTATTCCTTTTAGGAATCACATGTGCAGTGCATATGTGTCTGTAGTCTGTTTAGCGTGCAGTCTAATATTAATATATTGAAAATCAAACAAAGCAAGATACGCAAGTGATAGCGAATATTAATCATACAAACTGAGTACCTCCAATGGCTTGGCTATGTATATATTCTAGTGTTCTATTAGTCCACTCGTCCGCTCCTTCTGTGTCCACTTTCTCCTGCACCTATCTCCGCTACTGTCCACATTATTCACCCCCTCACTCCATCCGTTTCCTCCTGCTTTTCTTTTCACCCATCACCTACGCCATTAGTCTCATTCTCCCCGTTTGTCTGTCATTCTCGTCCTTTAACCGTGTCCAGCTACTAATTACGCCTCACTGTTTCCCCGTCTCAAAATACATTAGTAACATGTGTACCAAGTTTGGTTGACATTGAATTTAGGAGCAGTTTTTACTTGCAGCTTCACCTGTGTAGACATGTGTCACATACATTTCAAATATATTTAACGTATTTCATACAAATTGAGACCCGTATGTGACTTGTACCCCTAGTGAATTTCACCCCGCAGTCTCCTTTTCACGAAGTTCTATGTTTTGACGTCTTATCTTCTGAACAATGTGCCGTACTAACATGTAATGTTCCAGATACATTAAACGGTATTTGTGCGTACTGTCCGCAAAGTATGTTGGGAGTAGAGTTGGTTCTGGAGTAGCAATAAATTAAAACGTCACGCATACTGAAGCAGCTTTTTACGCATGTAAGTGTATATGACGTAATATTTCCAGAACTATGTGCCGTACAGTGGTATATTTTGCAAGTGCAGTCGGTGGTATACGTGAATATTGTATGCGATATGTGTCACGAATAAGGTTTCTATCAAAAAAATCCATAAATTAAAATGTGGTTCCTGATGCAGCTGTTTTACTGCACTACTTGAAAATGTATTAAGGGATAAGCACTGATATTACGTATAAAGTTTGTTACAAATGGTTAAGGGCCCTCACTCTTAAATGTTGAATGAATAAATTCCAGATATTTGTCAGTCATGAGCTATGCTACTTTTTCACCTGCACCCCAACCTCTCTGATTGGTGGCTGGTTCCTACACACCACAGCGCTTCTTTCCAGACAGTGCGAAGTTTGAATCAAACCGATCCAGTGGTTTAATAGCAGATGTGGAATATTGGCAACGGTACAATTATCTGTATGAATCAGCATGGGTTTCGAAAAAGACGATCGTGTGAAACCCAGCTCGCGCTATTCGTACACGAGACTCAGAGGGCCATAGACACGGGTTCACAGGTACATGCCGTGTTTCTTGACTCCGCAAGGCGTTCGGTACAGTTCCCCATAGTCGTTTGATGAACAAAGTAAGAACATATGGACTATCAGACTAATTGTGTGACTGGATTGAAGAGTTCCTAGATAACAGAACGCAACATGTCATTCTCAATGGAGAGAAGTCTTCCGAAGTAAGAGTGATTTCAGGTGTGTCGCAGGGGAGTGTCGTAGGACCGTTTCTATTCACAATATACATAAATGACCTTGTGGATGACATCGGAAGTTCACTGAGGCTTTTTGCGGATGATGCTGTGGTGTATCTCGAGAGGTTGTAACAATGGAAAATTGTACTGAAATGCAGGAGGAGCTGCAGCGAATTGACGCATGGTGCAGGGAATGACAATTGAATCTCAATGTAGGCAAGTGTAATGTGCTGCGAATACATAGAAAGAAAGATCCCTTATCATGTAGCTACAATATAGCAGGTCAGCAACTGGAAGCAGTTAATTCCATAAATTATCTGGGAGCACGCATTAGGAGTGATTTAAAATGGAATGATCATATGAAGTTGATCGTCGGTAAAGCAGATGCCAGACTGAGATTCATTGGAAGAATCCTAAGGAAATGCAATCGGAAAACAAAGGAAGTAGGTTACAGTACGCTTGTTCGCTCACTGCTTGAATACTGCTCAGCAGTGTGGGATCCGTACCAGATAGGGTTGATAGAAGAGATAGAAAAGATCCAACGGAGAGGAGCGCGCTTCGTTACAGGATCATTTACTAATCGCGAAAGCGTTACGGAAATGATAGATAAACTCCAGTGGAAGACTCTGCAGGAGAGACGCTCAGTAGCTCGGTACGGGCTTTTGTTGAAGTTTGGAGAACATACCTTCACCGAGGAGTCAAGCAGTATATTGCTCCCTCCTACGTATATCTCGCGAAGAGACCATGAGGATAAAATCAGAGAGATTAGAGCCCACACAGAGGCATACCGACAATCCTTCTTTCCACGAACAATACGAGACTGGAATAGAAGGGAGAACCGATAGAGGTACTCAAGGTACCCTCCGCCACACACCGTCAGGTGGCTTGCGGAGTATGAATGTAGATGTAGATGTAGATGTAGATGTAGATGTAACTGAATGCAGAGCATGCGTACAGGTTAAAACATTGCGGCAGAGAAATAAGATGGATGTTTTTATTTTGATATCGGAAAGAGCGAATCCTCCAAGCTTTCGAGGCCTGGCCAGTACTTCGTACCGGACACGAAAGATACGGCGGCGCCCCAGGAATCGACCAGACACCTGTTTCAGTCTGCGGGCCATCATCGCGGGAAGCGGGAAGACGTGCGCAACTTAATATACTTTACTGAAGACGTAGGTTTCTAAAGCCCGTACATTGTGAAGGAGGCTAAGCCCGGCGGGGTCAGGGATTCTCTCTGCCTCGTGATGGCTGGGTGTTGTGTGCTGTCCTTAGGTTAGTTAGGTTTAAGTAGTTCTAAGTTCTAGGGGACTTATGACCACAGCAGTTGAGTCCCATAGTGCTCAGAGCCATTTGAACCATTTGAGGCTAAGCGAACGGCGTTCATGATCAACGACCACCCCATGAACACGACTCGCTACCTCACTCCAATTTTGTGTCGCCATTTTGACTGGATTGCGATCCACTAAGATCCCTAAGGTCTTGGCGATTGAAGACCGTCGCCTAAGAAATGACTACCTGATCGAAGCCTCTCAACGGTAGGAATGTGCATTTACGATCATTAATGCGAGCACCAGCAAAACGACAAAATGAATCCGAGGTGTCCGTAAGCCTCGGTACGTCCTCGACATGTCGCACTAAAACCATGAAGTCATTGGCGTATGCACGGACCGAAAAAAGTTCCTCCAATATAATACAGCCACGTAACTGCATGGCGAGGCGGCGAAGTAAGGGCTCTAAGAACAAGAAAAAAAGGGACATGGATAAGGGGCCTCCCTGGGGTAAAGCCTGTCTGATCGATATCCGGTGACCTTTCACAATCACCGAGATAATGATACCGGTAAAATGGCGACACTTAGTCTGTTGTCTTTTGTATTAATTTTCCATAAATCTTGCTTCCATCATCGCTAACTATGTCAGAACTGCTTTCTCGTGTCCATCTTCATCAAAGCCAAATCGAGAAGCACATCGAGAACATTCTTCCTCATTCTTCTGTGTATTATTCTTATCACCAATGTGGATGCATGAGCTGTTAAGCTGATTGTGCGACAGACCTGCATCATACTAGAGTAGCATTTGTTTCATACACGTAAGTACTTCAGTCGTGCGTAACAGGTGGAACATAGTGGACCGCTTGGCTGCTTGCTTCTGTTGCGCCATAACCAGAGCCAGTTTTGTGTCGTCGTTCAACTTTAAACCGGTCCGAACTTAAGCTCCAGAGCTTCGAAGATTGTGACTGATTCCAGTGACGGATAACCAATCACGTGATTAAAGCACCTTGTAACTTTTCGCCCATTTAACCGCAATCATTATGTTTATTTTTTGTGATCAGTCTTTGCGAAATACGATCATCACCTACACTACCTGTGGATAAAAACAGGTCTTCGAAAGCAAGTTTCATATATTCTAAACCGACACAGTATTGTCCAAATCAGCAAGGAACTTTCCCGTAGTCATACACAGAGCTAGACTCTATAAGTAGGGCGGCATGTGATTTGTACGGATCACGACATCCTTCTCTGTTAAGCACACTCTCTTTCAAATACACCTGCCGCTGTTCGGATTGCGTTACATGCTCTGGTCACACGCTCCTGTTACGTCCGCACTTTGTCGATGGACTGGATGGGCATACACCAATGACTTTAAGTGCCTCCACAGCCACAGCACGTTCGTCTCCGGTGAATGATGGGGACATGATACTGGAACTACTCGGCGAGGATATGGCCTAAAAAACGATGCGGTATGGTGCCCCGTTGTACAAAGTTCTACAATAGGACTGGTAATCGGTAATACAAAACACTTGTTAACCTGTTTGGTTAAGTGTCTGGCTCAGTGATCTGTCACCTGCAACTGCTGCGCATTAACTGATTCTGAAGCAATCATGTCGCCACAATTTCACGTTTACACGAAAAATGGCATCAGACATCGCGACGGTACAGCAGTAACTTACTGTGCCATGACATGAGAATGCCGTCTTACTTGTAAATAGAACGGAGGCTGTGAACTGGGGATGTTCAATGATCCATATCTCAACATCTTCTTCTTTCCGAACATTTCATTATTTTCTCCTTTCAGTTTTGAATAATACTACATCCTGCAAGAATATCTGAAACTTTTTAAAACAGCATGCATCAGTTAACGGCTAAATAGTGAGAAAAATCCCGATGGTATATGATTACAGGCTGAGTCAGCTTCCGAACTATCTGCTAAGTCGGTCAAGATATCTGTCTGCAGAAGACTCTTTTACAGATTTTCTTTGTGCTGAAACGTCCAAATGAGTGAGCATAAAACTTGTTCCACAGATCTATAACAGACGGACGTCGTCAGTAACGCCGTATTACCATGTGAAGCTGCCCGGCGATTTCTCCTGAAAACTGGATTGATCTACGCTTCTTTTCCAATCGCTTGGTACCGTCAGTTGCTCCAGCTACCAAGTGTCTCCAGTGACCTATAATAAACTGGTAATTGAAGGGGTGCAACTTCTTTGAGTGACCTCTGTAGAATGGCTCAGCTTCTCATCCGGCCTTGATGCGTTTCCTCTGGCTAGGGATTTCAGTTGATTTCCTATATCATGAATATTTGTCTCAAAACTAACAGATCAATGTTTGTGCAATGAATGAAAGTAGTATCCGAATTACGATCTGTTGTGATTTTCGGAAAATGGCAATGTGGTCTTCCCTTATCGTCTAGCATTTCTGTGCCAGTATGGCCAAGGAAGTGACTGATAGATAATTCCGGTTATTTAAGTGGATTTCCAATGAAATTATTCATCTTCAGTGGAGTACAACTGGCAGTAGTCTCAGAATGAGCTCGTTGATTTCCACCAACCTGCCAAAACGAGCTACGTATACCGTTTCTGCTGGTTCGTATGAAACTTTCCACAAGTCCACAGTGCATACACGGTAATCGAGAATGTACGTTGCTAAATTTTAACTCCATGTCATGTGTGTGCACGTTTCTGCAAACAGCATTAAACATAAGTACAAAGCAAATAGGTCAGTTAAATGTCTCATCCGGAATTCTTCCACCTACCGCCATCGTAGAAAAGGTCTTCACCTTGTGTGTATTCAAACAGATCGCCTTATGTCCATTGTCAAGTTTTTGTTTTTTGTTTATGTTTTTGAGAATCAGAACTGACCGAATTATGTCCAGCAATTATGGAATCGTTTTCAACGTAAATGTAAAACTGCAATAGCAAAACGAACATTCAAATTAAATAAAGTTTTCTCTGAATGTACGAACCAACTTGCCTTATTACCGAAAGTGATTTGGTTCCATCCACAAGAAGGTCAGATGCATGTGAGAAGATTGCTAAGAATAAGTAAATAAAAAACACAGATACTGTATCATCATCACTATTCCCTGACAGTGTCAGTAGTTTATTTTCCACTACTTACGACCATACGTAGTGGGAGATAGAAGTGAAATATTCCGTAGTAAGTAAGTTCGTACTGGCTGTGATTCTCGGCTTTGCATTATCATTATTCGGATCGTGTTATAATGCTTTATAGGTTCATTAAAATATGTCACATATGTTTTTAGGCGTTGGAAGTCAGGACCTTGCAACATGTGTGGCCGACCTACATCGTCGTCGACTGTATGTGATGATCGCCCTCCCTTTCATAGCATTTTGTCACCAACACCCAAACCTTGAGATGTCAAACACTTAGATCAATAGCAGACGTTGTGCGTCGATAGAGTATCAACCTGCTATTCTCGAGAAAAAGGAAATAAATAATATTCATTGTACCTCTACTCCACGTTCCCTATTCTTTCCTTGGTTCCTTGGTTCCTGGAGTGTAGGAACGAGATATGGTGGCCAGTCCTCGAGCTGCGATCACTGCTCACTTTGCAGCCACACCTTAAAAAAAGAAAAGAAAGGAAGTTGGCAGTGCTTGAGATCCAAGTCCCGGTTGGAACATCACTGATAACATTTTTTTATACGTGAAACAGTTACATGGTTAATTGGGAGAACATTTTCCTGACATGTAAAGGGTCTTTTCGGAGTTTGTAGCAGTGTTTTTTTGGCAGTCTGCTTTCGCTTCGTTAGTTGATAATAGTAGCAAACCTACAGAGTACCTTTGTATAAACAGGTGTGTTCTTCTCTATGAAAGTGAATGTTACAGGTTTGCTACTTTCAACCAACGAAGCGAAAGCAAACGTCATCAATAACATTGCTACAAACTCCGAAGCGTCATTTTATATGTCAGGAATATCTCCTCCCTTATAACAATGTTGACGTGTAAACTGTTTTCGAACTCGGGACGTTTAGGACGACGAGCTAACGCCTTACCTACTTACCTACCAGAGCTCTCTGTGATCTTTCATCACCTATACGCTTGTCCTATACTCCATTGTGCTGGTGTTACTTTTAATTATCGTTTATGCATGTTCTACTGTGTGACAGTACCCAGTACAAACTAAATCGGTGTTGGTTTGGTTTATATTCTATTGACACACAACGTTTGGTACCGATTTGAGTGTGTGATATGTGGAGGCTTGGGTGTAAGTATAAGAAATAACGACACAATTTAGATTTTCTAACTTTTATTTGCATGCTACCGAGTGCACGTTCATCGGTGTTCTAATTTGGATGGAGTGATATATCAATAACAACAAAGGCGTAACTGAAATATAATTGTGTAAACGTGCTTAAGTGTGATATGCGTATAAATTACAAGATCTACGACTACACAAAAAGAGCTGAAAGACTGAAGAATTTCCTCATTCTGCGACGGGACCAAATTGAGCACCGGTGTAACACGGAAAGCGCATCTAGAAGTTATTTTTGGAATCTCAAATAGTTGATCACGATGTATTCATCATTGAGTTATTCATTGAAAGAAACTGATTAGGGTTATTGCTACTATGGTACGTCTAGTACCTGAGGGAAACAACATGAACTCAGGAATGGTGAATGGGTATGATTGCTGACCTTGGCCGGTTTACCCTGTGAGGCATTACCTCTGTTCTTCACTTTTCATCTCCAAATAAAAAGTAAATGATTTTAGTAGGTTGAAGGAAGGAATTATGATTTCAAACTTGATTACTCTATATCCAAGCTATGGATTAAGGATCCAAAAAATTGCCACCTGATTAAAGGAATTTCTAGAGGCGCGCTCAAACTTCTTCCTACTTTGTGATGCACTAGATAAGTAGAAACGAAAATTTGCTTTTGACGTCTACTCGACGTTCGAATCGGTCAAAGTTGTACCATTAAATGGATCATAAACTTTTCAGGTGAACAATTCCGGCACCTGCTTGAAGTGGACAGAGAAAATGAACAAAATTCGTGTGAAAACGTTGAGTGAGGATCTCAGCACCTCGAGATGTATGAATCTCCAGCGCGTTAACCATTTCGCCAACACGGCCCTCTCTTCTTTCTCGGCCATAACTGAAAGAATACATTGTATCTCATTAAGACATCAGATGTGGGCTGCTAGGAACTGTTAGGCATTTGATACATTGGACGCACCGGTTTCCTTTCCCTCTTGGTGTCGTTACTCTATCGACATTCCTGTTAGTCCTCCCATATTCATCTCTCAAATCGGCTTTAATCAGCTGGGTGGGGGTGGGGGGAGGGATGGGCAGAGTAAGTAAAGTATGGAGTAATATGAAGGAGGCATAAGTAGGACAGCCAACAGACACACACACACACACATGCCTTTATTTTGTTGCAGTTTTATTTTTGTTATTATTGCTATAGTATTAGGCTTTGGTTTACTGAGCCATACTGCAAACTGCTTGGTACAAATGTCAACTCATATATGTGGAGAAGACATAGCATAAATAATGTGAACAATGGTTTTAAATTAATTTGCTGTTTCATATATGTTCAATACTTAGAGCTAAGGAATCTTCACGTATCAAATGTAGCCAGAAAACAAGAAGTAGTGTTCAAGAAAGAATGAAAGGCAAACACACAGAGATTAACAAGAGTATGCACTTACAAATAACAAATCATATTTCACATAAACATAGTATTATTTCGTGTAAACCAAATAAGGCCTTTCTTGAATGACACCTCAGGTTGGCTGCCGCATTATAAAATCAACTTCATTCAATATTTCGGCGATCCAGCTGTTCCCCATCTTTATCAGAAACCTGCTGCTGTGTCCTGTTGAAAATTGATGCCAAGGTTGCAGGTCCTCGTAATACACAGGCCTCTGAGGACACTTTCTATACTCATTACTCCGGGAAAGGCTAAAATTTCATACAGGAACTTTATTTATCCTCCTGGGTTTTGAGCTTGGGCTTTGCGAATGAAAGTTTTGTATTGGTTTCAATGAAATGTTCTGGGACCGAATAAGATTGAAATACCAAATTTTTTAAAAAAATCTTGTGAATCATAAAAGTATTAGGACAGGCACACTCACATATACTACATCACTCATCAAACTCGTTTTCCATCCTAATAATGACCAATTTTCACAGATTATCTTTAGAGATTTCATTTGTAATCTAACAACTCAAGTATATAAGCATTTTTACGTAAGTCCCGCAAAATGTTAGTTAATTATTATGCCATAAAATACTATCATAAAATTGTTCACTCCAGTGCCTTCAGAAAGTACGTTGCACATTGTTGTAAATTTTATTGATTGCTGCATGAAACATCAAATTGACACAGATACATGACAATGTTTTGTAACATATTTATCAAAGCTCTGTAAGCAAGACTCGAAACGTTTTAACAGTCTCCCACTTTCTCGACTATATAAGTCTGCTCCTTGGCCACGGATCTATTGTAGATCAGCTGTGTAAATATCTTCATCGTCGGAAAATCTGTGATTGTTATGAATCAGTTCCTCGATACCTTCACATTGTCGTCTATGCTAGACGTACAATTCGATGGTCTCCATTGGCGATCAGCATGACCCTCATCTGACCTGTTTGGTCAATCTGTTGGCAAAATTTCACTGTTGCTGAACGCGATATTGAATGTGGTCCATACAGCGTCAAAATTCACGGTTAATCTGTGTGTCAGGCGTTATGCCCACAGTGATCGTACTGTCCCATTTAATTTAAACTGCAGAACGGTGTCTGGAGGGCAACCAGAGCATGTACTGTCTCCCGACAACGCGTCACACTTGTTGCACAAGCATGGGCCAACATGTGTCACTTACTTTTCCAAGTCCGTATGTATATGACACTTTAAACTGTTTCTTATATTTGCTATCTGTCTCTTTCGCTCTGTCTCTCCGTCCGAACAGGCCAAGAAGGCCCAACGGTTCCGACCGGCCACCGTGTCATCCTAAGCCCGTAGGCATCATTGGATGCGGATATGGAGGGGTAAGTGGTCAGCAAACCGCTCTCCCGGTCATAGGTCAGTTTACAAGACCGGAACCGCTACTTCTCAAACAAGTAGCTCTTCAGTTTGCCTCACAAGAGCTGAGTGAAAATACCGCTTCTCAAACGGGCTCGGCAGACAGCATGGTGGCCCATCCAAGTGCTAGTCCAGCCCGACAGCGCTTGACTTCGGTGATCTGACGGGGATCGGTGTTATTACTGCGGCAGGGGAACTGTTATGGAATTGCAAAAAATAAACTTCTTTCTCTTTCTCTGGAACTAAACGTATTCTGCATTTAGTGTCCTATACAAATGTGATTTGGAGAAGATCATTACAGCAGAGGTCAAAGCTCTCCAGTACGCAGATGATTTATGCCTTTTTTCTACACTTAAAGGCCAAATCTCTGTGCCTGACGTAAGACAGGCACAGCACTCAGAATCAACTTTTACAAGTTTTATTCAACATCTCAGGTAGATGCACTGTATGAAACATCCTTACTGTTCCATTGGCATAGGCTTTGGTGTTCTGGTGCGCTTCCTCATTGGAAAAGCGTAATGTTTGTCATCATATTCCGCCTTCTCTTCTTCGCTCTCCATTCTACGTCTAGTATTCTCTGCTGTGTATGTGCCGAATGGAGACTTAGCGCTACACCTATAAAAAGCATCACTGTGTTGTTTTGAGGAAGTAAAAGATCTCTTACTCTATAGCGCAGGGTATAGTAACATTTTGAAGCGTTATCTATAGTGAGACTAGTCCAGAAGTACAGAAATTACACTGTGTTACGGCTTGGTAACATTTAATTCCAGTTCGCCTGGGATAAAAGAAGCAGGAGATATTGTGTGAGCCTCCATTGTGCCTCATAACTCCTCACTTGATGTAACATAAAACTAATTCGAAAACATCTGCATACCCGCACTGTTCGATATTGCACTTCACCGCAGTCCCATTGAAGCTGAAGCATTGATCGAAGCATATAATTCATTTTTTCTCAACGTTTTGAAAAAATACGTCTATTAACGCAGATTTTACAGTTTCAGGAGATTATTCCAACAAACTGAGGCAAGGGTCAAATCCTTGTCAGAGCCAGTCCACAAAAAAAAACCTCACCTTTTCGTTTGTTATTTAGTCCACGTTTGAGGCGGCGTCATGGTTGTCTTAATGTGTAGGCACTGGTTTACGCGTATAGTGATTTTGTTTTGGCTTCTCAGGTGCTACGCAGCATTTTCTGCTGTTCGTGCCTTCCCTGCAGGAAGAAAACGAAGAAACCGAAGAAAACGAAGACAGAAACAGCTTATGTGGAGCGCTACACAAGTAGGAAAGAGTGGAAGAAAGACCTTGATGCTGGAATAATGGATCTGAACATGGTGAGCAGCTCCAAGACGTATCAAAAACGGCACAGCGAAGTTAAAGCATTACTGAAATTAGTAACGATGTTTATTCTTGTAGCAAAATCTGTTCTTTTAATTTCCCAGTTTTTTTCAATATTCCTACTATTTGTTTTAGTTTTCTGGTTTATATTAAATCTTAAATTAGACCCTACAAACATATACAAATTTTTGTTGTCTACTTCTAATTTTGGAGAACTGTTGTTAGTCTTTCTTTGATATCTTTACGTTCTCAACGGTAATATAAATTCGACGAGATGGCTTCAATTATCACACTCAATTTCCAAGTACAGTTCTTTATTTTATGCACTTCAAAGATTATAATTGTTGTATCATGTTATGTTCATCTGAACAGTCAAAAGAGACACTCTCCTTTATTGTTTGTGGTTCACTATCCAAATCTCTTTGCCCTCAGCCACCAACGATCACTTCCCATTAAGAAGTTCAAATCTCACCTTAAGATAATATTACGTGTTTATGAAGCAACTATATTTTCATAACTAATAAACATATATTTAAATAAGAAGCGTAGTATTATATAGTCGAAATATTTGTTTTATAACAGGACAAATACTAACAATTAAATAAATCCGTACAAATAAAGTAATGGATGTGTTATTAATAATTGCAAACCATATAGTGTTTGTTCGCTTTCATTATTAATTTCTGCAGCAGTATTATCATAAACATACGTTTTAAACGGAATTTGTTCACTTTGTTTGCATTAGAACTATCCTTGCGTTTATTAATAGGGAAAATTTGACTGAAAGCATTGGCACTTACGAATACTTGCTTGTTTTGCCATTTGATAACACTGCTACATTATTCGATGGAGAAGTACTGGCTTTGTGGCATCAAAGCCGAGGTTCTGGAACTATATAAATACAAGAACAATTGCCAATGAAACTTAGATGTTATCAAAATACTGGAAACCATTTAGGCCATTGAGAAATATTCTGTAACGGTGGATCAAGTATGTTTACTTAGGGAGGTACCTAAACGAAACAATTGCCCTACAATAATAGGGAGTAATATTATGGGTGTGAACCATTACAGAAAAAAGATATAGTACCTTTAGAGCAAGTATAGAATTTCAGAAACAGTTACACCGTGCGATGAATCTGAATTATTATATGCGGCTAAATTTATTCCATGTAATAATTTATCAGGACACCTAATTCATGTATTAACAAGGTATTACACTAATTAGTTTACTGCAGCAGATGATTTAGTGTGGTATTATTAGCATAATTTTATATTTTCGTTTCCAAGTTTAATGTTTATATTTGTATACAAAATTTACTATGTAACTTAGAGTTCACATCTATGCATAAACGTGTACTGATGTAATTACTAAGCAAAATATCATCTTAGACGTTATACACACCCTGGGCCACAGATAGTCAATTATGGTTATGGAAAATGAGTCTGTTGACGGGTTTCATTTTTCTTCATGGGCTAATCTTTTTATATCAATATGTTTACCACACTGCGTCGGCAGTTAGCAGCAGTCCCATTAACCTGCGTCCAATCCTGTTGAGCACGTTCCATTAAAGGCTTACCTCACCTTTTCACTCTTGTGCCTACTTTATTTGATTTATTATTTTATAACCGCTCCCTATAACACAATGAAACACATTGTTCAGAATTTACATTTATCGACTGAGTATGTGACCAAAAATCCATTCAAGTGTGGCAAGTCTAATCTCTAGAGTATTCTTATGTGTTAGTTATATACAATACTACTTGAGTCAGTAATGGCAAAAGCAAAACATCCACAGTTTATGGAGTACGGGCGCTTCAGAGAGAGAAGGGAGCCAGAATATCCGTCCATCTTCGAGATCTTTCCCTGTCAGCCGACTCCAGGACCAGCCCCTCGCATGAAGAAAGAAGAGAATAATAAGGACGACACTGGGAAGGACGGCCGTGCAGTGGTGAGCGAACATCAGTACTACCGGGTTTGCATCGCAGAATCAGTCACTCTCCCAGACAGCTCTCTCATTTTTACACGTGGGCCTAAGTAAGGAACGCACTTTGTTGTAATCCATTAATACAAAATAGCAGTGGTTACAATATCCTAAAGTAAATGTGACATAAAACGGAATGCTATTGCTGTGGAAAGTAAACTTCCGTTGTAAAATTACAAGGATACGTAGTACACCACCAGTTTGAAACAAGAGCTAAAAACGCATGTTAACAGTCGATTCAGTCTTACATGGTTTCGCATGTGCATTCGACATGCTATCTCAAGTGTTCAGTACACGATGTACGGTCATACGGAGTGTTAGTTTCAATACCTGTTCGTGAAACTAAGTGCTGCTATGAACTGCAGTGGGCATATGCTGTCGGTAATAAGAGGCACAAATCCGACTTTAGCTTCTATTCAGTAGCTGCACGAGAAATACACACGACACCAATGCGACATAATATGGTTTACAGTTCCAGTGCTTGTGGCCTCCATCAATGCGACATGCAGAATAAGGTTTTGAAACATGAAGAATAGTTAATAAGAATATAAGTAACCAGACCAAACGTCACGAAGATATAAAAAAGACTTGCATAGTGTGTGTGGCTATTAAACAAAAGGCAACGATGGGGTCGTAATCTCTTCGTGTAGTCTTCCAGAACGTGAATTTGTGATAGACTAGGCAGCGCCATTGAGCTTTACACGAATATTCACGTGACGATCAGAGGATCAAGTGAGAGAAATTATGGTGGTAACAGAGAGTATTATAAATATAAATGCAGGTTCACACCAGCAAATTTTCTTGTTTACAAATGCCTGCGTATTTTACTATGTTCTTGCTGTACGTATACTTCTGCTCTACTGTCGCATTTATGAAAAAAGATGCATCACAACCGTTATATACAAAACGGATCACAGACAATGTCTATGTTTTTCGAGTCATATATCGATTGACTTTGTTCAGCTTTTTTCATATGGTGTGTATTACACAGTCCGCGGACAACAATCTGGTGTTTATACACTTTGCACACCTTCACATTCTTCCTCTTTCAGGTGCGGGGTTCATAATTCCTAGATTCCTTATTCGTGTCAACTAACCTTTATTCTGTTAAGTGGTCCCCATTAAAACATTCTGTACCCATTTCATTCGTGTGCCTCTCAGTTCCCTATGTGTCTTTGATATATTATTATTTGACAAACGCCTATAGCATCACATTTCACATTCGTTATTATACACAATTATGGTCTGCGTACTTAATGTACCATCTCTTTAACAAAGCTAAGTCAGTTGTCTAAAGTTTCCTTCAATTAGACGTATGGAATCCTTGCTAAATAAGCGATAGTAAAGTCAAACCATCTGCAGGGCCACGCTGTTGGGCGCGTCAAGAAGAGAAAGGCAGCCGAAGAAATACCACCTTCTGATGACCGCGAGCGCAAAGACACCGAGCAGCGTCGCCGTCGCCGCAAGAGACGTCATAATAAACTGGTCGCCACGCCGCAGGAGGGCCCTGCTGGGGTAAGTCAGCGTCATTACTGCCACGAAGAGCAAGCAGGAGGGGGCGGACAAACAGGTTCAGAGCTACGAAACAACAGCTACTTCTTAAACTGCACGCATTGCAGAATCAGCCACTCTGTCAGATCATGTCTATCGAGAATTTCTGATGCTCCAGACACGCCTCCTCGACTACAAATTCAGGAAGGACGATTTAAGGGATTCGCTCTATTAAAATCAAATAACAGATTGGTTACAACTCGCTGAGGTAATTCTTTGATCGTACGGATAGTTATTACTGTGGGATAGTAAGGACCGATGTAAAATATCAACGGGTTCGGAACTTAACACTCGTGCGAAACACAGCAACTTCAGACAGCTTCATATACGAAAATTATAGATCTGCAGTTGTGCAAGTCACAACTGACCAATGACTACTGCCAGTCGGGGACACATCGAAGTGTGGAATGACGGGGAATGAAACTGTTTGACTCATTTTAAACGCAAGTATGCCGATAACCGTTTTATGTGATTTATGTAAACACGGAGAACCGCAGTCCGATTGACCGACGTGAATTTAACTGAGCACATACTGATATCGCGTAGTGAGCCTTATGCAACTCGACCCATCACCTGCTTAAAGTTTCTTGTGGAAATACCTTCTTTGTTCAGCTTGTCTCTTACAGCGACATGAAATATCGCCTATGTATCAGACTGGAGAGCTGAACTGCTCGATTGGTTGGCTCAGCAAAGGGTGAGCTTAAGTACCTCTAGCTCCAATTTGATTGCGTCTTTAGCTATTTGCTAACAAGGAAAGAGAAAGTTAGCTGCACGGTGGCTATAAATCGTAGTGTCATACGGTCGCACAGCCAGTCCCAAAATGAGCACAAATACTGGCGCCAGGAGCTATCACATCAAAGAGAAAACTACCATGTACGTAAAGATATAGGTATAAGTGGTATTAGCCCAGACTGTTAACGGAACTGAACACTACGGTAGTATACACTCGTACGAAACCACAAGCTGCACTCATGAGACAGTAGGGAACTAGTAAAGTACTCGGGATCAATTACAACAATTCGGCCATTTATGCTTGCAAGAAAGTGATGACTCACCTAACGTACATTGTAGAAGTGAAGTGACTACCTTAACATAGCAGAAACTTGGTAAGAATTAGTCGAAGTTAATCAGACTTCGGATACATTCCAACTATGTTAATGAAATCTGTGACTGACACAAATGGCATACTGAGAACAACTTAAGTTTTTTAAAACAGAAGTGACGAATGAAGAGCATCAGTGCAGTCTTTTCTGGTTTATTATAATCCCATCAACAGTTCTTGACATGATGAGATAAGAATGAGTTTGGAATTACATAACTTAGCCAGACTATTTGTGTGAAATAGTAGTAATAACAGCCAGCAGAGCACACACGACGTCAATGGCACAAGTCGGAAAAATGTGTTACTGCCTCCCACTGGAGCGAATCAGAGATGGCCCAGGAGCCTTGGTGCAGGTTCTGATAGGATTACTCCCAGGCTGAAACCAGATGTTATCCCATCTGTACGTCCACTTCATCCGCGATCAGCATAATAACTGAAGTTTTAGCACGTAACGATACTAAATAAGAGCACGGACAATGTACACGATTTAAAGGGCTCTAATATGACAGGTGTGAACTAACAAAATTGTGCTGTGTTAATAACCTTACAGCAGATATAGGAGCTCTGATACTATACAGGAACAGTGCGAAAATCTACTACGTGTCACTAAATTCTTTCAGTATAACGAGTAATGTTTTATGGGGGCAACTGACGTATAGGTAGTTAATAAGTCCACATGCTTCACTTTTAATTGAAAGTAATACTTTTCTTTGGCACAAGATTCTGCATAATAATGTAAAAATAATTACGTTTTCGTTAGGAAGCTCCCTTAGTGAGGTTACGACAAAGCCATCGACATACCTGTGTGGAACTCAGAAGTATATGTACCGGGTGACCTTACCGATAAACAAATCGCTTCCCACTCTCCTGAGTACCAGCCAATCAGATCCCTTATAACAGTGCAAAATTCTCCATTCCCTATTTAGTTTAACATAATAAACCAGTCATAGGTTCATTGTGCTGGAGCTGAGCTGAGAAACCGGCAGCTTATGACTCCCACCATCTCTCCTATATCACGTTTAGGCAATCAGGCGTTCTCCATGTAGACTCATGTGAGTTCTGTTCTTCCATTCCAGAATTTATTTGCATTATCCTATGTCAGTGCTCGCACGTTTCTTAGCAGAGTCAACAAAATTTCAGTTAATTTCGCTGCAGCCTGTCATCTCAGCGAGCTGTGCTGTTAAGCACACAAGATCCAGATGGTGTTTCGTCTCACGCCAATCTTACCTGTTCACCGTTGTGGGACTAGGAGTTCGGAGAACATGGGAACACAACCTGTAGCTGCTAACTCGCGACGTGCCACCTCTGCGCCAGTGGACACGCCAAGTTAAAACGTGCAGATCAGCTTTCCATCATTTAGGATGCAGACACGAACAGTGCCTCTGCCGTCGGGCTCAGCCCACATGCAGTATACTGTGGCCTGACATCGACACACGCTCCCTTCTTCTGGTGGCCTGTGTTCAACGTGTAGTCAGTAGGATTCCGCTCTACTCATTTAAACAGTCGCCCAGATTCAGGAAATAATAAGGAAATCTAGTGTTACGAAGGTAATCCCAAAAGTAAGGTATCCTATTTTTTTATATGTTTGTGTGGCAATCGGTCACGATGTTATGAAGAATGAGTCACGTGCTGTGCTGAGGCGCTCAGTCTTGGCTTGGCACTCGTTGAGAATGGAGCTCTCATTGGATGATACCGCCAAGTGCGAATTGCGCACATTTATCCAGTTTTTGAACGAAAAGGGCACTGCGTCGATTGAAATACATCGCCAATTGACGGAAGTGTATGGTGAGTCCTGCATGGATGTCAAAAATGTTGGTAAGTGGTGTAGAGAGTTTGCAGATGGTCGGACCGTAATTCACGACGAACAAAGGAGCGGGAGACCGTCAATTTCTGAGGAGACAATGATGAAGGTTGAGCAAAGCGTGAAGATCGGAGAATCACCTTGGATGATCTCTGCACGTTGGTCCCTGGGGTTTCCCGAAGCACCGCTCACAGAATTTTAACGGAAACATTGAACTACCAGAAGGTGTGCGCAAGATGGGTGCCACGCATGCTGACTGGGACCACATGCGGCAACGAGTTGATGCTTCCCGCCTGTTTCTTCTCCGCCTTGCAGAAGACCAGCACAACTTTCTGGACTCAGTTGTTATTAGGTTAAAAGAACGTTTGGCCGGAAAGTGATTTAGCTCCGTCGACAAGGTGAGAGAAGAGGTTCATAACCTTCTGAACAGCATGGCGGCGAGCTGGTATGACATGGGCATTCAAAAACCTACAAAAATGCTTCTACAGAAATGGTGATTATGTCGAAAAATAGCTAAATGTTCAAGCTGTAAACTTATGTTAACCATTGTAGAAACTAACAGGTCTATGTACTTATAAAAAAAAAATAGATCTTACTTTTGGGATTGGCTTCGTAGATACGAAAATCACTGACGTCAATTTCAACAAAAACTCTTATTTTCTGCTTGGAATTGATTTCGATTCGGTGGGTTAGTGAAGTTAACGGAGTCTGACTATGGCACCAGACAGGGTTTACAAAAACGTTTGCACAACACACTGGTTTGAGATACATGCTTACTTTACTGTGTATTTGGCATACATAAGTTTGTGCTGTACTGTGTTAAGTAGTAAAGAAAATACATTCACGAAAGTTACCTACAAAACAGGCCACGAAAAATTTTTCATGTGGTTAGATCTATCACTTAACAGGCTGGTTTCATTCTTCTGTGTGAGCTAAACTCATTATGTCGAATGGTTCAAATGGCTCTGAGCAGTATGGGACTTATCATCTGAAGTCATCAGTCCAGTACAACTTAAAACTACCTAAACCTAACTAACCTAAGGACATCACATCGTCCACGCCCGAGGAAGGATTCGAACCTGTGACCGTAGTGGGCGCACGGCTCCAGACTGAAGCGCCTACAACCGCTCATCCCCGGCGGCCGGCTCTTTATGTCTTCTCGCACATTATGCATTGTTCTGTAAGAAACTGTTTCTTATATTCCAATCTAGGGACATCGTCTCAGCTTTTCCTATCAAGCGCTTGCGCAACTATTCAGATAGAAATACACTCCTGGAAATGGAAAAAAGAACACATTGACACCGGTGTGTCAGACCCACCATACTTGCTCCGGACACTGCGAGAGGGCTGTACAAGCAATGATCACACGCACGGCACAGCGGACACACCAGGAACCGCGGTGTTGGCCGTCGAATGGCGCTAGCTGCGCAGCATTTGTGCACCGCCGCCGTCAGTGTCAGCCAGTTTGCCGTGGCATACGGACCTCCATCGCAGTCTTTAACACTAGTAGCATGCCGCGACAGCGTGGACGTGAACCGTATGTGCAGTTGACGGACTTTGAGCGAGGGCGTATAGTGGGCATGCGGGAGGCCGGATGGACGTACCGCCGAATTGCTCAACACTTGGGGCGTGAGGTCTCCACAGTACATCGATGTTGTCGCCAGTGGTCGGCGGAAGGTGCACGTGCCCGTCGACCTGGGACCGGACCGCAGCGGCGCACGGATGCACGCCAAGACCGTAGGATCCTACGCAGTGCCGTAGGGGACCGCACCGCCACTTCCCAGCAAATTAGGGACACTGTTGCTCCTGGAGTATCGGCGAGGACCATTCGCAACCGTCTCCATGAAGCTGGGCTACGGTCCCGCACACCGTTAGGCCGTCTTTCGCTCACGCCCCAACATCGTCCAGCCCGCCTCCAGTGGTGTCGCGACAGGCGTGAATGGAGGGACGAATGGAGACGTGTCGTCTTCAGCGATGAGAGTCGCTTCTGCCTTGGTGCCAATGATGGTCGTATGCGTGTTTGGCGCCGTGCAGGTGAGCGCCACAATCAGGACTGCATACGACCGAGGCACACTGGGCCAACACCCGGCATCATGGTGTGGGGAGCGATTTCCTACACTGGCCGTACACCACTGGTGATCGTCGAGGGGACACTGAATAGTGCACGGTACATCCAAACCGTCATCGAACCCATCGTTCTACCATTCCTAGACCGGCAAGGGAACGTGCTGTTCCAACAGGACAATGCACGTCCGCATGTATCCCGTGCCACCCAACGTGCTCTAGAAGGTGTAAGTCAACTACCCTGGCCAGCAAGATCTCCGGATCTGTCCCCCATTGAGCATGTTTGGGACTGGATGAAGCGTCGTCTCACGCGGTCTGCACGTCCAGCACGAACGCTGGTCCAACTGAGTCGCCAGGTGGAAATGGCATGGCAAGCCGTTCCACAGGACTACATCCAGCATCTCTACGATCGTCTCCATGGGAGAATAGCAGCCTGCATTGCTGCGAAAGGTGGATATACACTGTACTAGCGCCGACATTGTGCATGCTCTGTTGCCTGTGTCTATGTGCCTGTGGCTCTGTCAGTGTGATCATGTGATGTATCTGACCCCAGGAATGTGTCAATAAAGTTTCCCCTTCCTGGGACAATGAATTCACGGTGTTCTTATTTCAATTTCCAGGAGTGTATTTATGTCAACCTCCCACTAATCATCGACCTTTCATTCTTGTATCCCACAGTTCTCTACCTTATTTAATATCATAGTTTTCAACTGACATCTTATAGCCTAAATTTAGGGGCTGCTAATTTAATATATAATCTGTTTAAGAATGCTAAGTTAAGTATCTAAAGCTTTATCTATTATTGATATATGCCATCCTAGCTTCATAAGTAACTATAACATCAAACCACCCACAGGTCCACGTTATTGGGCGCTTCAAAGTCAATCAGGTCGCAGAAGATAATCCACCGTTTAAGGATGAAGACAGGGACCTGCCTACAAAAAGAGAGATGTGTCCCGAGGAACGAGATATAATGCTGGTCGATGCGCCGCAGGAGGGCCCCAGTGAGGTGAGTCGACATCATTGCTAACATTAAGAGTATGCGTGTGAGTGCGATGAGGAAACAGCTGGGTCTCCGATTGTTCACACTGCATAATTAGCCACTTAGACGGGTGATATCAATCGAGAAAATCTCATGATTTGCACATATCTCCATGCCTGTAAAATGCAGTTGTCTCTCATCTTTACATGAAGAATTAACAGACTGATTCACGATATTAGAATCCAATAAAATAGCAACCTTGGGTTCGAAGACCCAAATGTAAATATAAAGTACAACTCAGGGAATGTAAGATTATGTTGTAAAACTGTCACGGGTTCGGCAAATATTACTCGTGTTACAGACGCTAGCCTACAACGATTGTGAGTCTGCCAACTGTAGAACTCTGTCATGACGGGTCTCAACGGTCCAAAGGCTGCTACCAGTCGGAGACACATCCGTTTAGCAGTACTGCACGTACCAGCAATGCTGTAAGATCAGCAGCTGAATTTCAGTTTGCGACAAAGTCGTAATTGACCTAGTGCAACCTATGGCATTTTCTGTGTAATACCATTTATGATTGGCTTGTCTCTTACAGAGATGTAAGACTTCGGAAAATATCCTACTGAATCACAGCTGGAAAATTATACGGTTGCTAGTGAGGGTAAGAACGTCTGGCTACAGTCCGATTGCTGCCGTCGTCATTTGCTATCAAGGATAACGGAAGTTCTTTAGATGCTGCTGTGTAATGCAAATTAGGACCACAGTAGCATATTTCATCTAGTCAGTCACATCTTCAACAGTCACATTAGCGCAAAGAAATATCACAGTAAATGGCAAAACTTGCTATGCACTTATATACAAATAAGTACAACTAGGCAAACCTCTTAGTCGAGCAGAGCACTTCTGCGTGCTACACAGGAGTCTGTGGATATGAAACCAGCAGCTGGGATTAACTGCCGCCATGAATACCACTAATGAACATGTGAAACGGTAGAGGGCGGATAAGATAGGCACAACAGTTACAACACCTCAATGATTGTTGCCTACAAGCAGGTTATTATATCCCATCTAACACGGATGGTTGAAATGGTATAATTACTACATCTAGTACGTCCGCTTGATAACGGTACTTTGGTATCGTCTCTTGAAACAACTGAGCAGGATATATTCGGCCTCATAAACATTCCATCTGTGTAAATAAATGACCGTCTGACCTAAAGAACATTGTCATCCCTCTTCCAACACTGGTCAGACAATGAGAGCACAGTTCGATCCAATTTCGTGGGGTCTTCATTGCTCTGTTACAACACTTCTTCGAACATTGAAACAAACGTTGTCTGATAAAAGGATTGTCCGTCCATACTATCAATTTAACTTGAGAAGAAGTGCAGTGGCCCAGGTTATGAGAAACGATTACTGTCTCTCATTGAGGCGAATGATAGGTTTCCATCGTGTCTCCTTGCAGGTTCTGCTAGAGATACTATGCCCATATTAGATTTCAACACCATAATACTTAAGTTTTGGAACGAAAAAGATCATTAACAGTGTATTACAACATCCTTCATTGATGATAGTCTATAATGTGGAATTACTTTGTTTTCTAGAGATATAGTCTGCTTTAGAATTAAGCTGATTAAGTTACAGCTACAACAATAGTGAGGATTATACTCTGTTCCAAACTGAGCAACAAGTTTGAGGTAAAGCGTACAAATTATGATTTGACGTATTAAAAAACATTTACTTTGACACAGCTGTTGCGGATTGACAAAAAATTTACTCATAGACGGAGGTTAACAGAGCAGCGTGTGCGAGATACACTATGTGATCAAAAGTATCCCAACATCTGGCTGAAAATGATGCCCTCCATCGGTAATGCTGGAATTCAATGTGGTGTTGGCCAACCTTTATACTTGATGATAGCTTCCACTCTCGGAGGCATATGTTCAATCAGGTGCTGGAAGGTTTCTTGGGAATGGCAGCCAATCTTAACGGAGTGTTTCACTGAGGAGGAGTATCGGTGTCGTTGGGTGAGGGCTGACACGAAGTCGGCGTTCCAAAACATCCCAAAAGGTGTTCTATAGGATTCAGGTCAGGACTCTGTGCAGGCCAGTCCATTACAGGGATGTTATTGTCGTGTAACCACTCCGCGACAGGCCGTGAATTATGAACAGGTGGTTGATCGTGTTGAAAGATGCAATCGCCATCCCCGAATTGCTCTTCAAAAGTTGGAAGCAAGAAGGTGCTTAAAACATCAATGTAGGCCTATGCTGTGGTAGTGCAGCGCAAAACAACAAGGAGTGCAAGCCCTCTCCATGAGAAAAACGACCACACCCTAACACCACCGCCTCCGAATTTTACGCTGGCAGATGACGCTCACTGGGCATTCGCCATACCCACACACTGCCATCGGATGACCACATTGTGTACAGTGATTCGTCACTCCGCACAACGTTTTTCCACTGTTAAATCGTCCAATGTTTACTTTCCTTACATCAAGAGAGGCGTCGTTTGGAATTTATCGGCGTAATGTGTGGCTTATGAGCAGCCGCTCTACCATGAAATCCAAGTTTTCTAACCTCCCGCCACTCGTAGTACTGGCAGTGGGTCCTGATGCAGTTTGTAATTCCTGTGCGATGGTGTGCGTAGTCTGTGATTATTACACATTACGACCCTCTTCAACTGTCGTCGGTCTCTGTAAAACAGACGAGGCCGGACTGTTCCCTTCCGTGCTGTACGTGTCCCTTCACGTTTCCACTTCCCTGCCACACCAGAAACAGTGGAGCTTGGAATGTTTAGGAGTGTGGAAATGTCTCGTACAGACGTATGACACAAGTGACACCCAATCACCTGACCATGTTCGAAATCCATGAGTTCTGCGAAGCGCCCCATTCTACTCTCTCACGATGTCTAATGACTACTGAGGTCGATGACATGGTGTGACTGGCAGTAGGTGGCAGCACAATGCACCTAATATGGAAAACGTATGTTTTTGGATGTGTCAGGATACTTTTGATCACACAGTGTAACTACATTTCTGTCCTCACATGTAGCACAGGCTACTTACTCAAACATGTACCATTTCCGAACATTTAAAGCCTCTTACCATTAGTTGTTCCACTTTCAAAACTTATCATGATCTCCTTCTTCTTCTTTGGTCTTTAACTATCAGGTTGGCTATCAGCAGCTTGGCAAGCATTTCTGTCTCCGGCCCTTTTGTTGAGTGCAGTATAGGTGGTGCAATTTGTGTCGTCCATGATACGGTTGATGTATACTAGACTATGCTTGTCTCTTGTGTACTTCCTTTCTGCTGTCCTTTCAGCAACACTTTTAATGACACCATAATTTCTCATCATATGGCTGACACATGTGGCATTCAATAAGCTTTAGGAGACGTAGCTGCATGTATCATTTTTCTTTCCGCCTTCTGGTATGTCCGTGTTTCACATCTGTGCAGCGGCACACTCCACACAAAATCTTTATGGGGTCTTTCCTCAGGTATTGGGCTATGAAAAGAGATGAGTAAGGTTCCTGCTCTTGTTGAAAGCAGCTGTTGCCTGGTTTATCTGGCTTGCAGTATCCTTCCTTTCTCAGTCAGAGGGTCCTTTCACTCCATAGGGAGCAAAAGGATTCTACGGTCTCCAGTCCCTCTTTGTTAAGTGAGCACTGGGCAACGGTATTTTATCTACTCATCAAGATTTTTGTCTTAACTTTATTAATTTGCATGTTAGGAAGAAATGGGGCTGACTTTCATCTGCATCTCGCTTCTGTAGTTCCGCACATTCACTTAACACTGTAGCATCATCAGAAAATCTCAGCATGTCTGTTATCTTACCTTCAATTTTAATTCCCCGTACAAGTCATAGTGTGTCCCTAAATTCATCTAGAGTCCTCCGAATGTATCCGCTGAATAAGATAGCAGAAAGTGAACAGCCCGGTCGTACACCTTATTTAACAGTGGCTTGCTCTTGATGTTTCCCGCTTCTTATCACTACCGTCTTTTCTCTGTAAAGTTACTGCAGTACTCCTCTGTTCTGATACATTGTGCCATTCACACTCTCAGCATCTCAAAAATCTGTCGCTATACTACACCGTCTAATTCTTTCTATTTGTCGACGTAGGTAATATACAGCGTTCTGGGAGGTATGATCAGTCTTCAGAGATGGGACAGAGACGGTCATTCGAAGAAAAAGAGGCTAGTAAACATGGGCTCTACTATTAGCTTAAGATCTGCAAGCACTTGTTTGGTGTAAGGGATGCCTTTCACGCCAGTGAAGCTGAACAAGTGCCCAAAGGTCTGAAGGTGAACACTTTACAGCCCATATTTACAGGAAATTTTTTTCGTGATTTGGGCCATACTTACACCCCTCAAAATATAGAAGACCAAGACGAGATTTCGTTACAGTATCGAAGATAAAGTGCTCATAGCTGCATTTTAGAGTCCATATTTAGTAGATGGTTAAGCTTCGCATGATCGTTCCTGCCATACACTTGAATACTGACCATTCCTCCTATGGAACACTGCTGCATTCTTGGCTCTTGCTTAGTCTTGTCTCAGGTATTAGCCGTAATCCGAGTATTGCTTCTCGTGTGCCTACAGCTCCTCTAAAGGCAACTTGATCTTCCGTATTTTGTACACCTATGCTTTCTTCAGTCCGCGTTATAATGATAGAGGTCAAGATCTGGGTGGCGTGTGTTATCAAATTGAGGGTGCTGCATTGTTGACATTTGTTTGCAGATTCTTCCTTTTGTGTTGGTGCTGTAACTATTCTTCGAAGACTGTTCGGTGTTCCCTGGTTTCGTGTGTAATTTGTATGAAATGGAACTGTTCTTAATGCAGATGTTGTCTAGCAACTTTGACGAGTTCTGCTGGTTTATCACCATACGTAATTTTTCTCTACTTTCCGTGCTGCTTGCTGAATTGCTAGGTTACAAACGCATCTCACTCCCGTCTCAGCTACTGTATTCCTGCGAGGTCCTGAGACCTTTATAATTGCACTTTGTTTTATGCACAAGTATAGGATAGCATCACTCCCTGTATTTTACCCCTGTGACCCTCAGAAATTGAATTCCTGCCGATTTCCTTTTGCCTTGCAGCAGTCTGTCTTCAGAGTCCTGAGGTCGGAAATGACTTACTCGTCCCCATTCCTCCGCGCAACCTAAATTCATCTCCACAGAAATTCTCTGCTACCGATGTCTTCATTAATTCGTATTAGAATTTTCGTGACCATTGCGTTAACTTTGAAACTTGTTAGCATTTGGTCTGTCTGGGAATGGGAATATTACATGTTTTAGAAAGTATGAGTGTATTTTGCCTGCTTAGGCACCTGTTTCAGGTTCCCTACCAGTGATCTTAACAATTTTGAAACACTGTAGTGTACGCAAAGAGTCTTATTTCGAATTGGGTCTTTTACTGCTGTGTCAAACTCTTTTTAGTGTACCATATTTCACTTAGAATCGTCATCCATTCCCTTTTTTAAGTCGGCTTACTTTGTAGGACCCATTCTGACGTTAAACCCAGCTTTCAGATCTCCGTCCTTTCGTTCTTAATGGCTTCCCTTTTCCATAATTTTCCCGTATATGGCATCTAACATTCCGATTGTTACACAAGCTTCTATTGTTTCGCGTGTCTTCTGCATCCAGCCTTGTTTTCCCGTTTTCAGCTTAATGCAAAACTTATTTTTACGTGTGTATATTCTCGTTTGAGGCTTCACTTCCTGTTTTTCTTTTTTACTTTTCTTCTTTAAACAGTTGAAATCCGCATGTGGTGAATTAGACGAGAATTCTATTGGAAACAATATTTCTGCCCATTTTATTCTTAACTGCTCTATTTACTTCATGTGTTCAAGTTTTCCATTCGTCTTCTAATGCAATGATTCCCTTTTGTCACTTGGTTTTAGACTTACCTCGGACCATTTTTCCAGATTTCAATCTTTCTGCAGCTTCTTCAGTTTCGATTAGGCCGTTATATCCAATAAAGTATGGCTATAGTCCAAACTGCTACTGGAAAGGACAACGTGTTTAAAATCTGGTTTCAAAATCTCTGTCTTGTTAATACACAATTTCAGCGGCTTTGAAATCATAGGAAATAAGAGCCAATGGGGAATTATGCGTCATTTGCGAATCCCCAAACCGCATAACGCTTGTAACTGACACAGTTCTTCGTCGGGTGGTAGTGTCACTTTCCGAGTCTATACCAGCACTACACAAGGCGAAAAGAGCGACATACGTAAAATTTATATCCCGTACTTCAGTTGACGTATACAGGTCAACTGAAGAATAGGATACCAATGCTAACGAAAACGAAGAAATCGACGCACGTTAAATTCGCATCCCATACTGCAATTAACCTACACAGATAGACTGGATTTCGAGATACAACTCATATATGTCAACTGAGGTATTTTACGCTAGCACTACGTTTATCCTTTTTTTATTATTTTTTACTGCAGCACTAGGACTCAAACAAGCGATAACCTTAACATTATAACGAAATATTACTGGACGTTATATATGTCTACCACCTGTTTTTCTTTCCCACACTCCTTAGTTTACGAACACTTGTCTCAGCTGTTGAATCTGTGTAGTAAATCATCTCTGGCAAATTCTGACGTCATTGGTCAGAGCCGACGGGTTGTATCCCGTTCTTCAGTAGGCCCGAAACATTTAAGTTACAGATATGCTGCTAGTATGAGGATCACAGCGATACATTATTGTGCAGTTGGTGATAATGGAAGACCCTCTTTTTCATACCATACACTAAGTCATCAACTTCTAATGCCTATGCCAGAATAATATTCCAATATCTTACTCGCTAAATGTTAAACATTACCACTACAATTGAAATTTTGAATTTCATTGGAATCTGGTATAAAACAGTGATGATCTATGTAAACCTCTAATTCGCCGTATGATTGAAAACTCTTAACAATTATTATTTCATACTGTAAGCTCTAGTGTATAATGTTGTTCCTAGTTTAACCAAGCACCTAACACTATGTTGGTATCCTAGGTGGATGCTTCCAAGATGGATCAAGAGGAGGAGAGAATAGCTAATTGTAACGTGGATGCTGCCAAGATGCAACAAGCCCATCAATATTTACAAGAGAAGACAGTTGAGGGTCGCATGGGTGCTGCCGAGGTGGGTGAAGCGTGTGGAGAGATTGTGGAAGGGGCAGGTGAGAGTCTCAAGGATGAATCTCAGATTGAGAAAGCATGTGGAATTGAGGAGGAAGCTGCAGCTAAGGGTCTCATGAATGCTGCCGACATGGAAGAAGCGAGTCAAGATTTAGAAGAGGAGGCAGCTGAGAGTCTCATGGACACTGCCAAGATGGGCAAAACATGTGGAGAGATTGATGAAGGGTCAGGTGATGGTCTTATGGATGCTGCTGAGATTGACAAAGTACGTGGAGATGAGGATGAAGGGGCAGCTGAGTGTCTCATGGATGCTGCTGTGATCGAACAAACCCATCATGATTTACAGGAGAAGACAGTTGAGGGTCGCATGGGTGCTGCCGAGTTGGGTGAAGCGTGTGGAGGGATTGTGGAAGGGGCAGGTGAGAGTCTCAGGGATGAATCTGAGATTGAGAAAACATGTGGAATTGAGGAGGAAGGTGCCGCTAAGGGTCTCATGAATGCTGCCGACATGGAAGAAGCGAGTCAAGATTTAGAAGAGGAGGCAACTGAGAGTCTCATGGACTCTGCCAAGATGGGCGAAACATGTGGAGAGATTGATGAAGGGGCAGGTGATGGTCTTATGGATGCTGCTGAGAGTGACAAAGTATGTGGAGATGAGGATGAAGGGGCAGCTGAGTGTCTCATGATTGCTGCCGGGATGGAACAAGCCCATCTAGATTTACAGGAGAAGATAGTTGAGAGTCGCATGGGTGCTACCAAGATGGGTGAAACATGTGGAGAGATTGAGGAAGGGGCAGATGAGAGTCTCGAGGATGATGCTGAGAATGACAAAGCATGTGAAAATGAGGAGGAAGGTGCGGCTAAGGGTCTCATGAATGCTGCCGACATGGAAGAAGCGAGTCAAGATTTAGAAGAGGAGGCAACTGAGAGTCTCATGGACGCTGCCAAGATGGGCAAAACATGTGGAGAGATTGATGAAGGGGCAGGTGATGGTCTTATGAATGCTGCTGAGAGTGACAAAGTACGTGGAGATGAGGATGAAGGGGCAGCTGAGTGTCTCATGGATTCTGCTGGGATCGAACAAGCCCATCAAGTATTACAGGAGAAGACAGTTGAGGGTCGCATGGGTGCTGCCGAGGTGGGTGAGGCGTGTGGAGAGATTGTGGGAGGGGCAGGTGAGAGTCTCGAGGATGAATCTGAGATTGAGAAAGCATGTGGAATTGAGGAGGAAGGTGCAGCTAAGGGTCTCATGAATGCTGCCGACATGGAAGAAGCGAGTCAAGATTTAGAAGAGGAGGCAACTGAGAGTCTCATGGACTCTGCCAAGATGGGCGAAACATGTGGAGAGATTGATGAAGGGGCAGGTGATGGTCTTATGGATGCTGCTGAGAGTGACAAAGTATGTGGAGATGAGGATGAAGGGGCAGCTGAGTGTCTCATGGATTCTGCTGGGATCGAACAAGCCCACCAAGATTTACAGGAGAAGATAGTTGAGAGACGCATGGGTGCTACCAAGATGGGTGAAACATGTGGAGAGATTGAGGAAGGGGCAGATGAGAGTCTCGAGGATGATGCTGAGATTGACAAAGCATGTGGAAATGAGGAGCTAGGTGCGGCTAAAGGTCTCGTGAATGCTGCCGAGATGGAAAAAGCTCATCAATATTTAGAGGATGACACAGCCGAGAGTCTGATGGGTTCTTCCAAGATGGAGGAAGTTCGTGTAGATGTTGAGGAGGGAGCAGCTATGAGTCTATGTAGCCAACCCTCGGGTGCCGCTTGCACCCACTGAAAAAAATGTTCGTTTGTTCCTAAAGTACTTGTTTGAGTTTTGATTTTGTTCTGTGTGTTTTTTGTTTAGTTTTTGTTCCATGTTTCGTTTTTTTCTGAGTTCATTTATTGTTGTTTGTGTTTATTCATTTTCAATTTTCAATTACAATCCTTGGTTTGTTTAAAGTAATAAATAAATTTTACGTATTTCACCAACTGCTCTCTTATTTTTTTAGTTTGCATCTGCAGCAATAATAGTTGCCGAATTGAATGTACGTTTCATTTTCAGTTTATTCTGTAGGTGACTCTCTCCCTGTCGTTACAATTAAATGAACAATATACTATACCCGAGGCTCAGCCTAAGGCATTTATGAAGCTCATTTCAGTATCACTGAAAGGTCTGTGATATATACACGATAATAGTCATCAGTAAGTGCTGGACTCACTTCTGTATTGCAAACATCACATAATGCCGATTTACGTAGTATGATTTTATAGTTGTTAGAGAGGGTTATGTAACCAGCCGTAATATGTTTGGTCCGATGTCTCTAATGACTCTGGGTAAGGTCATGGCCTACACCACTCTCCGGAATTATGACCTATCTATGTGAGTGTATTTCATGGCTGCAAGACGTGTGGAAGTGCTTTGGATGAAAAATGACGAAAGAATATTGCAGACATTACTGTAATCTGTTCTCCCCTATGCAGCTAACTTCTTTGCAGTAGAAGCGTACATACTTAAATCTGAGAGTTGACAGATTTGGGATATTTTATTTGTGATCCTCTCTGCTTCTCCACTGAGTTTCTTTGTAGCTTGTTTAAAAATACTGTCATGGAATTCCGGAATGTACAAACTGTAGTCAAGCTACCATAGTCTCATTTTTTTCTGGTATGTTTGTGCGCTAATCATACATGCGCAATAAACTGGGTTGTTTCAATTTTCCTCTCGTTTTAACTCGGGAAACTCCGTAGAGAGGAGAAATAGAGTAGCAGTGGTGCTGTGGGGAGAAGTCAAATTCGAGCACGTATCCTTCTCTGACCAGCTTCTCATCTACGTAGCACGGTACTATGATACACTCTAACGTGAAAAAAATGTATCGTATGCCACTCAGCTTAATTATGACACTCATTCCTATCCTCTGTGAGTATTCTTGCACTATGTGTTCATCAGTAGTATGTAAAAGGACCCAGTTATTTACGGTTAATGGGCTACGAAAGTACGTTCGTGAGCAACAGAGATTCTTTCCGTATGCTACAACAAGGTGTATTATTTGAAAGCAATTGTGTGGTGGGGAAACAAAGCATACAACTTTGTAAGTACATACAGTAGGTGCAGGGCGTGGTATACCATCTCAGTATGCTAAATGGTCTTATTATTATTTAATTTAGTGCAATGGATATGGAAGGGAAGTGTCCTCAGTAACTAATTGGTCGGGTTTATAGCTGGTCCGTAACACAGTCACTTAAAAGTCTGAAGAAATCAAATATGGCACCATACACCTACCAGTAATTGTGGGCAATCATAATGGAGGCAGAATATTTACAAACGGTACACAAAGAGTGCACACCTACCCACTGATTGTAGAAGTTAAGCAAGTAGCCGTAATAACAAAAAGAATGTGGGCTCGTCGGTGTATCAGCGTAACAGAATGCACAACATCGACATTCCAAGAAAGAAGGAACATCATCGTCTATATAGTTGTGACCACGTGCGAGCGTAGTAGACATCGTCCACACATCGACTACAAAGCACACGAAAGATTTATATCAAATTCACATTAACACACGCACACTGCCTGATCTGATTGCTATGCACAAGGAGCGGATGCACATTGTCTGTACAGTCATGCACACATGGCTTTTTTAAAACGATGTTATACACATTACGCACCATTTAATAGATCTTGATTCCGATAGAATTCACACTAATATCTTTTCTCAGTGTATGTTTGCACACGCATTCTGCCTTAAAAGAGAGCCATTGATGAACGATGAGAGCTCATTTTCTGTGTAGCCATGGCCACATGGTACATGGAGAACCGTGGCATACAGTTTACTGAGCGTGATATCATTCTTCATTGGAAGAACGTTCACACGATAATATTTTTATACAGTACACACGAAAACACTCTTCTTATTCGATATGAAATGTCCGAGTTAAAGTGAGAGCCAATTGTAGGTGTGGCCATCAACGACAGTCCATGGAAGGCAATGACTGATGCGTTTCACACAAAGAAATCGTCAGTTGATTCTATACAATTTGCTGGAAAAATAAGAAAGGAGCACCTGTAATTTAATAATGATAACATCAGCAGTTATAAAGCTAAAGGCTAAAGGCTGGTGATTCATCGAAATTCCATCAGACTTTGCTCTCCCTAATGAATTTACCAGATATATAAAAATTAATGTACATTATAACACTTCGCTACTATTAACAGACATACAAAAAAGTGATTAATCAGTTACATTTGTAAATAACTCATTCTTGTACGTTAGACAGCAACCTGAAGGTGACGCTCTGACGGAGCGACCGTTCACTTAAAAGACGAAGATACGATGCCCATCGTGGCCTACAGATGAGGCAGCATCGACTTTCTGTTCCACGGTAGAATAAATTGAATCATTCCCGTGACCAACCACGGCACAACACATTTCAGACTACTGTATATCTCCGTCATACCTATTTTGTTTGCATTCTTTTCCAGAAACACAGTTAGTTTACAACTTGACATTACAAATGCATTATGGATGCATCAGCAAACATCCATGCTCCTGACTCACCCCACGCTATCTACATGGTAATAAAATGCGGACACATAATGGAAAAAGGGGGTATGTGCACTAATTAATAACTAAACCTATTATCCACAATCTTCCTCAAGAGGCTACTGGTACACTGGGTAGGTAAAGTTATTAAAAACATAGTAGTACTGATACAACTAAAAATGTATTAACATTTGTATAATGCAAGTAATACCAAAAGCCGTACAATGTTTTGATTAAATGAACGTCCTTCTTCCATGATCATAACCAAATGATGATTTTTATTCCCTGTATACAAACTCACTGTTACCGAGACACATAATTGAGTCGGAGTTCGATACAGACTGATGTATCGAAATATTATGGTTCTGCTAGATGTTAATTATTCGTTGAGTATACTAAATGTGCTGATCTCACGTTGCTAATCGTTTAAAATTAGAGTGAGGTTGCCTGCGTACGTCTAACCTGCACTCTTCATCAGTAGGAATGTAAGGGGTTTATGGATCAAGTGTGCACACCATTCCTTCCTCTGAAGATGGTAGGTAGAGACTAAAACTGTGGCAGGTGAAGGTCATGTCCCTGCCTAAGCCGTGCCTATTTCTGTCATTTCGTAATGTCTCAGCGCTCCAGTCTCACGCAAATAGTTTACAAGTCATGAAAACTAAGACAGCCAGTCAGACTACGGTATTAAACTCTCCTTTAAAACGAAACTGCCAAATGCACTCCTTGTTCTCTGTGAACTGAGAATATTCAACGATCCATATCTCAACAGGTTCTTCTTTCCGAACATGTCATTATTCACTTCATTCAGTTCTGAATAATACTACATCCTGCAAGAATATCTGAAACTTTTTAAAGTAGCAAGCATCAGTTATCGCCTACATAGTGAGAAAATTCCCGGTGGTATATGCTTACGGGTTGAGTCAGATTCCGAACTAACTGGTAAGTCTGTCAAGATCTCTGTCTGTAGAAAACTCTTTTACAGATATTCTTTCTGGTGAAACGTCCAAATGAGTGAGCGTAGAACTTGTTCCACAGATCTGCAACAGACGGACGTTGTCAGTAGCGCTGTATTATCATGTGAATCTGCCCGGCGACTTCTCCTGAAAACTGGATTGACCTACGCTTCTTTTCCCATCGCTTGGTACCGTCAGTTGCTCCAGCTACCTAGTTGCTCCAGCAACCTATAATAAACTGGTAATCGAAGGGATGCAACTTCTTTGAGTGACCTCTGTAGAATGTCCCAGCTTCTCATGCGACCTTGACACGTTTTCTCTGGCAAGGGATTTCAGTTGATTTCCTATATCCTGAATACTTGTCTCAAAACTAACACTTCCACGTTTGTGCAATGGCTGAAAGTAGCATCCTAATTACGATCTGTAGTGATTTTCGGAAAATTGAATTCAGCAATATGGTCTTCTCTTATCGTCTTGCATTTCTGTGCCAGTATGGCCACCGAAGTGACTGATAGATAATTCCGATTATTTAAGCAGATTTGCAATCAACTTACGCATATTCAGTGGAGTAAAACTTGCAGTAGTCACAGTATGAGCTCGTTGAGTTCTACCAAACTGCCAATGTGAGCAACGTATACTGTTTGTGCTAGTTCATGCGAAACTTTTTCCACAAAACCACAGTGCAGATAGGTAATCGAGAATGCACGTTGCTAAATTAGAACTCCATCTCATATGTGTGCACGTTTCTGCAAACAGCATTGAACATACATCCCAAGCAAATAAGTCAGTTAAATGTCTCATCCGGAACTCTCCCACCTAACGCCATCGTAGATAAGTTTTTCGCTTTACGTTGTATCCACATAGATCGCCTTACGTCCAATGCCTTTTTTTTTCTTTTTGAGGATCAGAACTGACCGAATTAGGTCCAGTAATTATGGAATCGTTTTCAATGTAAATGTAAAACTGCAATAGCAAAACGAGCATCCAAATTAAATAAAGTTTTCTCTGGATGTACGAACCAACTTGCCTTATTACCGTAAGTGATTGGGTTCATTCCACAATAAGGTGGAAGGGAAGGCAAATACGTTGTCAGATGCATGTGAGAAGAATGCTAAGAATAAGTAAATAAAAAAAACACATTTGTTATATCATCATCACTATTCCCTGACAGTATCAGTAGTTTGTTTTCCACTACTTACGACCATACGTAGTGGGAGATAGAAGTGAAATAGTCCGTAGTAAGAACGTTCATACTGGCTGTGATTCTCGGCTTAGCATTATCATTAACGTGTTATAGTGCTTTACAGGTTCAGGAAAATATGTCACATATGTTTTTTTAGGCGTTGGAAGTCAAGACCTTGCAACATGTGTGGCCGAACTACATCGTCGTCGGCTCTATGTGATGATCCTCCCCCCTTTCATAGCATTTTATCACTAACATCCAAACCTCCAGATGTGAAACAGTTAGATCAATACCAAACGTTGTGTGCCGATAGAGTATCAACCTGCTATTCTCGGTGGTATTAATGAGAGAAAAGGAAAATAAATAAACTATGTTCGTTGCACCCCCTACGCTTTCCTTGGTTCGTGGAGTGTAGTAATGGGATATGGTGGCCAGCGAAAATAACATTGTTACAAACTCCGAAACGTTCTTTTACATGTCAGGAATATGGTATCCCTTATAACAATATCACGCGTAAACTGTTTTTACAAAAATCGTCATCAGTGGGCTTCGAACTCGGGAAGTTTAAGACGAGGAGCTAACGCCTTACCCACTCACCTACCACAGCTCTCTGTGGCGTTTTATCACAGATATGCTTCTCCTAGACTCCATTGTGCTGGTGTTACTTTTAATTATCGTTTATGAATGTTCTATTGGACGATAGCACCCAGCGCGAACTAAATCGGTGTTTTGGTTGGTACTCTATTGAAACACAACGTTTGGTACCGATCTGAGTGTCTGATATCTGGGGGTTTGGGTGTAAGTACGAGCAATAACGATACAGATTAAATTTTCTAACTCTTATTTGCGTGTTGCCGAGTTTACAATCTTCAGTGTTCTAATTTGGATGTAGTGATACAGCAATAACAACAAAGGCGTAACTGAAATATAATTATGTTAACTTGCTTAAGTGTGATGTGTATATAAATTGCAAGATCTATGACTACACAAAAGGAGCTGAAAGACCACAGAATTTCCTCATTCTGCGACGGGAGCAAATTGAGAACTGGTGTAACACGGATAAGGACATACAGTAAACGCAACTATAACTTATTTTTCGAGTCTCAAATGTTTGATCACGATGGATTCATAATTGAATTATTAAGTGAAGGAAACTCATTAGGGTTACTGCTGCTAGGGTACGTCTAGTACCTAAGGGAGACATCATGAACTCAGGGATATTGGATGGATATCAATGATAACCTTGGCAGTTTTACCCTATGAGGCATTAACTTTATTCTTTACTTTTCAACGCTACATAAAATAGTGAAACTTTTTAGTAGGCTGAAGGAAGGAATTAAGATGATGTAAACTTGATAACTCTATATCCAAACTATCGATTAAGGATCCAAAAAGTTGCCAACTGATTAAAGGGATTTCTAGAACTGCGCTCAAACTTTATCCTACTTTGTGGTTCAAATGGCTCTGAGCACTATGGGACTCAACTGCTGAGGTCATTAGTCCCCTAGAACTTAGAACTAGTTAAACCTAACTAACCTAAGGACATCACAAACATCCATGCCCGAGGCAGGATTCGAACCTGCGACCGTAGCGGTCTTGCGGTTCCAGACTGCAGCGCCTTTAACCGCACGGCCACTTCGGCCGGCTATCCTACTTTGTGATGTTCTAGATAAGTAGAACGAAAATTTGCGTTTGACGTCTCGTCGACGTTCGGATCGCACAAAGGTGTAGCAATAAACGGATCATAACCTTTTCAGGTGAACCATTCCGGCACCTGCTTGAAGTGGACTGAGAAAATGAATAAAATTCAGGTGAAAACGTTGAATGAGGATCTCAGCAGCTCGAGATGTATGAAACTCCAGCGCGTTAACCGCTTCGCCAACACGGCCTTCTCTTCTTTCTCGGCCAAAACTCAAAGAATACTTTGTATCTCATTAAGACATCAGATGTAGGCTGCTTGGCATTAGATACATTTGATGCACCGGTTTCGTTTCCCTCTTGGGGTCGTTAATCTAACGACATTCTTATTAGTCCTCTCATATTAGCCCTCAAGTCGACTTTAATCAAATGGGGAGCAGAGGAAGTAAAATATGGAGTTATATAGAGAAGGCATAGGTAGGACAGCCAACACACACACACACACACACACACACACACACACACACACAGCCTTTACTTTGTTGCATTTTTATTAATTTTATTATTACTACATTATTTCGCTTGGGTTTACTGAGCCATACTGCAAACTGCGTGGTACAAATGTCAACTCATATATGCAGAGAAAACATTGTATAAATAATGTATACAATGGTTTTAAATTAATTTGCTGTTTCACCTATGTTCAATACTTAGAGCTAATGACTCTTCACATATCAAATGTATTCAGAAAACACGAAGTAGTATTCAAGAGAGAATGAAATGCATACACACAGAGATTAACAAGAGTATTCACTTATAAATAACAAACCGTATTTCGTACAACCACACTATTATTTCGTGTAAAGCAAATAAGGGCTTTCTTGAATGACACCTCAGGTTGGCTGCCCCATTATAAAATCAATTTCATTCAGTATTTCGGCGATCCAGCTGTTCCCCATCCTTATCAGAACCCCTGTTGCTGAGTCCTGTTGAAAACTGATGCCAAGGTTGCAGGTCTTCGTAATATACAGGCCCCTGAGGAGGCTATCAATTCTGATTACTCCGGGAAAGCATAAAATTTCAAACAGGAGCTTTATTTATTCTCCTCGGTTCTGAGCTTGGGTTTTGCGAACGAAAATTTTGTATTGATTGTCAATTAAATGTTCTGGGACCGAATAAGACTGAAATAACAAATTTTAAAAAATTCTTATGAATCATAAAAGTATTAGGGCAAGTAGACTCATAAATCCTACATCATTCATCAAACTCGTTTTACATCCTAATAATGACATATTTTCACGGATTATCTTTAGATATTTTATTTGTAATCTGACAACTGAAATATATAAACATTTTACGTACGTAGCGCAAAATGTTAGTTAATTATTATGTCATAAAATACTATCAGAAAACTGTTCACTCCAGCGCCTTCAGAAAGTACGTTGCACGTTGTTATGTCACGCCAAGTATATTATATTGATTACTGCATTAAACTTCAAACAAACGCAGATACATGACAATGTTTTGCAACACAATCATCAGAGCTCTGTAAGCAAGACTCGAAATGTTTTAAGAGTCGCTCACTTTATCGACTCTAGAAACCCGCTCCTGGCCACGCAGCCATTGTAGAACAAGTGTGTAAATGTCTTCATCGTCCGAAAATTTGTGACTGGCGTGAATCAGTTCCTCGGTACCTTCACATCGTCGTCTATGGCAGACGTACAAGTCGATGGCCTCCATTGGCGATCAGCATGATCCTCATCTGTCCGGCTTTGGTCAAACTGTTGGCAGAATTTCACTGTTGCTGAACGCGACATTGAATGTAGTCCATACAGCGTCAGAATTCACGGCTAACCTGTGTGTCAGACGTTATGCCCACAATGATCGTACTGTCCCGCGTAATTCAAACTTGGAGTACGTGTCCAGCTGTCGCGTGATTTCACTCTCATTTGTTATCTGTATCACTGGAGAACTGTGTCTGCAAGATACCCAGAGCATGTACTGTCTTCTGAAAATGCGTCACACTTGTTGCACAAGCATGGGCCGACATGTGTCACTTACTTTTGCAAGTCCCTATGTATATGGTCCTTTATACAGTTTCTTCTATTTGCTATCTCTCTCTCTCTCTCTCTCTCTCTCTCCATCCGAACAGGCTATGAAGGCCCAATGGTACCGACTGGCCGCCGTGTCATCCTCAGACCACAGGCGTCACCCCGGATGTAGATATGGAGGGGCATGGGGTCAGCACACTGCTCTCCCGGCCGTGTGTCAGTTTACAAGACCGGAGCCGCTACTTCTCAGACAAGTAGCTCTTCAGTTTGCCTCACAAGGGCTGAGTGCACCCCGCTTGCCAACAGCGCACGGCAGACCGCATGGTCGCCCATCCAAGTGCTAGCCCAACCCGACAGCGCTTGACTTCGGTGATCTGACGGGAACCGGTGCCTTCACTGCGGCAAGATCGTTGACTCTATTTTTTATGGAACTGAAAAAACAGTTCCTTCTTGCTCTTTCTCTGAAACGAATACCTATTTTGCATTTAGTGCACTCCACAAATGTGATATGAAGAACAGTCCTTAAAACCAGGCAACGCAATCATAATCAACTTTTACAAGTTTTATTCAACATCTCAGGTAGATGTACTATATGAAACATCCTTAATGTTCCGTTGGCATAGGTTTTGGTGTTCTGGTGCGTTACCTCATTGGAAATGCCTAATCTTTGTCATCATATTCCACCTTCTCTTCTTCGCTCTCTTATACGTCTAGTATTCTCTGCTGTGAATGTGCCGAATGGAGACATAGCGCTACACCTATAAAAAGCATCGCTGTGTTGTTTTGAGGAAATAAATGATCTCTTTCTCTATAGCGCAGGGTATATTAACATTCTGAAGCATTTTCTACAGTCAATCCAGTCCAAAAGTACAGAAATTACCTATATTTCTTAAAACCATGCTAACGCTGCGATAAACATGTTTCTTCAGTCAACCTACTGGGAGCTTTCAGAAACGAAAGTACGTGATGGACAGAAAGCACGTGGTGTGAAGTAAAGCCACAATCGAGGACAGCGAATTTACTTACTTTTCTGAGCTAGAAGAAAATAAAATTAGTACGTAGCGTAAACGCATCAGAAGGAGTGGGGAAGATGTTTAAGGATCCCTATGATATAACAAAACATGAGCACTTGTTGGAATGGGAATCATCAATTTCACAAGGTTTTGCACTAAAGAGTTTTGATGTATTTCCAAGTACTTGTAGGTAAACATATGGTTACTTGCGTCTCCTTCTTTCTTGTGTTCTGACACTCGCAGAAACGGATATCCCTGACATCTACCAAATGTAAGTACTTAGGATGAACTTATGGTTCATACGAATAAGAAAAAAAATTCACCTTCCTGCTAGACTGAAAGTCTCGAAGACAGAAGAACCTCCTAATTACTGGCTGGATCGCAGTGTCGTTCACAGCTGGAAATCTGAGGATGGTAGAACGACGTTCGTCGCACATCCAGAACCATTGGGATTCTTCGCCAGCTTTCCGACTAAGTGCCCTAAGCCAGCCATACATGATCTGTGGCCCATTGGAATGAAATTCTCATGCCTTTTCGTTTATTTCTCAATGCTTATCGTAAAATTTCAAATACCTGAATATTCATCTTACTGTTACACTCTAATCTGAACAGAATGGAACACGCTTTTTGATTGCTAGACTACAGCAGGTTCTGGAGCCTCACATAAATACGTAATGTCAGAGCATCTCGAATCGCTGCCGCTTCTGCAGTAAAATATGATCAAGGTGGCGGCAGACGAAGTTCTTAGGAATACTTCAGCTGCGGGAGAAGTAATACGCATCTTTCTGCTGAAGTCTCTTGAAATTAAAAGCAATCAATATAAAAGTGAACAAAGTGCGTCAGTAAAGTTTAAAGTAGACAATGAAACTGGAACTCATTGTGCCAAAGCAATTTTTCATCGTACTGTAAATAGTGAGATTTTACATCTGATACCGGAATGGATTTCTAAGTTGGTCTATGGATGTATCTGTTTGAACCTAACTGTAGATACTGTGCACTGAGCCGAATGCTTTCACTATCAGAGGGCAAACACTCCTCATTTCCAATGCAGACCTTGTGTGTGGAAGACACCCTCATTTGTCGCAGGAGCATGATTAATCTGTATTGGGCTGCTGCCCTACTTGGCTATTAAAATATCTTTGAAAGTACTAACATCGACATGCAGCAGGGCGTCAACAACTTCTCCTAGTAAGATATTATTGTAAGATGGTCGCATTTCTCCAAGGCCCACAAGCCTGCACCCGAATTCTACTAAGTCAAACTGATGAAGTGCACCTTTCGCAACGCTACGGTACAACGATCATTCTAATCGATGATGCAGCGGACGAAGACAGACTTACAGTGGTCACACCGTCAAGTTCCAGCTGCAGGTCACATTGCGTTAATGCTGCTTCTTTTCGTGGTTACATAGTGGGCTGATGACAACTGTAGAAAATTTCTTAGTCAAACAGTTAGGTCGTTGGCCGTCATACAGTCATTGAAGGTGTAAATGGCTCTGCCTGACATTAGGCATAGAGATTTGGTCTTTAAGTGTAGAAGAAAAGCGATAAATCATTTGCATACTGGAGAGATTTAACCACTGGTGTAATGATGTTCTTCATATCTCGTGTGTATATTAAAAACAGAGCAGTGCGCTGATCTAAGCGTTTAGGTAGTCCTCTTGAGTTTGTACGAGTAATTTTTTTTATTCTTACACACTTGGTACTGCACTTTGGAAAGATCTGAACACAAAACAAAATAAGTCTTTCAAGAGCTCTTTTAGTAAACGCCGACAAGCCGACAACGGGATAGGTATGTAGGAAGTTGGACTTCCAGGCACCGATTTAGATTAGGGAACTGGAACCATAATTTGAACTATTCAGAGGGATAGCAGACTCTAATTCAGATGTCGATAAGGTTCGTAGAAAAGTCGTGAAGGGACGATTTGTCACGAGAGAGAGAACAGGACAGTGAGCATAATACATTCCAAGGACTGAATTCGTAGAGGACTTCCGTATATAATTTATCCATTTCATCTAAGACTGGGGCCTTAGGAAATGATCATATGTGATGACTGCTGGGGGGGGGGGGGGAATTTATCCAGTTAAGAGGTTTTCACAATTTTTAAAACATGTTAGTTCGAGCATTTACATCCCAGTTTCACGGGTGATCTTCCACAGATGAGAAGATTTTACCCTTCTTTCGTTCTAGACGACGTTCGGCAGTCACTGGTGAGTATTCTGTATTCCACCGTACCACGGAGTTCTTAACATATAACTAAGTTAAATGTCGCTTTTGACACTAGAAGTCTTTCGCATTTAATATTCTAAAGAATGTGTAGTAAGATACTTACGCTGAGCCGTTCTCGGGTAAACTTACTTCAGCAACTCTATTATTACTTTTTGAAAGAGTGCCAGTTTTTGTTATTTATGTTCCAATGACTTTTAGGAAAGAATTCCACGTCTCTTGTTGTCGCTTCCATCGTCCAAATAACAGGAAAAGTTACCTTATCCTGATTTTTGATGAAATATCGACCGAACACAAATATTCAGTTTGGTGGCAAGAATTACGTGAGCCACTATTGTCGCAAGAGACTCCAGAACAGGAGAGCCGTCGTCGAGGACTATGTGGTGACTGTCTTCCATTACATTAGGTGAGCTCTGTCCTGGGTCTGTTGTACACGAATTTCCCTAAATAGAGGTGTGAGCGCTGAAATTCCCGCAGAGCACCAGCGGTTGCTCAAGTTGGAGCAACAGTACTTTCCACTCTTACTTCACCTATCGCAGTTCTCGGGTACTAAAAACCGGCTAACGGCGTGGATAATACAGAACGTAATTTAATTCGTGCTACCGATATCTGCAGTCCTGCGGTAGGGGAACTAATGTGTATATCCGGGAAAGTAATTCCTGCCGCAGCAGGACAGCGTCATCCCCTTTAGAGTCGAGTCTGCCTGACCTAATAACAAAGTACCTTCTGAAGGTGATATGCCTATCTAGTTTGGATCATGTTTCGGAAATCGAAGCAGCACACACATTTTTTAGATGGATTTCTTGTAGCAGGCTGTCTCTGTTGTCTACGACTGACCGAATATGCCACTGAAGGACCATGAAAATTTTGATTGGAGATAATGCTTAGAGTTAAAATTCTTACGCCTCTCGTGTCTAACTCCGCTCGGATAAGGAAATATACCTCACTTGTTAATACGAAACTCCAGATATTATCTCGGAGTTAACTGCAGCTGCCATTCGTCGTGGACGTCCTGAACACTGACACACTGTGTTACGGCTTGGTAATATGGAATTCCAGTTCGCCGGGGATAAGTGAAGCAGGAGGATGCTGAGTGAGCCTCCATTGTATCTCATAACTCTGCACTTGATGTAACGTAAAACTAATTCGAAAACATATGCATACCCGCACTGTTCGATATTGCACTTCACCACAGTCCCACTGAACGTGAAGCATTGATCGAAGTATACAATTCATTTTTTCTCAACGTTTGGAATAAATACGTCTATTAACGCAGATTTTACAGTTTCAGGAGATTATTCCAACAAACTGAGGCAAGGGTCAAATCCTTGTCAGAGCCAGTCCACAAAAAAAAAAAAAAGCCTCACCTTTTTGATCGCTATTTAGTCCACGTTTGAGGCGGCAACATGGTTGTCTTAATGTATAGGCACTGGTTTACGCATATAGTGACTCTGTTTTCGCTTCTCAGGTGCTACGCAGCATACTGTGCTGTTCGTGCCTTCCCTGCAGGAAGAAAACGAAGAAAACGAAGGAAGCGACACCTTATGTGGAGCGCTACACAAGTAGAAAAGAGTGGAAGAAAGACCTTGATGCTGGAATAATGGATCTGAACATGGTGAGCAACTCCAAGACGTATCAAAAACGGCACAGTGATGTTAAAGCATTGCTGAAATTAGTAACAATGCTGACTCTAGTAGCAAAATCTGTTCTTTTAACTTCCCAGTTTTTTTCAATATTCCAACTATTTGTTTTAGTTTTCTGGTTTATATTAAATCTTAAATTAGACCTTACAAACATACCCTCATTTTCGGTGTCTACGTCTAATTCTGGAGAACTGTTGGACTTTATTTGATATCTTTACGCTCTCAACGTTAATATAAAATCGACGAGAATGCTGTCATTATCACATTGATTTTCCAGGTGCAGTTTTTTATTTTATGCACTTCAAAGATTATGATTGTTGTATCATGTTATGTTCATCTGAACACTCAAGGAGACGCTCTCCTTTATCGTTGGTGGTTCACTTCTTTTCCCTCAGCCATCCACGATCACTTCCCATGAAGAGTTTCAGATCTCACCTTAAGATAATTTTACGTCTTTATGAAGCAACTATATTTTCATAGCTAATGAACATATATTTAAATGGGAAGCGTAGTATTATGTAGTCGAAATATTTGTCTTATAACAGGGCAAATAATAACAATTATAAATCCGTATAAATCAAATAGTGGGTGTATTATTAATAATTGCAAATGATATAATGTCTGTTCGCTTTCATTATTAATTTCTACAGCAGTATCATCATAAACATACGTTTTAAACGGATTTTGTTTTGAATATATTTGGCTTCAATTGCCCATGAACTTTGCTCCATACAGGCTTTACACATACACTGCTCAGACAGAACATATGACGACCTACCTAATAGCCGGTATGTCTACATTTGGCACGGATAACAGCGCTGTCACGTCGTACCGAGCGAGGTGGCGCAGTGGTTAGCACACTGGACTCGCATTCGGGAGGACGACGGTTCAATCCCGTCTCCGGCCATCCTGATTTAGGTTTTCCGTGATTTCCCTAAATCGTTTCAGGCAAATGCCGGGATGGTTCCTTTGAAAGGGCACGGCCGATTTCCTTCCCAATCCTTCCCTAACCCGAGCTTGCGCTCCGTCTCTAATGACCTCGTTCTCGACGGGACGTTAAACACTAACCACCACCACCACCACGTCGTGGCATGGAAGCAGTGACACCTTGATGGGTCGCTGGAGGGAGCTGGCACCACATCTGCACACACAGGTCACCCGATTCCCGTAAATTCCGGGAAGGGGAGCGATGAGCTGTGAAGCCACGTTCGGTCACATCCCACGTGTGTTGGGTAGGGTACAGATCTGGTGGGTTGAGTTGTTTGTCAAACCACTCCATCACACTCCTGGTCTTGTGACATGGTGCATTATCTTGCTGAAAATCCCACAGCTGTCAGGAAACGTAATCGTCGTAATGGGATGTACTTGGTCTGCAAACAGTTCATTATGCAGAAGGTACTGGGATCCATCGGACCATGAAACGCTCTGCCACTGTGCCGACTCCTGTGTCGATGGTCACGTGCCCATTTGAGTCGTAGTTGCCGACGTCAGGTGCTGACATTGGCACACGCATGCGTCGACGGTTGTGGAGGCCATTCGTTAGGAGTGTTCGGTGCTCTGTGTACTCAGATACACTTGTATTCTGCGCAGCCTTAAAGTCTGATCTTAGTTTCGTCACAGTTCGCCACCTGTCCTGCTTTTGCAGTCTGACTTCTGTAATGAGGTGTTGCCGCCCAACCTCACGACGAGAAGACAAGGTTTTACCTTTGGTTTCGCTCCATCCTGAAGTCATTCACCACAGCACTTCTCGAAAACTCGGTAAGTCGTGCAGCTCCCGGCACGGTCATGCCGAGCCTCTGGGCCATCACACTCTGACCTCAGCCCAACGTAGACAGATCGCGCGCCTTCCCTATTCTACAAACGAACAACATTGTCACTGATAGTACATGCACCAGCGTGTGTCAGACTAGCAGTCATTCCTTGCCGTGTGACGCCGCTATTGCCTGGACGTGTTTATATGTACAGTAGGTCTGTGGTCGTAATGTTCTGTCTGATCAGTGTATGTGACTTCTGCTGTGCTAAGAACTAAATATAAAACCGTCACCTACGCAATAGCATAACTGCATGATATTTTTAGGTCATCAGACTCGCTGCTTTTTCATATTGCTTCCTTCAGTAATATTCTCGTGACTGTGAACCTATTATACCCACCACAGGTTATTGTACGCTTATTTTATTGTATTCTTTACATACACCCACACTTGTCCACTCCATATGCCTTTTAAAGATTGAACTACACAATTTTCTTTTGGCAAGAATGGAGTCATACAAATTCATCACAATTTATGGTCACTCTGCGCCACGTAAATCTATTATAACCTTTTCGTTCTATGTCCACCAGTTTATCTACTTTCATTGCTCTCTTAAAATTAACTTTTAAAGAACAACATATTTGACCTGTGCGAATTATGATTTGCTTATTTTAGTGCGATATTAGTTTACTTTTGAGAGCCAGTTTCCATTTGTCATATATATTTATTGGCTAAGTACACGGGGGCGCCCAGGTTATTATTTCTCCCAATTTACTATTAGAAAGGAAGAAATACACAAGTTTTCTGTCTCCTCTCTTCCATCTGCTAACTCACACACTCTCCCTCTCCAATTGACCACTTCGTCACCATCCCCCTCATGCACACTTCCCAAACGTTTCCCGGTACATTTTCTCGTCAAGATATTGTGTGGACCAAACGGCATACTACACCTATTACACGTAATCAGAAACTGAATCTAAGTAAAGGCACCATGATATGAACACGTCAGTGTCTGATGGCAAACTGTAACCAGAATTGTGGAATTTTGTTTTTCGACCCACGACAGCAGTAATCTCTTTCGAGGGTGAATTCTTTAATGAACGAATGGGACACTGGGTGAATTACTTTCTGTGTCAGGTTAAACCAAACCTCATTGACGACCCTGAAATCTGCTGAAGGCTTTGCTTGCAGTAGTAGTTATTTTTTCACTGTTTGATCTGAGCTTAACGATCGAAGTGTGATTCAACAATGGAGACAGACAGGAAATGTTTTAGACCATATGCTCTTTCCTGGCCACACGTATCATATAGTCTGGTGGAAATCTCGACCCACGACGTGTGAAGATAGCGAACCAGTATACCGGGTATACATCGCAGAATCAGTCACTCTCCCAGACAGCTCTTTCATTTTTACAAGCGGGACTAGGTAAGGAACTCACTTTGTTGTAATTCATTAATACAAAATAGCAGTGGTTGCAATATCCTCAAATGAATGTAACATACAACGGAATGATATTGCTCTGGAAAGTAAACTTCCGTTGTAAAATTACAAGGATACGGAATATACCACTCGTTTGAAACAGAAGCTAAACACATGTTAACAGTCGATTCAGTCTTACATGGTTTCCCATGTGCATTCGACATGCTACCCCAAGTGTTCAGTACACGATGTACGATCATACGGAGTGTTAGCTGCAATACTTGTTCGTGAAACTAAGTGCTGCTATGAACTGCAGTGGTCATATGCTGTCGGTAATAAGAGGCACAAATCCGACTTCAACTTCTATTCAGTAGCTGCAGGACAAACAGACACGATACCAATGCGACGTAATATGCTTCACCGTTCCAGTGCTTGTGGCCCCCATCAGTGCGACATACAGAATAAGGTTTTGAAACATGAAGAACGGTTAATAAGAATATAAGTAACCAGACCAAACCACACGAAGATATAACAGAGTTGTATAGTGTGAGGGGCTCTTAAACAAAAGGTAACGATGTTGTCGTAATCTCTTTGTGTAGTCTTCCAGAATGTGAATTCGGGGTAGACTAGGCGGCGTCATAGAGCTTTACGCGTATATTCACGTGACGATCAGAGAATCAAGTGAGAGAAATTAAGGTGGTAACAGAGAGTATTATAAAAATAAATGTAGGTTCTCGCTAGCAAATTTTCTTGTATACAATTGCCTGCGTATTTTATGTTCTTGCTGTACGTATACTTCTGCTCTACTGTCGCAATTAGTGAACAAAGATGCATTACAAACGTTATACACAAAACGGATCACAGACAATGTCTACATTTTTCGAGTCATATATCTATTGACTTGCTTCAGCTTTCTTCATATGTTGTGTACTACACAGTGCGCGGACAACAATCTGGTGTTTATACACTTTGCACACCTTCACATTCTTCCCCTTTCAGGTGCGGGGTTCATTATTCCTACATGCCTTATTATTCTTCGTGTCAACCGACCTTTATTTTGTTAAGTGTGCCCCATTCAAACATTCTGTACCCTTTTAATTCGCATGCCTCTCAGTTCCCTGTCTCTATTTGATATATTATTTTTTGACAAACGCCTATAGCATAACATTTCACATTCGTTATTAGACACAATTATGGTCTGCTAACTTAATATACCATCTGTTTAACGAAGCTAAGTCAGTTGCCTAAAGTTTCCTTCTGTTAGACATATGGCATCCTAGCTGAATAAGCGATAGTAAAACCAAACCATCGGTGCAGGGCCATGCTGTTGGGCGCGTCAAGAAGAGAAAGGCAGCCGAAGAAATACCACCGTCTGATGAGCGCGAGCGCAAACACACCGAGCAGCGTCCCCGTCGCCGCAAGAGACGTGAGAATAAACTGGTCGCCGCGCCGCAGGAGGGCCCTGCTGGGGTAAGTCAGCGTCATTACTGCCGTGGAGAGCAGGCAAGGAGAGGCGGACAGACAGGTTGAGGGCTGAGAAACAACAGGTACTTCTTAAACTGCACTCACTGCAGAATCAGCCACTCTGCCAGATCATGTCTATCGAGAATTTCTGATGCTCCAGACATGCCTCCTAGACTATAAATTCCGGAAGGATAGTTTAAGGGATTAACTTTATTACAGTCAAATGATAGATTGGTTACAAGATAATGATGAAAATCTTGGGTCGTACGGATAGTTATTATTGTGGGACAGTAAGGCCCGGTGTAAAATATCCACGGGTTACGATTATAACACTTGTGTGAAACACAGCAGCCCGCATCTCGTGGTCGTGCGGTTGCGTTCTCGCTTCCCGCGCCCGGGTTCCCGGGTTCGATTCCCGGCGGGGTCAGGGATTTTCTCTGCCTCGTGATGGCTGGGTGTTGTGTGCTGTCCTTAGGTTAGTTAGGTTTAAGTAGTTCTAAGTTCTAGGGGACTTATGACCACAGCAGTTGAGTCCCATAGTGCTCAGAGCCATTTGAACCATTTTTTTTTTGAAACACAGCAGCTTCAAACAGCTTCATGGGCACAAATTATAGATTTGCAGCTGTGCGAGTCACAAGTGGCCAATGACTACTGCCAGTCGGAGACACATCCGTCCATCAGTATTGCAGATTTGAGGTAATGGCGTAAGACTAGCGAACGGCATCCATTGTCGACGAATTCATTATAGATGTAGTTCGAAGTGTGGAATGACGGGGAATGAAACCGTTTTAAACGCAAGTATGCCGATAACCGTTTTATGTGATTTATGTAAACACGGAGAACCGCAATCCGATTGGCCGACTTGAATTTAACTGAGCACAAATGCTGGCGCCAGGACCTATCACATCAAAGAGAAAACTGCCATGTACGTAAAGATACAGGTATAAGTGATATTAGCCCAGACTGTTAACGGAACTTAACACTACAGTAGGAAACCCTCGTACGAAACCACAAGCTGAATATCAATTACGCCCCACACACCATCAGTGGCACGTATGAGACAGTAGGGAACCAATAAAGCACTTGGAGCCAATTACAACAGTTAGGCGATTTATGCCTGCAAGAAAGTGATGACTCATCTAACATACATGGTAGAAGCGAAGTGACCACCTTAACATAGCAGAAAACTTGGTAAGAATTAGTCGAAGTTCATCAGACTTCGAGTACATTCCAACTGTATTAATGAAATCCTCTGTGACAGACACAAATGGTATACCGAGAACAAATTAAATTTCTTAAAACAGACCTAACACATGAAGAGCATCAGTGCAGTCTTTTCTGGTTTATTATAATTCCATCAACAATTGTTCACGTGATGAGATAAGCGTGAGTTTGCAACTACTTGACTTAGCCAGACTATTTGTGTGAAATAGTAGTAATAACAGTCGGTAGAGCACACACGATGCCAATGGCACAACTCGCATTTATCAGCACACCTGACATATAGGTAATTAATAACTCCGCGTGATTCACTTTTAATTGACAGTAACACTTTTCTTTGGCACAAGATTCTGCATAATAATGTAAAAATAAATTACGTTTTCGTTAGGAAGCTCCCTTTGTGAGGTTACGACGAAGCCATCGACATACCTCTGTGGAAGTCAGAAGTATCTGTAGCGGGTGACCTTACCGATTAACAAATCGCTTCCTATAGGATCACAGGAGTTTAGTAAAAGGTACTGGGCAAGGCCAAAATTAATAAACTGAATTTATTTAACAAATTTTGATCCTAGCGGCGTTATAAGAATATAAATATGGGGTTTATGATACTAATGAATGAAACAGTGGTCACTATAGGCCTGTATATATTAAACTTCGCTACAGAAGTCATGTTAAACATAAGCGCACACGAACAGAAAACTATTATGTTCATTAAGTACACTACTGGCCATTAAAATTGCTACACCACAAAGATGACGTGCTACAGACGCGAAATTTAACCGACAGGAAGAAGATACTGTGATATGCAAATGATTAGCTTTTCAGAGCATTCACACAAGGTTGCCGCCGGTGGCGACACCTACAACTTGCTGACATGAGGAAAGTTTCCAACCGATTTCTCATACACAAAAAGCAGTTGACCGGCTTTGCCTGGTGAAACGTTGTTGTGATGCCTCGTGAAAGCAGGAGAAATGCGTACCATCACGTTTCCGACTTTGATAAAGATCGGGTTGTAGCCTATCGCGATTGCGGTTTATCGTATCGCGACATTGCTGCTCGCGTTGGTCGAGATCTAATGACTGTTAGCAGAATATCGAATCGGTGGATTCAGAAGGGCAATACGGAACGCCGTGCTGGATACCAACGGCCTCGTATCACTGGCAGTCGAGATGACAGGTATCTTATCCGCCTCGCTGTAACGGATCGTGCAGCCACGTCTCGATTCTTGAGTCAACAGATGGGGACGTTTGCAAGACAACAACCATCTGCACGAACAGTTCGACGACGTTTGCAGCAGCATGGATATCAGCTCGGAGACCATGGCTGCGGTTACCCTTGACACTGTATCACAGACAGGAGCGCCTGCGATGGTGTACTCAACGACGAACCTGTGTGCACGAATGGCAAACCGTCATTTTTTCGTATGTATCCAGGTTCTGTTTACAGCATCATGACGGTCGCATCCGTGTTTGGCGACATCGCGGTGAACGCACATTGGAGGCGTGTATTCGTCATCGCCATACTGGCGTATCACCCGGCGTGATGGTATGGGGTGCCATTGGTTACACGTCTCGGTCACCTCTTGTTCGCATTGACGGCACTTTGAACAGTGGACGTTACATTTCAGATGTGTTACGACCCGTGGCACTACCCTTCATTCGATCCCTGCGAAACCCTACATTTCAACAGAATAATGCACGACCGCATGTTGCAAGTCCTGTACGGGCCTTTCTGGATACAGAAAATGTTCGACTGCTGCCCTGGCCAGCACATTCTCCAGATCTCTCACCAATTGAAAACGTCTGTTCATTGGTGGCCGAGCAACTGGCTCGTCACAATACGCCAGTCACTACTCTTGGGGAAATGTTGTATCGTGTTGAAGTTGCATGGGCAGTTGTACCTGAACGCGCCTTCCAAGCTCTGTTTGACTCAATGCCCAGGCGTATCAAGGCTGTTATTACGGCCAGAGGTGGTTGTTCTCGGTACTGATTTCTCACGATCTATGCACCCAAACTGCGTGAAAATGTAATCACGTGTCAGTTCTAGTATAATATATTTGTCCAATGAATACCTGTTTTATCATTTGCATTTCTTCTCGGTGTAGCAATTTTAATGGCCAGTAGTGTATTAGCTTACTTTATACTGTAACTAAAATACCCACACCTTCGCAAAGATTGGTTAATTAGTTTGGGAAAACAACCACGTTCGCAGTAGTTCCACAGTGCTTCCCGAATATTAATCATGTATGAAAGAAGTACAGAAATACTCGTGCCTGCACCCATTGTCTTGACTGAGTACATGTTGTGTTCGAGATTACCAGTAAACTCAACTGAACGGAGGAAGCCGTAATGTCAGTCGGACATCTTTATATACACCCTGCAGCTTAGTTAGCGAACGCCGCTGTCACTCACCATACTTAGCGTTACCTGTGGCCGCGGGCGGCTGCCGTAGTGGCTGCAGCACTCTCAGTCATCTGACCTGCACTGAAGACTGCTCTCCCTGAGAGCCGAAACTGCGTGTGCCTCTCTCAACTGATGTGTCCGCTGGTCAGTCAGTGATGGAAGTTTGTTCTACAGAGCGCTCCCAATAAGTATCAAAAATTTTATTTACTTTTCGGAGTGTGCGTTCAGCCAATCAGCCAATCTCCATGTAGACAAATGTGAGTTCTGTTCTTCCACTTCAGAATTTATTTGCATTATCCTATGTCAGTGCTGGCACGTTTCTTGGCACAGTCAACAAAATTTCAGTTAGCTTCGCAGCAGCCTGTCATCTCAGGCAGCCGTACTGTTAAGCACATAAGATCCAGATGGTCTTTCGTCCCACTCCAGGCTTACCTTTTCACCGTTGTGGACCTAGCAGTTCCCATAACGTGGGAACACAACCTGTAGCTGCCAACTCACAATATGCCCCTCTGCGCCAGTGGACACGGCAAGTCAAAACGTACACATCAGCTTTCCATCGTTTAGGATGCAGACACGGACAGTGCCTCTGCCGTGGAGCTCACGCCACGTGCTCTGTACTGTGGCCTGACACCGACACACGCTCCCTTCTTCTGGTGGCCTGCGTTCAACACGCAGTCTGTACGATTCCCCGCTACTCATTTAAACAATCGCCCAGATTCCGGAAATAATATGGAAATCTAGTGTTAGATACGAAAATCGCTGACGTCAGTTTCAACAAAAAAATTTCTTTCTTTCTGGGAATTGATTTAGATTCGTTGGGTTAGTGAAGTTAACGGAGTTTGACTATGGCACCAGATAGGGTTTACGAAAACGTTTGCACAACACCCTGGTTTGAGATACATGCTTACTTTACTGTGTATTTGGCATACATGAGTTTGTGCTGTACTGTGGTAAGTAGTAAAGAAAAAACCTTCACGAATGTCACCTACAAAACACGGCACGAAAAATGTCTCATGTGGTTAGGTCTATCACTTAAGAGGCTGGTTTCATTCTTCTGTGGGAGCGAAACTCATTATGTCAAATGGTTCAAATGGCTCTGAGCACTATGGGACTTAACAGCTAAGGTCATCAGTCCCCTAGAAGTTAGAACTACTTAAACCTAACGAACCTAAGGACATCACATCATCCATGCCCGAGGAAGGATTCGAACCTGCGACCGTAGCGGTTGCGCAGTTCCAGACTGAAGTGCCTACAACCGCTCAACCACGGCGGCCGGCTCTTTGTCTTCTCGCACATTATGCACTGCTTCGGTTGTCAATTGTTTCTTATATTCCAATCTAGGCACATCGTCTCAGCGTTTCCTATCAAGTGTCTGCGTAACTATTCATGGATGAGATAGAAATAGTCGTGTCAACCTACCACTAATCATCGACCTTTCGTTCTTGTATCGCACAGTTCTCTACCTTATTTAATAACTTAGTTTTTAACTGACGTCTTCTTATAGCCTACATTTAAGGACTGCTAATTTAACATATCTGTTTAAGAATGCTAAGTGAAGTATCCAAAGATTTATCTATGATTGATATATGCCATCCTAGCTGAATAAGTAACTATAAGATCAAACGACCCACAGGTCAACGTTATTGGGCGCTTCAAAGTGAATAAGGTAGCAGAAGATAATCCACCGTTTAAGGATCAAGACAGCGACCTGAGTACCCAAAGAGAAATTGCCCCAAGGAACGAGATATAACACTGGTCGATGCGCCGCAGGAGGGCCCCACTGAGGTAAGTCGACATTGTTACTAACATTAAGAGTGAGCGTGTGAGAGCGATGAGCAAACAGCTGTGTCTCTGATTGTACGCACTGCAGAATTAGCAAATTAGACAGGTGATATCAATCGAGAAAATCTCATGATTTGCACACATCTCCATGACTGTAAAATGCAGTTGTCCCTCATCTTTACATGAAGTATTAACAGACTGATTCACGAAATTAGAATCCAATAATATAGCAACCGTTGGTTCGAAGACCCGAATGTAAATATAAAGTACTTCTCAGGGAATGTAAGACCCCGTTGTGAAACTGTCACGGGCTCGACAAATATTACTCGTGTTACAGACGCTAGCCTACAGCGATTGTGAGTCCGCCAACTGTAGAACTCCGTCATGACGGGTCTCAACGGTCCGATGGCTGCTACCAGTCGGAGACACATCCGTTTAGCAGTACTGCACGTACCAGGCAATGCTGTAAGGTCAGCAGCTGAATTTCAGTTTGTGACAAAGTCGAAATCGAGTTAGTGCAACTTATGGAATTTTCTGTGGAATACCATTTATGATTGGCTTGTCTCTTACAGAGATGTAAGACTTCGGAAAATTTGCTACTGAATCATAGCTGAAAAATTATACGGTTGCTAGTGAGGGTACGAACGTCTGGCTACAGTGCGATTGCTGCCGTTGTCATTTGCTGTCAAGGATAGCGGGAGTTCTTTAGATGCTACTGTGTAATGCAAATCTCGACCACAGTAGCATACACTTGTCTGGTCAGTCACACCTTCAACAGTCACATTAGCGCCAAGAGATATCACAATAAAAAGCAAAACTTCCTATGTACTTACATACAAATAAGTACAAGTAGGCAATCCTCTTAGTGGAGCAGAGCACTTCTGCGTGCTGCACAAGAGTCAGTGGATGTGAAACCAGCAGCTGGGAATAATTGACGCCAGGAAAACCACCAAAGAACAAGTGAAACGGTAGAGGATGGATAATGCAGTCACAACAGTTACAACACTTCAACGACTGTTGCCTACAACAAAGTTATTGTGGTGTCACCGCCAGACACCACAGTTGCTAGGTGGTAGCCTTTAAATCGGCCGCGGTCCGTTAGTATACGTCGGAACCGCGTGTCGCCACTATCAGTGATTGCAGACCGGGCGCCGCCACACGGTAGGCCTAGTCTAGAGAGACTCCCTAGCACTCGCCCGAGTTGTACAGCAGAGTTTGCTAGCGATGGTTCACTGTCTACATACGCTCTCATTTGCCGAGACGACAGTTTAGCATAGCCTTCAGCTACGTCATTTGCTACGACCTAGCAAGGCGCCATATTCAGTTACTATAATCTGAACAGATAAAATTGTGACTCATGTACAGTGATGAGCGACGTTCACCATTAATGGATTAAAGTTATGTATCAAACTAGCTACATCCGCTTTCTGAATTCTAATTCCTTGTCATGTTCCAGACCTCACGTCAGTATAGTCCTTCCCTCCTCACTCCAGCCTGCGTGAGCCAAACGCGTGCACTTCGGCCTCCTCTAGTAACACGGTGTTGGCTCTTCTGCCAACACAAGTTGTTATATCCCATATAACACGGATGTTTGAAACGGTATAATTACTACATCTAGTACGTTCGCTTGATAACGGTACTTTGGCATGAGCTCTTGAAACAACTAAGTAGGTTATATTCGACCTCATAAACATTCCATTTGTGTAAATAAATGATCGTCTCACCTAAAGAACATAGTCATCTCTCTTCCAACACTGATCACACAGTGAGAGCACAGTTCGATGCAATTTCGTGGGGTTTGCTCTGATCTTGTAAAAGGATTGTCAGTCCATACTATCAATTTAACTTGATAAGAAGTGCAGTGGCCCAGGTTATGAGAAAGTATTACTGTCTCTCTTTGAGGCGAATGATAGGTTTCCCACGTGTCTCCATGCAGGTTCTGCTAGAGATACTATGCCCACATTAGTTTTCAACACCATAATACTTAGGTTTTGGAACCAAAACGATAATTAACAGGGTATTACCACATCCTTAATGGATGTTAGTCTATAAAATGGAATTACTTTGTTTTCTACAGATATAGGCTGCTTTAGAGTTAAGCTGATTAAGTTACAGCTAGAACAATAGTGAGGATTTTACTCTGTTCCAGACTGAGCAACAAGTTTGAGGTAAAGCGTACAAATTATAATTTGATGTATTAAAAAAAATTACTTTGACACAGCTGTCGCGGATTGACAAAAAATTTACACATGGAATGAGGTTAACAGAGCAGCATGTGCGAGATACACAATGTGATCAGAAGTAGCCCAACATCTTGCTGAAAATGATGGCGCCCTCCATCGGTAATGCTGAAATTCAATATGGTGGCTTGATGGCAGCTTCCACTCTCGCAGGCATATGTTCAATCAGGTGCTGGTAGGTTTCTTGGGGAATGGCAGCCCAATCTTAACGGAGTGTTGCACTGTGGAGAGGTATCGATGTCGTTGGGTGAGGGCTGCCACGAAGTCGGCGTTGCAAAACATCCCAAAGCTGTCCTATGGGATTTAGGTCAGGACTCTGTGCAGGCTAGTCCATTACAGGGATGTTATTGTCGTGTAACCACACCGCGATAGGCTGTGCATTATGAACAGGTGCTTGATCGTGTTGAAAGATGCAATCACCATCCTCGAATTGCTCTTCAACAGTGGGAAGCAAGAAGGTGCTTAAAACATCACTGTAGGCCTGTGCTGTGATACTGCCACGCAAAACAACGAGTGCAAGCCCTCTCCAAGAGAAAACCGACCACACCCTAACATCTCCGCCTACGAATTTTACGCTGGCAGATGACGTTCACCGGGCATTCGCAATACCCACACCCTGCCATCGGATGGCCACATTGTCTACCGAGATTCTTCTCTCCACACAAAGTTTTTCCATTGTTAAATCGTCCATTGTTTACTCTCCTTACACCAAGCGAGGCGTCGTTTGGCATTTACCGGCGTGATGTGTGGCTTATGAGCAGCCGCTCGACCATGAAATCCATGCTTTCTCACCTCCCGCCTGTCATAGTAATGGCAGCGGATCCTGATGCAGTTTGGAATTCCTGTGTGATGGTGTGGATAGTGTCAGCGTATTACACATTACGACCCTCTTCAAGTGTCGGCGGTCTCTGTCAAACAGACGAGGCCAGCCTGTACCCTTTTGTGCTGTACGTGTCTCTTCACGTTTTCACTTCCCTATCGCACCGGAAACAGTGGACCTAAGAATGTTTAGGAGTGTGGAAACGTCTCGTACAGACGTATGACACAAGTGACACCCAATCACCATGTTCGAAATTCGCGAGTTCTGCGGAGCGCCCCATTCTACTCTCTCACGACGTCTAATGACTACTGAGGTCGCTGACATGGAGTGCCTGGCAGTAGGTGGCAGCACAATACACCTAATATGGAAAACGTATGTTTTTGGGGGTGTCCGGATGCTTCTGATCACACAGTGTAGGTACATTTCTCTCCTCGCATGTAGCACAGGCTAATTACTCAAATATGTACCCATTTCCGAACATTTAAAGCGTCTTGCCATTAATTGTTCAACTTTCAAAACTTATCATGATCTCGTCCTTCTTCTTTGGTCTTTAGCTATCACGTTGGCTATCAGCAGCTTGCCAAGAATTTCTGTCTCCGGCCTTTTTCTTGAGTGCAGTATAGGTGGTGGAACTTGTGTCGTCCATGAAACGGTTGATGTATACTAGACTAGGTTTGTCTCTTGTGTTCTTCCTTTGTGCTGTCCTTTCAGCGACACCTTTAATGACACCATATCATCTCAGCATATGGCTGACACATGTGGCGTTCAATAAGCTTTAGGAGACGTAGCTGCATGTTATCTACCCTGCAGTGCTTCAGGTCGCTTAATACGTTCTTTTCACAGAAAATCTTGAGACTGCTGCGATAGAACCACATCTCGAAGGCTGTCAGTTTTTTTTTTTTTTTTTTTTTTTTTTTTCGCCTCCTCGATTGTCCGTATTTCACATCTGTACAGCGGCACACTCCACACAACGATAGAACCACATCTCGAAGGGTATCAGTTTCTCTTTTTCGCCTCCTCGATTGTCCGTATTTCACATCTGTACAGTGGCACACTCCACACAAAATCTTCATGAGGTCTTTCCTCAGGTACTGGGCTATGAAACGAGATGTGTAAGGTTCCTGCTCTTGTTAAAAGCAGCTGTTGCTTGCTTTATTTGGCTTGCAATATCCTTCCTTTATCCGTCTCAGGGTGGTTTTACTCCATAGGAAGCAAAAGGATTCTACGCTCTCCAGTCCTTCATTGTTAAGTGAGCACTGGGCAACGGTATTTTGTCTGCTCATCAAGATTTTTGTCTTAACTTTATTAATTTGCATATTAGGAAGAAATGGGGCTGACTTTCGTCTGCATCTCGCTTCTGTAGTTCCGCACATTCACTTAACACTGTAGTATCATCAGAAATTCTCAACATGTCTGTTATCTTACCTTCAATTTTGATTCCTACTAGAAGTCCTAGTGTGTCCCTAAATTCATCTAGAGTCCTCTGAATGTATCCACTGAATAATATAGCAGAAAGTGAACAGCCCGGTCGTACACCTGATTTAACAGTGGCCTGCTCTTGATGTTATCCGCTTTTTATCATAGCCACCTTTTCTCTGTAAAGTTACTGCAGTACTCCTCTGTTCTGATACATTACGGGATTCCCTCTCTCAGCATCTCGAAAACCTGTCGCTAGACTACACCGTCTAATACTTTCTATTTGTCGACGTAGGCAATATACAGTGTCCTGTGAGGTATGACCAGTATTCAGAGATGCGACAGGAACGGTCATTCGAAGCAAAAGAGACCAGTAAACATGAAATGTATTCGTAGCTTAAGATCTGTAAGCACATGTTTTGTGGAAGAGATGTGTTTCACAACAGTGGAGCTGCACAAGTGCCCAGAGGTCTGAAGGTGAGCAACTTACAGCCCATATTTACAAGAAATTTTTTTCGTGATTTGGGCCATACTTACGCCCCTCAAAATATAGAAGGCCAAGACGAGATTTTGTTACACTATCGAAGAAGAAGTGCTCATTGCTGCATTTTAGAACCCATGTTTAGTAGACGGTTAAGCTTCGAATGATCGTTCCTGTCATACACCTGAATACTGACCATTCCTCCTTCGACACTCTGCTGCATTCTTGGCTCCTGCTTAGTCTTGTCTCAGGTATTAGCCGTAACCCGAGTACTGCTTCTCGTGTGCCTACAGCTCCTCTAAAGCCAAATTGATTTTCCGTATTTTGTACACCTATCCTTTCTTCAGTCCGCGTTACAATGATAGAGGTCAAGATCTGGGTGGCGTGTGTTATTAAATTGTTCACATCTGTTTGCATATACATTCTTTTGTGTTGGCGCTGTAACTATTCTTCGTAGTCTGTTCGGTGTTCCCTGGTTTCGTATGTAATTTGTGTGAAATGGAACAGTTCTTCATGTAGCTGTTGTCTGGCAGCCTTGACGAGTTTTGCTGGTTTATCACCATCTTCAGCGGCTTTCCCATGTTTTAGCTGCTTGACTACGAGATAAAATTGATCACGCGAGGAATAAACTCCCTCCTCTTCCGGATTGCTTGCCTCAGCGTTCTCCAGTTCCTTATCTTCACTATACGGCTTTTCAAGGCATTATTTCCACCATTCTAATACATCTTTATGATCATAGAACAAGAAGCAGATGAGGGCGTAGCAGGTAGTTTGAAATACATTAAAGGGTTACGAAAATATAATCCACTTGTTGAAACAGATATGACACGTTCACGTAGTGGCAGAGTGAAAATATCCCGAAGTTACACCAAACATCGTGCGCAACATAAAACAAAAAATGCCATGACAATAACAGTCTAGAATAATCAATAACAGAAGATTAGGAAAAGAAAGTGTGCTGAATGTTAGAAGGGTAATGAAGCTATTGAATGTGGAGTTATAAGAACTGCTGTTTTATTACTTGGAGTGAGATAAGAACTGCTACCAGAATGCACCACGACAGAATATTTTTCGCGTGAGGGTATATCCATGGAGTCTAGGCCCCTCTTCTTCAATGAATAACATCAATACGGCCATTTCCCCTTGGTAAGTAAGGGCCAAGCAACAGTTAGAAAATCTTCACGTGGTGTTGTTGTTGATGATGCGGTCTCCCGTTTGAAGTATGATGAGATGCAGGTTCCCGCGGTAGTCTATCCTGTGAGAGGCTCTTTGCTTCTCCATAAGTGCAGCAGCCGACATTCATTTCGATCTACTTACTGTGTTCAAGTCTTCCTCTACCTGTACAAATCTTACAACCCTTCCACCTCCTCTCCCCACTCACCCTCTCGCATCACCCTGTTAACAACATAAGATCCTATATAGCCGCACGATGCATACTAGAAACTGATCCCAGCTATCAGCGAATTGTGTGATAAAAGACTTTTTCCTCCATTTCGATTCATTTCCTCCTCGCAAGTTACACGCTGTACCCGGTTCATCTTCAGTATTCTCCTGGAGAAATATATCAAAACTATATATTCCATTCCTTCTGAATTGTCTATCTTCATGCGTTCCACTCATGTACATGGCTACATGGCTACACTATAGACAAATACCTCGAGAAGACTACCTAAAACTGAAATTTATATTATAGATTAATTAATTTCTGCTTTTCAGAAACGTCTTTCTTGCTATTGACGTCCTGATGTTTACATGTCCTCTACTTTGCTAATAATCTGTTACTTTTGCCCAAGCAACAAAGCTCAGTTTACTTCTCTCAGTGTCATTTGTTAATATTTTTCCACCTTCAACTCCTAATTCAATTCTACCGCATTTTACTATCCTACTTTTACTTTTGCTAGTATTCATAGGTAATTTCTTTTCAAGACATTACTCATTTTGTTCAACTGATAATCAAAGGAAATTGGTGTATCTTACAGAACTGTAATGTCATGAACTCAGAGTTTTATTTTCTTCTCCCTGAGCTTCAATCCCCATACCTAATTTTTGTCTACTTTCCGTACTGCTCGCTGAATTGCTAGGTTACAATCTTATCTCACTGCCGTCCTAGCTGCTGTATGACTGCGAGATCCTGAGACCTTTATAATTGCACTTTGTTTTTATCACAAGTTTTAGACTACATAACTCCCTGTATTTTATCCCCGTGACCCTCAGAAATGGAATTCCTACCGATTTACTTTTGCCTTGCAGCAGTCTGTCTTCAGAGTGCTAAGGTCGGAAATGACTTACTCGTCCCCATACTTCCGCGAAACCTCCGCTACCAATGTCTTCATTAATTCGTATTAGATTTTTCGTGACTATTCCCTTAACTCTGAAACTTGTGAGCATTTGGTCTGTCTGGGAATGGGATTATTACAAGTCTGCGTGTATTTCACCAGCTTAGGATGTTTTACTTATCACGTGGAACACCTTTTTCAGGTTCCCTACCAGTGATCTGAACAATTTTGAAACACTGTTGTGTACGCCAAGAGTCTTTCTTCGAATTGGTTCTTTACTGCTGTGTGAAACTCTTTTTAGTGTACCATATGTCACTTCGAATCTTCATCCACTTGCCTTTTTAAGTTGGTTTATTTTGTGGGACCCATTCGTACGTTAAATCCAGCTTTCAGACCTCCGTCCTTTCGCTTGTCAGATAAGCGTTTGATATTTATGCATCTGAATCTCTCTCCTCTAACGGTTTCCATAATTTTCCCACATATGGTATCTAACTTTCCGATTGTTACACACGCTTCTATCGTTTCGCATTTCTTCTGCGGATACTGGTGCTAGCTAGACGAACACAACGACTTGTGTAACATTGATGGGATTTACCCATATTGGTCAGTTGAACTACAGAATACACATGTTATAATTGTCGTTATTTCCCGTTTTCAGATTGTTGCAAAACTTATTTTTACGTGTGTGTATTCACGTTTGAGACTTCATTTACTGTTTTTCTTTTTTTACTTTTGTTCTTTAAACAGTTAAAAGCAGCAGCTGGTGAATTAGGCAAGAATTCTATTGGAAATAATATTTTTGCCCATTTGATTCTCTACTGCTCTCTCTATTTCATGTGTTCAAGTTTTCCATTCGTCTTGTAATGCAATGCTTCCCATTTCTCAGTGCGTTTTGGACTTACCTCGGACCATTTTTCCAGATTTCAATCTTTCTGCAGCTTCTTCAATTTCAGTCAGCCGTCTATAAACAACACAGTATGGATATAGTCCATAACTGCTCATGGAAAGAAAAACGAGTTTAAAATCTGGTTTTCAAATCTCTGTCTTGTTAATGCACAATCTGAGAGGCTTTGAAAAGATAGGGAATAAGAGCAAGTGGGGAATTCTGCGTCATTTGCGAATCCCCAAACCACATAACGCTTGTAACTGAGACAGTTCTTCGTCGGGTGGTAGTATCATTTTCTGAGTCTATACTAGCACTACTGAAGGCGAAAAGACCCGTAAAGTTTGTATCCCGTACTTCAGTTGACGTATACAGGTCAACTGAAATACCGGATACTGGTGCTAGCTAGACGAACAGAGCGACTTGTGTAACATTGATGAGATTTACCCATATTGGTCAGCTGAAGTACAGAATACACATGTTATAATTGTCGTTATTTCCCATTCGCTAATACTAATTAGTATCATATTCTTCAGTTGACCTATATAGCTCAACTGAAGAATGGGATACAATTTTGACTGCTATTGGTTTTCTTGACGTCGATAGCAAAACTGTGATAAATTTCTGTCGATACTATTAGTATCGAAATCAAAAATAATTGTATCCCATACTTTATTTGACCTACATCGGTCAACAGGTAGCCAATTTTACGTACGTAGATTTCCTTGTTTTCATTAGCAGTAGTATCTTTTTCTTCAGTTGACCTATATAGGTCAACTGAAGAATGGGATGCAAGTATCATGTATGTAGATATTTCCGCCTTCACTAGTAATACTATCTGCGTAAAAACAGAATGTTAGTAGTAGCGGAGACGAAAGAAACACCACCTTTCAAAATTTGTATCCCGTGCTTCACTATACAGTACGACTGAAGAATAGGATACCAATGCTAACGAAAACGAAGAAATCGACATACGTTAAATTGGTATCCCACACTGCAATTAACCTATACATATCGACTGAATTTCGAGATACAACTCATATATATGTCAACTGAGGTATTCTATGCTACCACTACTTCTGTCCTTTTTTTCCTTTATTTTTTACACAAGTACCAGGACTCAAACAAGCGATATCCTTAACATTATGGTCGAAATATTACTGGACGTTATGTATGTCAACCACCTGTTTCTCTTTCCTGCATTCCTTAGTTTCTGAACACTTGTCGCAGCTATTAAATCTGTGTAGTATATCATCTCTGGAAAATTCTGACGTCATTGGTCAGAGCGGAAGGGTTGTATCCCGTTCTTCAGTTGGCCCGAGACTTTTAGTTACAGACATGCTGCCAGTATGACAATCTTAGCGCTACATTATTGTGCAGTCGGTGATAATGGAAGACCCTCTCTCTCATACCATACACTGAGTCATCAGCTTGTAATGCCTGTGCAGTAATAATATTCCAATATCTTACTTCCTACCTGTTAAACATTATCACTACTATTCAAATTGTGAATATCTTTTGACTCTGAAGTAAAACAGTGATGCTCCATATAAACCTTTTGGTGAAAACTCTTACCAATTATTATTATTTCATAATGTAAGTTCTAGTCTATAATGTTGTTTCTAGTTTAACCAAGCACCTAACACCATCTTGGTTGCCTAGGTGGACGGTACCAAGATGGATCAAGAGGAGGAGAGAGTAGCTGAGTGTCTTGTGGATGCTGTCAAGATAGAACAAGACTGTCAAAATTTAGAAGAGGAGGAACCCGAGAGTCTTATGGGTGCTGCCAAAATGGGCGAAGCATGTAGTGACACTGAGGAAGGGGCAAATGAGGGTGTCGTGGATGTTTCTGATATTGACCCAGCATGTGGAGATGAAGAGGAAGGGGCAACCGAGAGTGTAGTGAATGCTGCTAGGATGGAAGAAGCACATCCAGATTTAGAGGAGGAGGCAGCTGAAAGTCTCATGGGTGCTGCCAAGATGTGTGAAGCATGTAGTGACACTGAGGAAGGGTCAAATGAGGGTGTCGTGGACGTTTCTGATATTGACCCAGCATGTGGAGATGAAGAGGAAGGGGCAACTGAGAGTGTAGTGAATGCTGCTAGGATGGAAGAAGCCCGTCAAGATTTAGAGGAGGAGGCAGCTCAAAGTCTCATGGGTGCTGGTAAGTTGTGTGAAGCATGTAGTGACACTGAGGAAGGGGCAAATGAGGGTGTCGTGGATGTTTCTGATATTGACCCAGCATGTGGAGATGAAGAGGAAGGGGCAACCGAGAGTGTAGTGAATGCTGCTAGGATGGAAGAAGCACATCCAGATTTAGAGGAGGAGGCAGCTGAAAGTCTCATGGGTGCTGCCAAGATGTGTGAAGCATGTAGTGACACTGAGGAAGGGTCAAATGAGGGTGTCGTGGACGTTTCTGATATTGACCCAGCATGTGGAGATGAAGAGGAAGGGGCAACTGAGAGTGTAGTGAATGCTGCTAGGATGGAAGAAGCCCGTCAAGATTTAGAGGAGGAGGCAGCTCAAAGTCTCATGGGTGCTGGTAAGTTGTGTGAAGCATGTAGTGACACCGAGGAAGGGGCAAATGAGGGTGTCGTGGACGTTTCTGATATTGACCCAGCATGTGGAGATGAAGAGGAAGGGGCAACTGAGAGTGTAGTGAATGCTGCTAGGATGGAAGAAGCCCGTCAAGATTTAGAGGAGGAGGCAGCTCAAAGTCTCATGGGTGCTGGTAAGTTGTGTGAAGCATGTAGTGACACCGAGGAAGGGGCAAATGAGGGTGTCGTGGACGTTTCTGATATTGACCCAGCATGTGGAGATGAAGAGGAAGGGGCAACTGAGAGTGTTGTGAATGATGCCAGGGCAGAACAAGCCCATCAAGATTTAGAGGAGGAGGCAGCTGAAAGTCTCATGGGTGCTGCCAAGATGTGTGAAGCATGTAGTGACACTGAGGAAGGGTCAAATGAGGGTGTCGTGGACGTTTCTGATATTGACCCAGCATGTGGAGATGAAGAGGATGGGGCAACTGAGGGTATAGTGAATGCTGCTAGGATGGAACAAGCCCATCAAGATTTAGAGGAGGAGGCAGCTCAAAGTCTCATGGGTGCTGCCAAGATGTGTGAAGCATGTAGTGACACTGAGGAAGGGTCAAATGAGGGTGTCGTGGACGTTTCTGATATTGACCCAGCATGTGGAGATGAAGAGGAAGGGGCAACTGAGAGTGTAGTGAATGCTGCTAGGATGGAAGAAGCCCGTCAAGATTTAGAGGAGGAGGCAGCTCAAAGTCTCATGGGTGCTGGTAAGTTGTGTGAAGCATGTAGTGACACCGAGGAAGGGTCAAATGAGGGTGTCGTGGACGTTTCTGATATTGACCCAGCATGTGGAGATGAAGAGGAAGGGGAAACCGAGAGTGTAGTGAATGCTGCTAGGATGGAAGAAGCCCATCAAGATTTAGAGGAGGAGGCAGCTGAAAGTCTCATGGGTGCTGCCAAGATGTGTGAAGCATGTAGTGACTCTGAGGAAGGGGCAAATGAGGGTGTCGTAGACGTTTCTGATATTGACCCAGCATGTGGAGATGAAGAGGATGGGGCAACTGAGAGTGTTGTGAATGATGCCAGGGCAGAACAAGCCCATCAAGATTTAGAGGAGGAGGCAGCTGAAAGTCTCATGGGTGCTGCCAAGATGTGTGAAGCATGTAGTGACACTGAGGAAGGGTCAAATGAGGGTGTCGTGGACGTTTCTGATATTGACCCAGCATGTGGAGATGAAGAGGAAGGGGCAACTGAGAGTGTAGTGAATGCTGCTGGGATGGAAGAAGCCCGTCAAGATTTAGAGGAGGAGGCAGCTGAAAGTCTCATGGGTGCTGCCAAGATGTGTGAAGCATGTAGTGACTCTGAGGAAGGGGCAAATGAGGGTGTCGTAGACGTTTCTGATATTGACCCAGCATGTGGAGATGAAGAGGATGGGGCAACTGAGGGTATAGTGAATGCTGCTAGGATGGAACAAGCCCATCAAGATTTAGAGGAGGAGGCAGCTCAAAGTCTCATGGGTGCTGCCAAGATGTGTGAAGCATGTAGTGACACTGAGGAAGGGTCAAATGAGGGTGTCGTGGACGTTTCTGATATTGACCCAGCATGTGGAGATGAAGAGGAAGGGGCAACTGAGAGTGTAGTGAATGCTGCTAGGATGGAAGAAGCCCGTCAAGATTTAGAGGAGGAGGCAGCTCAAAGTCTCATGGGTGCTGGTAAGTTGTGTGAAGCATGTAGTGACACCGAGGAAGGGTCAAATGAGGGTGTCGTGGACGTTTCTGATATTGACCCAGCATGTGGAGATGAAGAGGAAGGGGAAACCGAGAGTGTAGTGAATGCTGCTAGGATGGAAGAAGCCCATCAAGATTTAGAGGAGGAGGCAGCTGAAAGTCTCATGGGTGCTGCCAAGATGTGTGAAGCATGTAGTGACTCTGAGGAAGGGGCAAATGAGGGTGTCGTAGACGTTTCTGATATTGACCCAGCATGTGGAGATGAAGAGGATGGGGCAACTGAGAGTGTTGTGAATGATGCCAGGGCAGAACAAGCCCATCAAGATTTAGAGGAGGAGGCAGCTGAAAGTCTCATGGGTGCTGCCAAGATGTGTGAAGCATGTAGTGACACTGAGGAAGGGTCAAATGAGGGTGTCGTGGACGTTTCTGATATTGACCCAGCATGTGGAGATGAAGAGGAAGGGGCAACTGAGAGTGTAGTGAATGCTGCTGGGATGGAAGAAGCCCGTCAAGATTTAGAGGAGGAGGCAGCTGAAAGTCTCATGGGTGCTGCCAAGATGTGTGAAGCATGTAGTGACTCTGAGGAAGGGGCAAATGAGGGTGTCGTAGACGTTTCTGATATTGACCCAGCATGTGGAGATGAAGAGGATGGGGCAACTGAGGGTATAGTGAATGCTGCTAGGATGGAACAAGCCCATCAAGATTTAGAGGAGGAGGCAGCTCAAAGTCTCATGGGTGCTGCCAAGATGTGTGAAGCATGTAGTGACACTGAGGAAGGGTCAAATGAGGGTGTCGTGGACGTTTCTGATATTGACCCAGCATGTGGAGATGAAGAGGAAGGGGCAACTGAGAGTGTAGTGAATGCTGCTAGGATGGAAGAAGCCCGTCAAGATTTAGAGGAGGAGGCAGCTCAAAGTCTCATGGGTGCTGGTAAGTTGTGTGAAGCATGTAGTGACACCGAGGAAGGGGCAAATGAGGGTGTCGTGGACGTTTCTGATATTGACCCAGCATGTGGAGATGAAGAGGAAGGGGCAACTGAGAGTGTTGTGAATGATGCCAGGGCAGAACAAGCCCATCAAGATTTAGAGGAGGAGGCAGCTGAAAGTCTCATGGGTGCTGCCAAGATGTGTGAAGCATGTAGTGACACTGAGGAAGGGTCAAATGAGGGTGTCATGGACGTTTCTGATATTGACCCAGCATGTGGAGATGAAGAGGAAGGGGCAACTGAGAGTGTAGTGAATGCTGCTAGGATGGAAGAAGCCCGTCAAGATTTAGAGGAGGAGGCAGCTGAAAGTCTCATGGGTGCTGCCAAGATGTGTGAAGCATGTAGTGACACCGAGGAAGGGTCAAATGAGGGTGTCGTGGACGTTTCTGATATTGACCCAGCATGTGGAGATGAAGAGGAAGGGGCAACTGAGAGTGTAGTGAATGATGCTGGGATGGAACAAGCTCATCAAGACTTAGAGGAGGAGGCAGCTGAGAGTCTCATGGGTGCTGCCAAGATGGAGGAAGTCCATGTAGAGGTGGCGAGGGCAGCTGAGAGACCCTATAACCAACCCTCGGGTGCCGCTTGCACCCACTGAAAAAATGTTCGTTTGTTCGTTTAAGTTCTTTTTTGTGTTCAGATTTTGTTCTGTTTGTCGTTCTGAGTTTCGTTTTTTGCTGTGTTCATTTAATGTTGTTTGTGATTATTAATTTTTCAATTTTCATTACAATCCTTGGTTTATTTAAAACAAAAAAATAAATTTTACGTATTTCACCAACTGTATCTCTTGTTTTTTAGTGTACTTCTGCAACAATAATAGTTGCCGAATTGAAAGTACGTTTCATTTTCAGTTTATTTTATAGGTCACTCTCTCTCTCTCTGTCGTTACAATGAAGTCAACAATAGACTAAACCCAGGGCTCAGGCTAAGGCATTTATGAAGCTCATTTCAGTGACATTGAAAGGTCTCTCATATATACACAATAATAGTCATCGGTAAGTGCTACATTCCCTTCTGTATTGCAAACATCACATAATGGCATTTACGTAGTATGATTTTATAGTTGTTAGAGGGGGTAAGGTAACCAGCCGCAATATCGTTGGTCCGATGTCTCTAATGACTCTGGGTAGGTTCATGGCCTGGACAATTGTCCGCACTTGTGACCAATCTCTGTGAGTGTATTTCATGGCTACAACACGTGTGGGAGTGCGTTGGATGAAAATTTCCGAAAGAATATTGCTGAGGTTGCTGTAATCTGTTCTCCCCTATGTAGCTAACTTCTTTTTCATAGAAGCGTACATTATTCAGTCTGAGAGTTGACAGATTTGCAACAGTTTGTTTGTGATCCTCCGTGCTTCTCCACTGAGTTTCTTTGTAGCTTGTTTAAAAATACTGTCATGACATGCCGGAATATACAAACTGTAGTCGAGCTGCCAGAGCCTCATTATTTTCTGGTACGATTCTGCGCTAATCATACATGCGCAATAAATTGGGTTGTTTCAGTTTTCCGCTCGTTTTAACTCGGAAAAATCCCGAGAGGAGAAATAGAGTAGGAGTGGTTCTGTGGGGACAAGTCCAAATTAGAGCACGTATCATTCTCTGGCCAGCTTCTCACCTGCGTAGCACGGTAATATGATACGCTGTAACGTGAAAGAAATGTGTCGTATGCCACTCAGCTTGATTATGCCACTCACTCCTATCCTCAATGAGTATTCTTGCACTATGTACTCATCAGTAGTATGTACAAGGACCCAGTTATTTACGGTTAATGGGCTACGAAAGTATGTGCGCGAGCAACATAGATTTTTTCCGTATGCTACAACAACGTGTATTATTTGAAAGCAAGTGTGTGGTGGGAAAACAAAGCATACAACTTTGTAAGTTCATACAGTAGGTGCAGGGCGTGATGTAACATCTCAGTATGCTAAATTGTCTCATTATTATTTAATTTAGTGCAATGGATATGGAAGGGAAGTGTCCTCAGTAACTAACTGGTCGGGTTTATAGCTGGGCCGTAATACAATCACTTTAAAAGTCTTAGGAAATCAATTGGGGCACCATACGCCTACCAGAAATTGTGGTCAATCAGAACGGAGACTGAATATTTACAAACGGTACACAGAGAGAGCACACCTACCTACTGATTGTAGAAGTTGAGCAAGTAAGCGTAATAACAAAAAGAAGGTGAGCTCATCAATGTATCAGCGTGACAAAATTCACATCTCACAGGCCAAGAAAGAAGAAACCTCATCGTCTATGTAGTTGTGACCACGTGCGAGCGTAGTAGAGATATTTCATATACCTTACTCACAGCTACATCGTCCACGCATCGACTACAACGCACACAAAAGATTTATATCAAATTCACATTAACATACGCACACTGCTTGATCCGAAAGCTATGTAAAAGGAGCGGTTCCCATTGTCTGTACAGTCATGTGCACATGGCTTTTTTAAGACGATGGTATACACATTACGCACCATTTAATAGGTCTTGATTCCGATAAAATTCACACAGTAATATTCTTTCTCAATGTATGTTTTCACACGCATGCTGCCTTAAATGAGAGCCACTGATGAACGATGAGAGCTCATTGTCTGTGTAGCCATGGCCACGTGGTACATGGAGAACAGTGGCATACAGTTTACTGACGGTGAGACCATTGTTCATTGGGAGAACGTTCACACGATAATATTTTTATACAGTACACTCGAAAACACGCAACTTATTCGGTATGAAATGTCCGAGTTAAAGTGCAAGCTAATTGTCTTTGCGGCCATCAACGACAGACAATGGAAGGCAATGACTAATACGTTTCACACAAAGAAATGATCAGTTGATCCTATACAAATTGCTGGAGAAATAAGAAAGGAGCACCTGTAATTAAATAATGATAACATCAGCAGTCCTAAAGCTAAAGGCTAAAGGCTGATGATTCAATGATTGCACGATGGAAATTCCATCAGACTTTGCTTTCCATATTACCAGAAATATAAAAATTAATGTGCATTATAACACTTCGCTACTATTAACAAACTTACAAGAAAAGTGATTAATCAGTTACTTTTGTAAATAACTCATTCTCGTACCTTAGATAGCAACCTGAAGGTGACGCTCTGACGGAGCGACCGTTCACTTAAAAGACGAAGATACGATGCCCATCGTGGCATACAGATGAGGCTGCATCGACTTTCTGTTCCACGGCAGAATAAATTTAATCATTTCTGTGACCAGTCATGGCACAACACATTTCAGACTACTATATATCTACGTCATGCCTATTTTGTTTGCAATCTTTCCCAGAAACATAGGTAGTCAGCAACTTGACATTACACATGCATTTATGGATGCATGAGCAAACATTCATGCTCTTGGCTCACTGCACGCTATCTACATGGTAATAAAATGCGGACACACAATGGAAAAAGGGGGTATGTGCACTAATTAATAACTAAACCTGTTATCCACTATCTTCCTCAAGAGTCTACTGGTACACTGGATAGGTAAAGTTATTAAAAATATAGTAGTACTGCTACAATTAAAAATGAAGTAGCACTTGTATAATGCAAGTAATACCAAAAGCCGCAGTAATGTAACGGTACATATGGTAGTCTGTCAGCATTCATGTAATATTGTAACCATCATCTTATACAGAACACAAATGATTGGGTTAATTAATGTTTTGATTAAATGAACCTCCTCCTTCCATGATCATGGCCAAATTGTGATTTTTATCCACTGTATACAAACTCACTACTACCGAAATACAGAATTGAGTCGGAGTTCGATACAGACTGATGTATCGAGATATTATGGTTCAGCTAGATCTTATTTATTCGTTGAGTATACCAATTGTGCTGATCTCGCCTTGCTAATCGTTTAAAATTAGAGTGAGGTTGGCTGCGTACGCCTAACCTGCACTCTTCATCAGTAGGAATGTAAGGGGTTTAAGGGTCAAATGTGCACACCATTCCTTCCTCCGAAGATGGTAGGTAGAGACTCCGACTGTGGCAGGTGGAGGTCATGTCCCTGCCTAAGCCGTGCCTATTTCTGTCATTTCATAATGTCTCAGCGCTCCAGTCTCACGCAAGTAATTTACCAGCCATGAAAACTGAAACAGCCAGTCAGGGTACAGTATTAAACTTGCCTTTAAAGTGAAACTGCCAGTCGCTCTCCTTGTTCTCTGTACCTTCTAATAGCCAACAATTCTCCAAATTAAGTATTACCTGTATTTTTTAATGGACTGTGTTAAGATGTTGATAATATTGGTGTAACTTACAGTACTTCAGTGTCTAAAATATATTTATTATCTATCGAAATGCACATTTCACTATAGCTGATTAAATAGCAAAATTGGTTATTGTACACATCTCCTAATTGTCTGTGGTAATTAACAAATTACGAAAGGATATTGGCATTGCTATTTTAGATCTACCTGAAGCAATGAACTCTCTGTACAAAGATCGAAAGTTCATCACCTGACATATTGTTAAGCACTTTTATAGAGGAGGAGGGGATGGAAGTTTTACGCTTAAATATAATCGATGTTACTGAACGCTAATACTGTTTGTATTACTTTAGAACTTTAACATACATGCGGTAACGTGTTTAACCATCAATGTTATATTTTTATGGTACTTAAGTACACACGCTACAACAGGAATGATACTTTGTGACGAGATATGTAATGCCTTGTATCACTTGCACTACATATCATCTTAATATACAAAGGAAATTTTATCATGTTCCCAATACAGTATGCAAACACCCAACACGTCCAAAGGATAAGATCGTGTAACTCCCACCTGAGGCCTAAAACCCTAAACGCCTATTCTCAAATTAACTGAAACAGTAGTAACACATCTACATCTATGACTGTGATATAACACGTGATGTACTAAAATAACTTGCTAAGCTCACAGCTCATAGCTTTTGTTAGCTATACAAGAGACTGTGGGCAAAAATCAAACTGATCAAGCATCATTTTAGGGGAGAAGATTGCCGTCTCATGACAAGACCTTTAATGCACTGTATCGCTAAAATTACGTATTTGCGTAGTACCAAAGTGTAACTTTGCACTGCACTATTATGACGTGTAAAGAAACGAAATTGTGAAAGGAAATGGTGATGTACTTTACGGATAAATAAAATTTTTAACGTGAACATTTTGATCACTGAAGCACTTTTGCAAGGGACAATGGACCCCAAAATTCGATATTTCCACGTGTATATTTCCACGTGTATATTTCCACGTGTATATTTCCACGTATATTATTCTTCACAGTACTTTTGGCTGATATGTTGGCATCAGTGATATAACATGCATGTTTATCATCGATTTCATGCCGACTTTTGTACCACATATTAAAGCAGGGAAGAGTTGTATATATTATTTATCAAAATACGTAGAACTGTTTCCTAGATGAATACAAAGCACACATGGCACATGATCTGACTCAGAGGTTAAAGTGCACTTGTTAGTGGGAATATGGTGATGTTTCTATGCTAGTAAACATTTTATTCCCACAGCCAAATCGTATGCATTACTGGCCAAAACTTATCAACTAAAACCAATATCACAGTCAGTAAATGTGTTAGTAAGCCCCAAACAAAGGAATCAACTGTATCACCCAATGGGCAATTATAACAAATTACCTCATGTATTACTACGTTTCAGCAAATTTGTAATATATTACCCCATGTTACAGTAAAACTGTAAGAAATTGTCCCTTACATCGCCTTATTCACAGCAAAGTTGTTACAAAGTGCTCCAAAAATTATGACATTACAGCAAAATTGTAGGGCGTTACCATAAAATCCGCTCTGCCACAGCAAAATTGTAAGAAAATTATACTATATTATATTCCAACAAAGTTGTAACAAATTGCGCAATATATAAGAAAATACCTTATACTTCAACGTGTTATAACAGTCCGCAGCTCGTGGTCGTGCGGTAGCGTTCTTGCTTCCCACGCCCGGGTTCCCGGGTTTGATTCCCGGCGGGGTCAGGGATTTTCTCTGTCTCGTGATGACTGGGTGTTGTGCGATGTCCTTACGTTAGTTGGGTTTACGTAGTTCTAAGTTCTAGGGGACTGATGACCATAGATGTTAAGTCCCATAGTGCTCAGAGCCATTTGAACCATTTTATTTGTTATAACAAATCGTAACAAGCTACTCCAAACTGTAACAAACTGCTCTACAAATACACATGTTCCACCTATAAGTATGGTGTGAGAAATGTTTTGTAGTCTCCACTATGCGATGACATGTCAGCATTATCAGCAAAGGATGGCAAATGTTTTATACTGCAAGATGTGGCGGAGAAGTGCTGTGGTTACTCGCGAGGCCAGCCTGTCGTATCTGGTGCGCCGCATTCTGCCTCTGTCTTTGTATCCTGCACTTGTTCACGTTTATTTCTAAGAACTGTGAAGTGGCAGATTCATTGGTTTCAATCACATTTGAAACCATACCAATTATGAAACCTCCAATATGATTAGTGATAACTAAAGCTTTGGAGTTCGTTTTGCAGTCGAGGGCCGGCCGGAGTGGCCGAGCGGTTCTAGGCCCTACAGTCTGGAACCGCGCGACCGCTACGGTCGCAGATTCGAATCCTGCCTCTGGAATGGATGTGTGTGATGTTCTTCGGTTAGTTAGGTTTAAGTAGTTCTAAGTTCTATGGGACTGATGACTGTATTTTCTAAACGGTGCACATATGAAATACATACTCCTCACTTATTCATAGCGACCCCAAAATGGCGGTCTATAATTACTCGCTTAAAATGGCGTGCTTCTCACTCGTTCATTAGCTGAGCGCGAATCCTTCCTTCCTCCTACTGGTACAAGAAAAACTCCTCTCTTTTTTAACAACTGTCCATTACAAATTCATAAAATGGTTCAAATGGCTCTGAGCACTATGGGACTCAACATCTTAGGTCATAAGTCCCCTAGAACTTAGAACTACTTAAACCTAACTAACCTAAGGACATCACACACACCCATGCCCGAGGCAGGATTCGAACCTGCGACCGTAGCAGTCCCGCGGTTCCGGACTGCAGCGCCAGAACCGCTAGACCACCGCGGCCGGCACAAATTCATACATATAAATACATTCACATATACTTATATCACGTAATTACGTTCACATATATTCATATTACATATCGCACGTCCGTGGCGTGCTAACGTCTTAGTCTCTTATTTCTCCTTACATTTGTTAAGCAGTATTAACAGGGGGAAAATGTCACATTTCTTAAATTGTCCTTTCACTATATTTTAAAAATTGTTTTTCTCACTGGCTTTTGATTCATTAGCCATTCTGAGAAGCTGTTCTTTCGGTACACGCTATCTCATTGTGCGCTGCACTTATAGCCAGCAGTAGCTCATTGTATACTGTATACTGTCTCCCTAAATAAAGAGACTTATTTCCGACAGTATACAGTAGGGGGGCATTTGTGATAAACCTTCTGCATTTATTTTATGTTTTCGTCTTCTTTAAAGGCAAAGAGAAAAGATGAAGCGGTAGCTCATCATAGAACCTATGCCTACCGTCAGGTATTTTTGATTTTCTGCACTGTGCTTGTCATTCATGCCAAAAAATTAATCTCATTCTAGAATGGTTTCCGCCGCGGTGCGCAGTGTGTCTTTGCGCATCTTACGGGGGACACTGAACTCCACCTTGCTTTTCGCCTACTTGGCCCCTACGATCAGCTGTTGGCCGCTGCGTATACAACTGTTGAAGTACGCTCTGCATCAAGCGCGGCTGCACGGCTCTGTATACTTCATCGCTCATGCCTCTCGCTTAAAGCTAGCGCGCTGCGAATTCTTTTCCATCGCTCTTGTTTTAAATTTTTTTCGTGTGATGTAGTGTTAGCTACGTCATCTAATGGTTTTCACTCGTTCACTATTATGTATATTTGTTTTAGTTCTTATTGGATATTCCGTGTTTCCTTAAGGAACATTAAAAGGTTTCCTTTGCTGCTATAGATATTTAAGTCTTAAGAAAGTACAATATCAAAATACGAGGAAAATTTCTTTTCACTAGGCTGCATCTCACTCTCTGCATGTTAGATAGTAGAAGAAAGGCACCGGAAATATAAATATTGTACCCCCCTAGTTGGAGAGGAACCGAGTGGCAGTCGGTTTATTCGTCAAAGAGCGACAAACCTCCTACCTTCTTGCGTTTTATTGATGCAACAGATAAGGAAAGAATGAGACTTGAATTTTCATTTAATAAATTTTCGCAAATCTTTATGTGGATACATGCCTTTTATTTTACAATTTTTTGTATTTTCTATCAAGTAGCACCCCGGATGAGGCTTGTCAACAATGATATACGGACCAATATATAACAATTGCCATTTTTTATTCGGTGCCTTTAATTTCGATGATTTCGGATGCGTTCTTAGTAGTACCTCCTGTCCAATTTGGAATTCTATTACGTTTTTCAATTTCCTGTCGTAAATTCCTTTCCTTATTCGAGCTTGCTCTTCCAATGCTATTAGCGCTCGCCGTACTTTCTCATCTAAGGCTCCGTCTTTGTGCCGTATCGGTTTTGCCCATTCATCTAGCTCCGCCTTTTCAAACATAAGTTCGGCCGGTGTGTGCCCTGTTGATATGTGTGGGTATTCTATCCATTTCCTTTGGTTCTGTGGTATATATGTGCGGATAAACCTATTAAATTCACGGAAGCACCGTTCGACGGGACTTGCTTCCGGGTGAACTTGGATTCTAAAATATGACGTATGTTTTGTGATTTTAAAAATAATTTCCATTGGTCACATGTAAAATATGAGGCGTTTTCAGTTAGGACTGCTTGAGGTTTCCCAATGCGTGGTATGTAGTCTTCCAGAATTCGCCTTATAATTGGCCCTGACCTAATTGTTTTGACTGCGTACAGCTGTAGATACTTATTAAAAACATCATACTGGGCTACGATGTATTTAACCCCGCCGCGGGCTTGGGGATGAGGTCCTGCCGCGTCAATAGATACAAGATCCCTTGGGTGCTTTGGTAATATTGGGTGTAGTACATTAAGACATGTCCTATTCTGATGCTTGACCTTTTGACACACCGCACAGCGTCTGATTACTTGCTCTACACGTCGCCCCATATTAAGGAAATAACAATACGTAGAAATTTTGGCGGCACACTTTAGTATTCCATAGTGTCCCCATGTGCGGTGCGTGTGTTGAATTAAGTTGTCCACATATTCCTGAGGTACGCACACACACCACTTATCCATTCGTCGATCTCTTCTATGAAAGAGGATGCCATTGTGTATGATATAATACTGCTCTAAACGTTCGTGTGTTCTAGCTCGCAATTTTTTTTTTTTTTACCTTGCTCCATCGCGGGTCTTCTTCCTGTAACCGTTGCATGTTTTTGCACATTTTAATATAATATGGTTTAAAAGTTCCATCATTTATTAAAAGTACGTTGAATGCTGGTGTTTGTTCCTCTAACTCGTGGAAATCGGTAAGACCTTGAGGTAACCGTGATAGTGCATCTGCCAAAACATTCTGTTCCCCTTTTATGTACACTATCTCAAAATCAAACTCTTGGACATGCATGCACCACCTCGCTATTCTCTTATGTAACAACTTGCACGTAAGAAGAAAGGACAAGGCTTGACGATCACAGTAAACTTTGGTATCTTTTCCCCAAAGGTAATATTGAAATTTACGAAACGCCCAAACTACTGCTACCGCTTGTAGCTCAGTTACGGAATAAGATCTTTCACATTCTGTAAAGGTTCTACTGGCAAAACTGATTACATTGACTTCTTCCGTACCATCCTTTGTTATTATTTGAAACAGGCACGCACCGAGCCCCTGATAACTAGCATCGGTGCTGAAACAAAAATCCAATTCCATATTCGGGTGTTTCAGGATAGGTGTGTTAATCAGCACCTGCTTAATCTGCTCAAAATCATTTTCACATTCTTTAGTTCACAACCAACTGTGGTATTTACGCAGTATGTTTAATAGTGAACTACTGTTCAACGATTGTTGTGGCAGAAACTTCCTGAAAAACGATGCCATTCCTAGAAAACCCTTTGTTTCTTAGTATAGGGTGCTGGGAAATTCTGTATCGCATCTAGTTTACTGGGGTTAGGTAGAATTCCTGCTGGTGATATAATATGCCCTAAGAATTTTATTTCCGAGTTCAGATTTTTAAAGTTAACTGTGACATTGTATTTATCAAATTTTTGAAAAACCTTTTCCAAAATACTTACATGTTCATCCCATGTTTGAGTTTCAATTAATAGATCATCATCGTAGAGTGTAACCTGGCTAAGCATTTCCGGTCCAAGTACCCTGTCTAATGCTTCAATAAATACACCAGCGCTCACGTTTCATCCGAAAGGCAGCACCCTAAATTGGTAGCTCCTCTCGGCATTTATGAAAGCTGTATACTTTATACACTCTTCATGTAATACAATTTGCCAGTACGAAGCTTTAAAATCAAGGTATGTTAAATACTTAACGCCATGAAACTTTAATAACTGCTCTTACTTGATTCTCTGGCCTTGTTCTTACAGGAACGATTATTTTGTTTATTTCCCTCGCGTCTGACACCAACCGCACCGTTCCTTCAGTTTTATCAACTGCGAGAATCGGACTGCAGTAAGGTGAGTGCGATGTTTCTATAACCCTCCACCTAATCATACGCTCTATTTCTTGTCCTACTGCCTCTTTCTTTGCCGAAGGGGTGCCATATGACGTTCTACAATATGTTTCATGCGGGTACACTTCCATTTTATACTCATATCCCTTAATAACACTAGGTTGTTTACGAAAAATGTTATGATATTTGAAGGGTTATTTTGTCATTTCACTTCACTGTTCATTGCTAAGACAAATGGATTTACTTATTTTACTGTCTACTATTTGCTCATCGAGGATCTCCCTACCAGCGCCATCGAGTTCCATCTCCTTTGCCATTAAGACTTGAGGGTAGATAAGTTTAACATTAATGTCGGGTATCGGCCTATTCTGATTTGTCATTGTAGTTCTTATCAAGTCCACAGTCAGTGTGCGCTCTCCTACATGAAACTGACATTCCCCGCTGCCGATATCTATTTTTATCCCATATCTTCTGAACACCTCCATACCAAGTATACAGTTCACTATAAGTTTGTCTACCAACAAGAAAGTACACTGCAAATTTACACCAGATATATTAATGGGTATGCTGGCCTGTAATTTTATAACTTTATATTTACTTCCCATCGCCGTTACGATCTTACAGTTCTCTAGAGGTAGTGTGGGTGCATTTACTTCCATCGCTATCTCTTTGCACAAGCTAGTAAACATCAGGCTTGTCGACGCGCTAGTATCCAAAACAACTAGTACATCTATGTTTCCCACCTTTACCATTATTGTTGCTTGAATAATTTCACTTACCTGGCGTGTCGTTTCTTTCTCTTCAGTAAACAAGTCTTCTTTCATTTCTGCGTACTTATCACACCTTAAAAATAGATTCTGGATATGCTGTATGTGTAGGTTTGTTTCGGTGTCTACTTCCTCCTTTCCGTTCCTGTTCGTGTTAGTGTTTTAAGTCGCTCATATTTAGTACTGTGGCACACTGACAGTTCATTACCTTCTTCCTCTAGTCACGCTCGATTATTATTTCCTGGGGGCGGTAAAGGTATTGTTTCATTTTCTGCCGTCACGTCTACTATGTATACCGTATGCCCGCGAGCTCGCCAGTTCGTGTCCCGGTTGTTTCGATTTGACTGTTCGGGCTGCCTCTTCTCTCTCGGATCCCTGTGTTGCATAATTCCGATCCTGGTAATCTGCATTTCCTTGTCGCCTTTTGCCAAAGTTTTCCCTCGAATTTCTAATGTCTCGGCCATTGCCGTACCTATGGGGCTGACATTTATTTTCGTGTCCTCTGTCACCCTGTGGCTGATGGGTACACCGATTGTTCGGATTTCCGTTGTGGCGCGGCGTTGCATACGGATGCCATTCATTCATACGCGCACGACCATTATAATTACCAAAGCCATTGCCGTTACCGTAGTTGTTCTTCCCGTTTGGGTTGTGCCCATTACCGTTACGATAACTAGGCGTGGCTTGCTCATCCTCATGAATCAGATCTATTGAGTCGAGCACTGAAAGAAAATACTCGAGATCGTATTCGGGAGCGGTTACTAATTTTTCTCTAACATTTGCTGGTAACTTGTTCTTTAAGATTTTCAGTACATCGACATGAGAGATTGGATTATTACAGTAACGAGTCTCCTTTAGGTATTTTTCAAAATAGCTTCTTAGCCCTCCGAATTTTGAATGATATGGTACTGGGTTAAATAACTCTCGTCTTAATCTCTGCCTGGATAGCTGTTGACCAGTATTTATCTAAAAATGCATTCTCAAACTGATCATATGTCTCGCAAAGTTCTGACGTCTCCGTAGCCCACAAAAGGGCATCATCCTCGGTGTGTCCTACTACATATCTGATCTTTTGAGTTTCTGTCCAAGTCCTGGGCAGTACATTTCTAAAGAATCAGACAAACACTACTGGGTGCGTTCACTTTTTCTCATTTGAGAATACGGGAAACTGTCGATGTTTTATTAAGCTCTCGTCCATTAACAACGCTGTCAAGCACGGCGGAACAGCATTTCCCTGCGGTGATGGTATATTTGTTTCACCAAAGTTTTGCCCGTTGCTCGCGTCGTGCGTCGACATGCGGTCGCGCGGCGTGGGTTGGGCATCGTTGTCCGCGCCACTGATTTCTCCCACCGGCGGATGGATGTTTATCGCTCCGCTTGCCGCCCCCGGCGACGATATTACCGTTCTTTGTTTGCTAACTATTTCGTCTCTTAACCTTTGTTCTAACTGTCTGATATCATGTCCTACGCGTTTTAAGATTTCTTCTTCCTTGTCCCCCATTACTTCCTTTACCGCTTCCACATAAGTACGCTGTTCACGTAGGCATTTTTCTGCGAACGTTGTATTTTCGTCCTTTGCATTGCTCTTTACCTGTTCATAAAGCTGCACAATGTCTGAGTTGATTCTGTTGTGTTCTAACTTGAGTGATCCTATCTCCAATGTGATTTCTTCTACATTTTCTGGCAAGTCGTCACAGAAAGAATGTAGCTTCGCTGCTTTTGATTGTACATTGTCTAAGTTGATATGCGTATTCTTTTGCATTGCCTGTAAATTTTCTTGGGTTTCTCTAATTCCGGATAGCTCCTGTCGATATGTGTGTGTTATTGTTTCAAATTTTTCTCCCATTATCCCTTTTAATTTCTCACCCATATCGTGAACCGAAATTTGTACTTGTTCATTAATTTTCCTATCCACCTACCTGTGTGAACTTCGTATCCAGGCTATTGGGTTCTGTGCGCAAATTTTTTACCTCGCCTGAAATGTGTGTCATGTTTGTATTAACCTTCTCGATCTCGGTCTTTACTGTGGTCATGTCTGCTTGTATCGTTTCTAAACTTGACATTTTAGTCTCTAAATCCGACATTTATGAATCTATGTCTGCTTTCATTGCATTCATGCCTGTTTGTATGGTTTCTGTTGAGGCTCGAAATAAGGCTTCTTATCGTCGCTATTCACTTCCGGCCTACGCCTGTCAGCATCTGCGTCCGTACGACGCGTACTACTCTCATTTAAAATATTGGCTCTGAGCAGTATGGGACTCAACATCTTAGGTCATAAGTCCCCTAGAACTTAGAACTACTTAAACCTAACTAACCTAAGGACATCACACACACCCATGCCCGAGGCAGGATTCGAACCTGCGACCGTAGCAGTCCCGCGGTTCCGGACTGCAGCGCCAGAACCGCTAGACCACCGCGGCCGGCATTTAAAATATTCTCTTGCCTCGAGCTGCCATTAGTTACGTCTATTGTAATCAACGTATTGCTCGTCATGAGATGTTCCGTCTTCACGGGCGTCGAATGCAACAATGGCATGTCGCGCCCAGCATCCAAATAATCACCATTTGACGGTTCCAAAACACTCATCGCTGCATCTTGCAAATGAACATCCACTACAATGTCATTTTGATTTTCGAATGACATTTCCTTATTGTTTTGACCCTCCATTATAGAAATCCTTATGCCACTGCAGTTACCAAAATCAAAATTTTCTCTCTTAAGATTTTACTTCCGCGCTACTTCCCACTCGAAAAAAAAAGGCATATATAGCTGTTTTGGTACTGCGAACGGCTGTAAGCAAGGGGAAACTACAGCCGTAATTTTTCCCGAGGGCATGAAGCTTTACTGTATGATTAAATGATGGTGGCGTCCTCTTGGGTAAAATATTCCGGAGGTAAAATAGTCCCCCATTCGGATCTCAGGGCGGGGACTACTCAAGAGGACGTTGTTATTAGGAGAAAGGAAATTGGCATTCTACGGATCGGAGCGTGGAATGTCAGATCCCTTAATCGAGCAGGTACGTTAGAAAATTTAAAAGGGGAAATGGATAGGTTAAAGTTAGATATAGTGGGAATTAGTGAAGTTCGGTGGCAGAAGGAACAAGACTTTTGGTCAGGTGAATACAGGGTTATAAATACAAAATCAAATAGAGGTAATGCAGGAGTAGGTTTAATAATGAATAAAAAAATAGGAACGCGGGTTAGCTACTACAAACAGCATAGGGAACGCATTATTGTGGCCAAGATAGACACGAAGCCCACGCCTACTACAGAAGTACAAGTTTATATGCCAACTAGCTCTGCAGATGATGAAGAAATTGATGACATGTATATTGAGATAAAAGAAATTATTCAGGTGGTGAAGGGAGACGAAAATTTAATAGTCATGGTTGACTGGAATTCGAGTGTAGGAAAAGGGAGAGAAGGAAACATAGTGGGTGAATATGGACTGGGGCTAAGAAATGAAAGAGGAAGCCGTCTGGTAGAATTTTGCTCAGAGCATAACTTAATCATAACTAACACTTGGTTCAAGAATCATAAAAGAAGGTTGTATACATGGAAGAATCCTGTAGATACTAAAAGGTATAAGATAGATTATATAATGGTCAGACAGAGATTTAGGAACCAGGTTTTAAATTGTAAGACATTTCCAGGGGCAGATGTGGACTCTAACCACAATCTATTGGTTATGGACTGTAGATTAAAATTGCAGAAACTGCAAAAAGGTGGGAATTTAAGGAGATGGGACCTAGATAATCTGACTAAACCAGAGGTTGTACAGAGTTTCAGCGAGAGCATAAGGGAACAATTGACAGCAGTGGGGGAAAGAAGTACAGTAGAAGCAGAATGGGTATCTCTGAGGGATGAAGTAGTGAAGGCAGCAGAGGATCAAGTAGGTAAAAAGACGAGGGCTAGTAGAAATCCTTGGGTAACAGAAGAAATATTGAATTTAATTGATGAAAGGAGAAACTATAAAAATGCAGTAAATGAAGCAGGCAAAAAGGAATACAAACGTCTGAAAAATGAGATCGACGGGAAGTGCAAAATGGCTAAGCAGGGATGGCTAGAGGACAAATGTAAGGGTGTAGAGGCTTATCTCACTAGGGGTGAGATAGGTACTGCCTACAGGAAAATTAAAGAGACCTTTGGAGAAAAGAGAACCACTTGTATCAGTATCAAGAGCTCAGATGGAAACCCAGTTCTAACCAAAGAAGGGAAGGCAGAAAGATGGAAGGAGTATATAGAGGGTCTATATAAGGGCGATGTACTTGAGGACAATATTATAGAAATGGAAGAGAATGTGGATGAAGATGAAATGGGAGATACGATATTGCGTGAAGAGTTTTACAGAGCACTCAAAGACCTGAGCCGAAACAAGGCCTCGGGAGTAGACAACATTCCATTAGAACTACTGACGCCCTTGGGAGAGCCAGTCCTGACACAACTCTACCATCTGGTGAGGAAGATGTATGAGACAGGCGAAGTACCCTCAGACTTCAAGAAGAATATAATAATACAATCACAAAGAAAGCAGGTGTTGACCGATGTGAAAATTACCGAACTATCAGTTTAATAAGTCACAGCTCCAAAATACTAACACGAAATCTTTACAGACGAATGGAAAAACTGGTAGAAGCGGACCTCGGGGAAGATCAGTTTGGATTCCGTAGAAATATTGGAACACGTGAGGCAATACTGACCTTACGACTTATCTTAGAAGAAAGATTAAGGAAAGGCAAACCTACGTTTCTAGCATTTGTAGACTTAGAGAAAGCTTTTGACAATGTTGACTGGAATGCTCTCTTCCAAATTCTAAAGGTGGCAGGGGTAAAATACAGGGAGCGAAAGGCTATTTACAATTTGTACAGAAAGCAGATGGCAGTTATAAGAGTCGAAGGACATGAAAGGGAAGCAGTGGTTGGGAATGGAGTGAGACAGGGTTGTAGCCTTTCCCCGATGTTATTCAGTCTGTATATTGAGCAAGCAGAAAAGGAAACAAAAAAAAAAAATTCGGAGTACGTATTAAAATCCATGGAGAAGAAATAAAAACTTTGAGGTTCGCCGATGACATTGTAATTCTGTCAGAGACAGCAAAGGACTTGGAAGAGCAGTTGAACGGAATGGACATTGTCTTGAAAGGAGGATATAAGATGAACATCAACAAAAGCAAAACGAGGATAATGGAATGTAGTCGAATTAAGTCAGGTGATGCTGAGGGAATTAGATAGGAAATGAGACACTTGAGGTAGTAAAGAAGTTTTGCTATTTGGGGAGCAAAATAACTGATGATGGTCGAAGTAGAGAAGATATAAAATGTAGACTGGCAATGGCAAGGAAAGCGTTTCTGAAGAAGAGAAAATTGTTAACATCGAGTATAGATTTAAGTGTCAGGAAGTCGTTTCTGAAAGTATTTGTATGGAGTGTAGCCATGTATGGAAGTGAAACATGGACGATAAATAGTTTGGACAGGAAGAGAATAGAAGCTTTCGAAATGTGATGCTACAGAAGAATGCTGAAGATTAGATGGGTAGATCATATAACTAATCAGGAGGTATTGAATAGAATTGGGGAGAAGAGGAGTTTGTGGCACAACTTGACGAGAAGAAGGGACCGGTTGGTAAGACATGTTCTGAGTCATCAAGGGATCACAAATTTAGCATTGGAGGGCAGCGTGGAGGGTAAAAATTGTAGAGGGAGACCAAGAGATGAATACACTAAGCTGATCAGAAGGATGTAGGTTGCAGTACGTACTGGGAGATGAAGAAACTTGCACAGGATAGGGTAGCATGGACAGCTGCATCAAACCAATCTCAGGACTGAAGACCACAACAACAACAAAATGGTTCAAATGGCTCTGAGCACTATGGGACTTAACAGCTAAGGTCATCAGTCCCCTAGAACTTAGAACTACTTAAACCTAACTAACCTAAGGACATCACACAACAACAACACAGCTGTATGTAATTGTAGTCTCAATTATTGTTCAATAAAGAAATGTCATGGTCCCTACTTGACTACAATAGCGTTAATCTCTGAAGCTTTAGGTTCTGGATTTTAGGAAACAGGTGGATGGATTTTCTAATAGGTCCACTGGGAACGCATTCTCTATATGCATTGCGCAGTCCTACCTCATTGTTGCCTTGTAAATGGTACTTCCTCTATTGTGCTTTGTTGTGCGCTCTTGGTATTGTGGTCTTCTTCCTTCTGATTTATTTAATATTTCCTTTTGATACTATTTCTTCAGTATCACATCACCGTCTCCGTCACATCATCAGCGTACATGGAACACAAACAAATTGTTAACATACATGTATATTCATTTTCCTAACAATACTAGTACTCACAGTTTTGCCTACTACGTGTCGTGCCTGCCACATGTCGCCACTTTATAATATAATCAAATAATGGGATAGATGATGATAAAATATTGAAATGCTTGACCTTTTAAAATGTATTCAATTAATGAGATTAATTTTTTGGCATGAATGACAAGCACAATAAGCTGAGCTATGCCTGGAAGTAAGTTCGTATTAGTTCATATTATTTTGCAGGGGGAAGCAGTTTCTTTCTCCGCTGTAGATTTGTGCTTACCCTTCTTTATAATGCTACGTTTGGTCGCCGAGTTCACCTTCGAAGTCTTGACCGTGTTCCCATTGAGCTTATCGGATCTTCGTAATATTCCAAAGTACACAGGGGGGCTTCAATTCTTGTAATTATCGTACTATTTGAAATAACAACTCACACGACATTTCTGTTAATAAAACAATACTGTATTTTCTAAACGGAGCACATATGAAATACATACTCCTCACTTATTCATAGCGGCCCCAAAATGGCGGTCTACAATTACTCGTTTAAAATGGCGTGCTTCTCACTCGTTCACTAGCTGAGCGCGAATCCTTCCTTCCTCCTACTGGTACAAGAAAAACTCCTCTCTTTTTTAACGACTGAAAATCAAAAACACCTGACTTTAGGCATAGGTTCTGTGGTGTCACCGCCAGACACCACACTTGCTAGGTGGTAGCCTTTAAATCGGCCGCGGTCCGTTAGTAGACGTCGGACCCGCGTGTCGCCACTATCAGTGATTGCAGACCGAGCGCCGCCACACGGCAGGTCTAGAGAGACTTCCTAGCACTCGCCCCAGTTGTACAACCGACTTTGCTAGCGATGGTTCACTGACAAAATACGCTCTCATTTGCCGAGACGATAATTAGCATAGCCTTCAGCTACGTCATTTGCTACGACCTAGCAAGGCGCCATTATCAGTTGCTATTGATCTTGTTAATCATGTACCGTCAGACCGACGTTCACCTTTAACGGATTAAAGTTAAGTATTCCACCAGCTACGTCCGTTTTTCTAAAGTCTAATTTCCCTTTCCTGTTCCAGACCTCACGCCAGCCTGCGTGAGCTAAAACGCGTGCCTTTCGGCTTCCTCTAGTATTCCTGGGTTGGCTCTCCTGCCAATCCACAACAGGTTCTATGATGGGCTACCGCTTCATCTTTTCTCTTTGCCTTTAAAGAAGACGAAAACATAAATGAAATGCAAAAGGTTTATCATAACCTGTCAGATATTAAACAGATTACAATGTAGGAGAGATAAATAGGTCGCTAGCCGTCATTTGATCTGACGTGATTTTAAAACAATTACCAGGTCTATAAAGTATCACTCGTAATAAAACAGCCAGGGAGCCATCAGATACTTATATCATCTCACCTTACCAACGCAGCGCCTCAAGTGCCGGAATTACTGAGCGAGTTAACAGTCGTCCAAAACACTCGTGTGGTACCTGGCATTGGAACGATCGCTACTGCCCACAGCAAAATGACACAGAGATGAACAGCCCACAGGAAAACAGGTTAAGTCACATTTAATAAATTTCTCAGGATAGCAATTTTAAACATTCAAGATTATTTAAAATACACAATTAAAATGCCAAATTTAATAATGGTAGAGGATGTACAGTCGTGCTCAAAAGTATCCGAACGATCTGAATTGCATACCGCCTGATTAGCATGCAACCCGCATAACGCAGCTGTCTAGCAGGTCCTCTAATCGCTCTTCGGTATAGTCGTTGAAAATCGTTCCAACAAGTCACCACTAGAAAACACTGCTCTGTATCGCAAAACTCAAGATGTAAAGTAATACCACGATACTACAAATACCAGGGAACACCTTATCACAGATAAGACTGTCCTTAAGGCTTGTAAGCTCACATTCATTACAATAAATGACATACCTGAAATGTTACCACACTCATTATTACGTCAGATACGTAATGCACGTAGTAAGTTCGTCGTATTCATGATTTCCTCTTCAAAGTAACATACCGTATTTATTATTTAACACAAAATGACATTAAAAATTTAAGTTATTCACGAACAGCTAATTGCGAATATGTATGAACTTCAAATGACACCACGAACCGTCTACTTCTGCATGTGGATTCAAACGCAGGTCATGCAGACTAAGCAAAGATTTCGTGACCGACGGAAACTAACAGTCATTCCTGACTGGGCACACAGAGAGATTTTAGATAGTATCAGTTAACAAATATCAACTTTAAATTACAAAAGGTAAACATTTTTAACGTACGTTAATTCCACCCAGCAACTGTTGTCCCTGTTAACGAATTACGAGAGATAAATATTGCTTCTTCACAAATGACTTACTTGAAATGCTGTGAGGTAAAGCATTGTGTTGGACAGGGACTCGAACCCAGAACCTATTCGGATTGTTATCGAAGCACAATCAACCGTGACATATTGGATTTTCTCGGCAGTAGCTAGATGTTTTAACCGAAATGACGAGACGAAACATTAATTTTTTTCCTTCCCAGGACTCCAACCCGGCACCTATCGCTGTTATATTCTAGAGCAAAGGAACGTTAAATACGGGTTTGTTACACCAGCAGCGACATGTGGTCATGTTTGAACTACCAATAATACGACGAAGAGGCCAGTGCTGACTGGTAATCGAACCCCACACATATCGTCGTTGACTACAAACAAAGAGACGTCAGCTACCGAATTTTCTCCACCAGCAGCTCGGAATCACATTCTTGAACTTACAGTGATCTTGCAAATAGTTCTGTGTCTCACTGGGAGTCAAAAACGTCAGATATCGTTAGTGTTGACAACGAATGAAAATATATTAAAAATCAAAATTATTATCCACGAGCAGATAGGTGATCTCATGCTAGAGCTTCATAATACATAATGAAAACTTCAGTGCCGGGCCAGGATTCGAACCCATTCACGCGCAATATGTGGAGATGCTGAAGAATTTGCAGTTCTGAACAAACAACAAATTGTAGTCGACCTGTATTGTCACGAAGAGGTGAAATTCCGCGTTAAGGGCGGTCTGAGTTGCATTCCCAGTTCAGAACCAATTTTATCGACGTACAGAAGCTCAAATAAAAGATGGAATAAGTGTCCTGTGATCCTACATAGCGTCTGTATCTTCACTAGAAATAAATAACTAGTATAAGAAAGGTTATTGGTGATAAGAGTTTCTACAAGTCGCCACTCCTGACCTTATAGTGGTTCAACCTAACATCTACTTGGTAGAGAAGGAATATCATGTTTAATGTGTATTTCAGACCACAATGCCATTATACCTTCTTCACTTGGCGTAGCCAGAAAAGAATAGAATCTGTCTCTCCCTGTTAAAAATCATAGGCGGAAGATGGAATCAAACCCCGACCATAAGTATATGAACCTATCATCAATCCAACAGACCACCAAATTCTCTCCTCGGTGACTCATTTTTCTATCGTAACGCCGTTGCGCGACACTGGATTAGAATTCTGACACACAGGATCCCTGTAGTGGTTTGCAGCATGTTCGGTACATTCATTTATTTGGTTGTCCAAATCGCCATGAACTAGTTGCCTCGGCTACCCAGTGCATACATTCGACTCCATCTTGTAATCTCCGAAATAAAATCATGTAAGTGCCACCTACACAGAACTGCCAACACTGTAGGATGCAGAAATTTAAATGGGAAGTGTTCCTTTCCACTTGAGCTACTCTATTACGCTATCTATTTGTTGATAACGTTGTGCAATGCAAGAGAAAAGGTGTAACTGTCTCTCATTCAGAAGTCTAGATCCGTCCATATGCATTATCTCACAGCACTGTGGAATGCAGAAGTTCTGGAGGAATTGTTGTTGACTTCTGGAGCTGCTGTAGCTATGTGTCAGCTGGTAGCGTCATGGTAAGTGTTGCAAGTTCGAGTACATTCACTGCTGCATTTTTTAAAACGCAATTCTGCTCTCTGCTGAAGTTATCATTCTAATGGAACTTTGAACATAATTCACTTTACTTCTAAACCCAAAATAGCTGCATGTGAATAAAAGTCTAACTTATGCGACGTTCTGTTCTTTTCACGTATAGTAGTCGGCCAGCCAGCAGATTCATCTCCAAACTTTTGTATCAAGTATGGGGAGAGCGCATCGTGCCAAAATACGTCAGAAAAGTATTTCCTAGATTTGCTGTCATGTGGTAGTGGCATTTTATTCTTCTTCAAACCTTGTTTGACAGCCGTAAGTCAGAACAAGTTTTCTACATGCATGTAATCAATAAGCTGCATGTGTATTGTCTGACTGTTATAGATAACATCAGAGAATTCGCACTTATCGTTGATGATTAATTGGTCTCTCATGTTTACTATTGTTTTAACAACACTAAAAGAAACCTTACGAAAACTGCGAACTGTGGCATTTCATAAAGAAAGTTATGTAATCCTGGAAACCCAAAACTTGATTGTCAGCAGCGGAATGAGGCTTTACATGTTGTGCAGCATTGTATGTTTTTCAACATTGCACTATGAGGCGAAAGTATTTTCTTACGATTTCCTTATCGATGTTTGATCTGCCTGCTTGTAGATCTTTCTCAGAATGGATAAAATCGTTACAGTCAGTGTGACTGGAACCGCGATCCATAAACAGGCGGTTTCTCACGGGTCAACATGTTACCACAGACCTAGCGAAGAGGTATGTGTCTAACCTTCCTCTTACGAGGTGAATAGTGGCTAGAACTCGTAAACCGCTGTTTAAAAGACGAGATTAGTTGCGATTTCAGAGTGCAATGACTTTCGTGGACTGAAAACCGTAAATTTACAATCTTTTGTAACACCTCAAGCAATAATAACTAAGATTATTCACCGGAAATGACAGGAAAAATCATGTGGACTTTGAGGCTTAATTCCGTGTACACCAGGAAGTAACTCGTCGATCACAGAGTTGCCAAAATTACCTTGCCTTGTTGCCAAATCTCAGTTACAGTACCAGCAGGAAGAGGACGAACAGATGTGTTCCTACAGCGGGCTGGGAAGTGACCATAGCTGGCGTCTCAAAGATGCGGCTGGAATACGTAATGCGTCTGATTCGCAAGTCTGTAACTAGTTTTAGGGACTGGAGTAGAGTTACTAATAATACTCAGAACTGACTGCAAACTAAGCATCATAAATCAGGAACTCTCACAGTTGTTTTTATATTCCTTTCATAAGTGTACTCAAAACTAAGAAATTCATTCATGGTCGTTTTCGTGTTTGGCCGATGGTCGAGCCCAACAAACAAAAAGAGAATGTGTGTACGTGCGTGTGACAAGGGGGCGAGAGAGAGAGAGAGAGAGAGAGAGAGAGAGAGAGAGAGAGATACAGAGAGTGAGACATAAATATAAAAAAGAATGAGAGAGAGAGCAAAAAATAGTTGTAAAGAAATTGAATCATGGTATGTAAAGAAACCTTTCATTAAAATGACACGTTCCACATCATTACGAAATGTCGTATTCATCATCTATAGAACAAGTATTAATCTATTCAGATCTAATCTAATTTACTCATATCATATTGCTGACTAGCCATGAAGAGTCAGGCATTACCAAAATTTTCGCCAATATCAGTGACCAAATCTAAGCTTGAAAATAAAAGACATCACTTTTTGTAATAAACCGGGACTCCTATCAAGACTCTTTCGTCCCTGTTAACTAACCACGAAAGATGTCTCATATACTTCCATTCAGAAGTAAGAAAGAGTGCATGCTTTATAAGATGAAGTGCATGATGAGAAGTTCTGTGATAGAGATAAGAACCCAATTCATAATCGGATTGTTAATTAAGTAAAATGAAATGTTACGTATCGGTTTTTCTTAGCAGTTGCTAGGTGTTTGAATCTAAAATAAGGATACAAATTTTTGTGCCTGAGCGACAATCGAACCACACACCCACCGTCCTTCTTTATCATCCACGAATATAGCTTAAGTATCAGTTGCTCAGTCATCAACACTAAGATGTGTGCGTGTTTGATCAGAAATAACGACGCCTATTGCGATTGTTGACAACACATGAACAGACACTAAAAATGCTCTTTAATTTTCACTGGCATGCTGGTTTGCACGTGGAAATGAAATTATGAATATTTTTGCACTGGATCAGGATTCGGACCGACATACTTACCTTTGGAGGAGACATAGAGAAGACTGCAGTCTTGGGAAAAGGAACGAAATTATATAACTATACTGTTTCGAGAGATTCAGATCCTCAAAAGAGGAGATACGAATTCGAATCATAGTCCAGCTCAAATTTTTCAACATCTCTAGTTCAATCAAGTACAAATAAAATAAGGGCCCTGTTCATTTAAATGGCTGTCGGTTCACCAAATAAAATAAAATTTTCTAATGTAAGTAAGTTTAGTGGCGACGATATTTCTGTTTACCATGACTTCCGCCTATATCATCTCCCAACATAAACCGGCTCTGCCCAGTTGGTAATGCAGATTGTGGATTATAACGTCTTTCTCTTGAGGTTACCAGAGGTAAAGTAAATCTGTTTGTGCGTCTCAAAAGTAAAAGCCTGAACCTACGCGTTGCACCTGTGATAGTTCGATCCACAAGACCATTGTGGCCACATTTCCCAACGGATGATGTGCTTAGCTTACAAAATTTGTCACGGTGGCAAAAAATGTGAGTCTATTAAATGGTTAAGTAGAAGCAAGATTCTGACGCGGATATTATGCTATTATCATGTCAGCAGGATGTGAAGACTCTTGTAGGCATCATAGCCTCGATGTGAAGCCAATTTCTGTGTGTATGCAATGCATACGGATTGTAGAATTTAGTGGTGCTCTCTCTTCTACTTCTGTATACAATATGCCTGACCTAAACGGGCCATTTCTCATTACAGGCCCTGGGCAGTACAACATCATACTGACAACAGTAATGTGCTTATAGTGACAACCTCACTGTTCGTTTTACCTGATTTTGTAATCATGTAAATAAAACAACATGACCTTGCAGTGGGAGACGTTTCGTCCCCCTTTCCCTTCTGTGAAATTTGTCACTAAGCTTTTGGCCTTCCAACCAGCAAAATGCGGCAGATTACGGCCGGTAAACACAAACCACGATTTAGTGCCGTTAAGACGATTTCTTTAAACACTGTCGTAGCTGAAGGAATTTAGTTTCTTCTTAAATCGCCTTATGCAGCAACGTTCACAGATATATCAAATAGGAAAAGCTCCTTATCCAGGTACGAAGGTTGTAAAACAAACTTCCCACAGTTTGAGTCACGTTGATCTTTTCGCCTGATAGCACTGCACTAGTATTTTGTCTAAGAGGTATCACAAGTAGTGTTCCTGTAGCTGTGGGAATCATGGGTTGAAAACGAGTTTAACGCCAAAGGGTACAGTACTGCTAAATATTCAAAATGATTATTAACCTAAGTCTGAGTTCATCCACAAACTGAGGCGTATTCGTAATATTGAAGCTAGACTGTGTATCCTTGTCTTCCTTGAGTGTGCATTGCAAGGCGTTTACACACACGTATACAATAGTAATAGTACTTCGAACGCTATAGTTAATATTGCTCTCATAAAATGATTTTTTGTAAATTCTTCTGGGTGTTGAGTGTGCAGTATGTGTTGTAAAACAGTTTTAGACAAAAACATTGACCGCCAAGTCGTTCACGTAAGGTGGACAATACAGTCGTGCTCCCCTCAGAATTCTATGTTCGGCAGTAGGCTCCATCTGGCAACATTGTAGGCTGAGGCACTTTCCGGAGGAAATCTGGACTGCAGTCTGAGTATCTCACCCTTAACTACAACCATAGTCTTGAGGTAAAACGCGGGAGCAGCTAACACGACGTCTGGCAACCGAAGGCACACGTTGACAAAATTTTTATCGCCCTTTCATCTCGGTGCTGAAGCTATGAATGTAATTCAAGTGAATCTACAGTATATTTCGCTTTCTGTCACATTGGTAATAACAGTTTGGTTTAGCAATATTTTAGCGAGACATTTCTTGGCCGACCATCTCCCTCAACAACGCATGCGTCTCAGTTCTCCAGGACCCGTTTGCTGCCTACCGACGGGGGCTGAGGCACCGCCCTGCCTCACCTTCTTCCGACAACGTCTGCTCCACTCCTCACTCTCGACGGTTTAAAATGCTTTAACCGCGTAACATAAAATCCCCAGTATACTCGTTTTTTTTTAATTCTGACAAAATAATAAAACGCCGCTAATACTTGGGCTTATCATTTCTGACTGGCACAAGTTTTAAAAGTCCAAATTTACTCGTTCTATCTCGCGTTTTGGCAGTTGCTTGATATTTTCGGTAGATGGCACTGTGGTGTGTTACTCTGATGGGATGGCTCTGAGCACTATGGGACTTAACTGCTGAGGTCATCAGTCCCCTAGAACTCAGAATTACTTAAACCTAACTAGCCTAAGGACATCACACACATCCATGCCCGAGGCAGGATTCGAACCTGCGACCGTACAGGTCGCGCGGTTCCAGACTGTAGCGCCTAGAACCGCTGGGCCACACCGGCCGGCTGTTACTCTGAAATGTATATTTCTGGCAAGAGATGCCTCTGAATCAGGCAGTTGTACTAGTGGTCACTCTACAATCTGTTCTTGCAGTTTCCTTGTTATTTCCTCACGTTTTATGAAAATGGAGAATGAAGGTGAGTTTGATATTGAATGTAGTGGGTCTGAGAGTTCTGAAGATAGCTATGAAGAGAGTTCAGAAGAAGAAGTGATGAATCAGTTTCTTCTGTGTGTGTGACATTGCGAGCGCCAGAGTGTGGTACGAGATAGATCCATCTAAGCACTGCCACCTACTCCACCACATTTTCCTTTTACAGGTAAACTTCAAATTAATTGTGAAGCCTGTATTGAAGATGTCTTGCATTATTTTAGACAATTCATTGATCACAGATACATGCAAATTTTGGTTACCGAGCCCAACAAATACGCAACACAAACAAATGTACCGGCATGGAAGCCAACAACAATTGATGAGATGTTCATATTTGTTGCTGTAATATTGTTACAAAGCATTGTGAAAAAACCCACATATCAGATGTATTGGACAAAAAGAGCTACATTAGCCACACCAATTTTTAGAGAGGTTCTACCATTCAAGAGGTTTGTCAATTTGGAGAAGAACTAACATTTTTTGGACAATGCAACCTATAAAGCAGAAAGCCATCCACAACCCAAACTGAATAAAGTATGGCCTGTTGTGAGCTACCCGTCGGCTAAATTTAGAAACAGCTGTGTTCCAGAAAGAGATGTCACCGTAGATGAAAGCCTGCTGTTATATAAAGGGCGACTGGGATGGATCCAGTACTTGCCGCTCAAGAGAGCTAGGTTTGGCATAAAAACATTCATGTTGTGTGAGTCTCAGACTGGATATGTTTTGTCTCTAATTATTTACGTTGGCAAGGGCACTACATTTGAGGAAGAATACAAGGATCTGCCAATGTCGTCACAAATTATAATGACACTAATGCAACCCAGCTTGCTGACCTTCTGCTAACAAAAAGAACAGATATGTACGGCATCTTGCGTCCTACAAGAAAAGAAATGGCGCCTTCTTTCCGGGCCAAGAAACTGAAGAAAGGGGAGGTTTTGCAGCATTCCAGCGAGGTGAACTGACTGCACTGAAATGGAACGATAAGAGAGACGTCTGCATGCTGTCCACTATCCACAATGCAGAAATACAAACACGGAAAGAAAGAAACAAATATATTGCTAAACCAGTGGCTGTATTTGCTTATCATGACACAATGTGGGGTGTGGATAAAGTTGATCAGCACATCGCAAACAATCCATTGCCATGCAAGAGGGTAAAAAGTATTACAAGAAGATATTTTTTCATCTATTGGAATTAGCAGAATGGAATGCCTTTGTCCTATATAAAAAACATGAAGGAAAGCTCACTGCCCTTGACTTTCGTGTGGCTGTCGCTGAACAGGTCATTGCCAAACACCAGGGGGAGGAATGTTCACCCAAAGCAGCGGGCCGTCCATCAGCAAAATCAACCCCAACGCGACTTGTTGGACTTCATTTTCCATCTACGATTCCTCCGACCGAGAAGAAGCAGAATCCAACAAGAACGTGTAGGATGTGCAGTAGTGTGTGTGATGTCAGAGGGAATAAGGCACGGACGGAATCAAGGTACATGTGTAAAGACTGTGGTGTAACTTTGTGTATTGATCCTTGCTTCAGGGTATTTCACACAGCCGCAACCATGTAAACAATGGCCCTAAATTTTAATGGTTAGTGTTTCAGTTCACTTTTAGTGCTTCGATGCACAGAATTACTGTAATTTTAAGTAGAAAAAATATAGGTTAAGCCTGTCACGAGTATAGTCGTGATTTTAAACCAGGGGCTATTTAGAGATGAAAATGTCCATTGTTAAGCACCTAAAAACTAATTTCATTGTTACTGTCATTATTGTGCTTCACTGAATATTCCATTTTGGAAATAAAGGAGTTAGTTGAAAAAAGAACCATCATATTGTAAATAATACATATGTTAAGAGGATAATGTTGTTGAGTGGTGATCCATAAAATCTGTCTACGATTTGTGTTTCACACTCGATAGCAACGGCGGCACAAAACCCTTTTTATTTGATGAGTATTTTATTACACTAGTATGCAATACATCAATGTGACGCAGAATTAATTTCATTGTTTCTGATCCAGTGCGTTATAATTAAAGGATCACATCCTGTTCTTTTTCCTTTCGCAGGAGATTCTTCAAATAATTTTTTGTTTTGTCATGGATTCATATGTGTTAGTCAAGGCAAAGAGAGTAAATGCAATGTAACGTGTTTGGTTTCTTTCTTTGCTTCCCTATGGTAAATGGATGCGAAACATTGTGTCAATACCTCTCAGAACCTGTTCTATAGCTACTCAGGCAAATGGCTTGTTTTCAGGTTCATACATTAATTAATGGAGAAGTAAATGCTGTTCAAAAGTGTTATTTAAAGAATTCAGTTGGATTTAAGGCGACAAAATTGCACATATTTGAAGCTACCCAGAGAAAAAGTAAGTTGCTAGAGCCTCTGATAGCAAATGTCTGCAGAGAGTTCCTAATTGCTACTGTGGAAATTTAGCATAGAGGTCCTCTACTAATCGGGACGTTCATTTCCTTCGTACTTATTACCCTGGCATGTGAGTCTTAAGTGAAGAACAATAATGAAGTTCGTACTGTTGACGGTCGATTCAAATTTCTTCAGAGACGCTAGTCTTGTGAAGGAGCTTGGCAGTCTTAAAGCCGAGATCTATGACCATTAACACAACTTACTGAGTCGACCTACCAAGAGGACTTGATGTGTAAAGGTTTTCTTCCGATTTCGTTAAAGAATTTTTTCTGGAAATTCGCAGCTCCATTAAATAAATCAGAAAAGAAAGCTGGCACATGCTGGCCCCTACCACAGTTAGAACTGACGACTAATTGAAGCGTTGTGACACGAGAAATGGGCGGTACCATGGGGCTACGGACACACTGCTGCCAGCACGCCACTCTCATCATGGTATTGGTCGCTCAGCCTCATAATAGATCGTGAAAGACATTAAAAGTTGTCACTTCTGCGAAGAATAGCATTACTGTAGCCAAAAAATTGAATTTTCATTCTCAGTGTCTTAGTTTACATGAGAATTATATAGCGCGAGTCATTCAAATCGAAAGGGAATCTCAAGTGAATTTAGAGAGTCCATTCAGTACCATATGTGGAAGCGATTGCACTGACACAGTGTTGCGAAAGTTTGTAGCGACTTTGCCAATTCTCAGCTGTGCTAGGAACAACACATAGAGGCATTCGACTGAAACATAGCGATTACCAAGATTGTAACTGAGGTCGACAGCATCGTCGTCTACCACCTTGAAAACTCGAATGGCAACGGTACTCAGACAGTTACTTACGTTTACTGGTATCAAAACTACAGCGTGAAAATACAAAAACGTTAATAACCCGGACATCATTAACTTTGGAACCCATAGTAAACTAAAGCAGTCATCAGTCGGAAGATTGGTTTGGACACCACAGTGCTTTAATAGGGACGGTCTTGTTGGAGGGCGTATGCCATTGCTTTCCTCCAACGTTTGAGTTGACTTACCTAGCCAGTTAATAGGGGAACCTACAGTTTAACGAGGCTTTCAGACCACAGTGCAACTCGGCATTTTTCACATCAACAAACACTGCCCGAGGGGAAATATGTGTAAAATGGCACATAAAAATTGTGGGGTTGATCAGGGATCGAACCTGAGAACTTCGTATTCCTAGTCTTGCTCTTTACCACTTTTTTTATTTTTTGTTTTTTCAATGCCTACTTTATTTATTTATTTATTCCGAAAAAAAGGAAAATGGATTTTGGAAGGTTTGCTGTTCTGCTTTTTTATTTTTATTTTATTTTATTTTTATGCAAATGGATAAAAGGAGGGCCGTTCCTCTTCGGTTACATAAACAGAATAATAGGAACTCGTCCCGTTACGATAAAGGATGCTCCGTACTGTCGCCCGCTGCGAATTTTTCGATGACTGTCGTCTCGTTGCTGTGTTGTTTCCGTTGTTTGTTCCATCTCATAAAAAAGAAACTGGGAAGAGGTTCTATGGTTATCTTCTCATGTCATCGATAATCCAGCTGCGAGGCGGATTATGGAATGCGCTCCAAAGCCGGCAGCGGTGGTCTCGCGGTTCTAGGCGCGCAGTCCGGAACCGCGCGACTGCTACGGTCGCAGGTTCGAATCCTGCCTCGGGCATGGATGTGTGTGATGTCCTTAGGTTAGTAAGGTTTAACTAGTTCTAAGTTCTACGGGACTGATGACCACAGCTGTTAAGTCCCATAGTGCTCAGAGCCATTTGAACCAATGCGCTCCAAAGTCAATTAGAAAAATATTTCCTATATTTAGGGTTCTTCACGATCGCAAAATGTCGTTCGCTGACGTAATACCAACAATCGGGTACTGTCTTTTCGCCATTACCGAACAGGTAGTGAGCAGCGTGGCCGCTAATCCACGTCACAGAGTTAGTTTTTGCTCTTGGGAAATACATCTCATCGGGGAAAAGAAGTGATGGGGTAGTTATCCTGTCGGGAGTATTGCGTGTGAGAAAAGCCAATATCTGACGCACCAAATACCAAACGTCCTTTGCCGACCCGCATTCGAAACGATGTTCATCCGTGTCAGTCACTTGGCATGTGGCGCACAAGGGTGAATCGGCGAGGTGGATGTGATGTAGGCGGGTCTGGCACATTAACAGTTACGTACCATGCAGATTGCACGTCAGTATCAAGGGTGGTGGCATTCACTGCCTGCCACACAGCACGCCTCTTTGTAGTGGGATGTTTGCTTTCAATCACATTCGGCGTCCTATTCATCTGCATGTGCAGCATATATCACCCTCGTCATCATCAAGCGTGTGGGTAGTAGCGCGGTGCAGATGTAGCTTAACTCGAGGATGAGTTGGCTAATGTAGAAGAAAGGTGCTGGGACGTCCGATATCATCACAGGCGGTGCGAGTGAGATTGGTCGTAAGGCCTCCAGTAAGAGACTTGTGAGGCACGTCGGACTTCGTCGCCACAGTTACAGGTGACACCTGACGAACAGGGGCTTCGCTCTGTTCTGAACATGACAAAAGCCCAAACCCCCTCTGCTCCTCGGGAAGGTTAGGGACTCGTAACGAATCTTAAATAACATGCCCGTATTAACAAAGGATCCCAAAACCGCCAACATGCGGTGACCCAGGGTAGGTGGTATCGGGAGTACCTGTGCAAAATGGGGGATACGTGACGCCAAATAGATGTTAGCATATCGTGTCCGTTGCAGGAGGTATAGCTAATAAGATTTATGTTGTAGAATTTTTCAAATACTATGTTATTTTCTTTGTAAAGATGTTTAGACATTGTTTATTCTGTTTTGTTTTAATGCTCATGTGTGAAGTTGATGTTTCAAAAGTTATTCTGATCTTTTGTGTATGTACTTATGTCATAATTCCTGTAACACTGATGTATATGTTTATTTCTATTCTTTTGTAAAGCCCCTATTACTACAAATGTTATCTGTATTGTTATGTTCTTTAATGATGTATTTTGTACCTTTGTTATTGTATTTTTATGTTATCAAATTGTAATTGTTACCAGTTCTTCAAATTAAGTATCATTTCACTGCACACGTTTCTGTTGGCCATAATATATGCACAGTATGTGAGAAGTTGGGACTGTTAGTGTTTGCACGTGTGTTAATGATTCAGCAAGGGACTGGATAACAGCATTCCTGGTTCTAAGGACAATTCCAGAAACTTTGTGAGTGCACAAGTGGTGGTTTATGGACTTGCTATATTGTCCGCAAGACTTTTCGATGGTGATTGTGCACCTGCACATTTGCAACAGATGGCTGCTGGCCGTCTCTACAAGGACTACAGTGGGTCTGCGTCTTTGTTGACTCACCAGTACCATTATTTCTACAAGGTCTACAGTGCGTCTACACCTTTGATGATCCACCAATACCATTATTTCTACAAGGACTACAGTGGGTCTACACCTTTGCTGACTCACCAGTACCATTATTTCTACAAGGAATGCAGTGGGTCTGCACCTCTGGTGGCCCACCAGTACCATACTCTCTACCAGGACTACAGTGGGTCTACTCTGTGATGACCTACCTACCAATATTTTTCAAAACGTCGAATGACTCTGCTGTGGGTTTGCTCTGTTGTGGCCCATTATCTGTCAGCATGTCAAGAGTCAGCACTGTCTTTCCGTTGGAAGGACAACACTACTTCTTCAAGACTGCATGGAAATCCACTACTTCCGCGTGCATTTTCTTTTACTGCTCAGACTTTGAGAAAAACACTGCTATTTTACTGTGATGAACGATTAGGACTGTCTTTATGTGAGAAAGTTTAGCTTTTGACCAACATTGTATCAATAAGTGTGTACATGTGATATCTTTGTTATTGTAATTATGAAAAATTTTATGAAATCATTATTGGCCACTGCCCAAAACAATTTGTAAAATTTGTTGTGGGGAACATGGGAGCTATGTAAGTAGGCTGTTTAGGTTTTCTTATTGGTAACGCCACGTAGCGCTCTGTCTGAAAATCACTGGCTGTGCTGTCTGCAATCTGTGGCTACTTTGCATTGTTGTCTGCCATTGTAGTGTTGGGCAGCGGCAGCTGGATGTGAACAGCGCGTAGCGTTGCGCAGTTGGAGGTGAGCCGCCAGCAGTGGTGGATTTGGGGAGAGAGATGGCGGAGTTTGGAAATTTCTAAGACTGGATGTCATGATCTGTTATGTATAATATGATTTTTCAACACTATTAAGGTAAATACATTGTTTGTTCTCTACTAAAATCTTTCATTTCCTGACTATGCCTATCAGTAGTTAGTGCCTTCCGTAGTTTGAATCTTTTATTTAGCTGGCAGTAGTGGCGCTCGCTATTTTGCAGTAGTTCGAGTAACGAAGATTTTTTGGTGAGGTAAGTGATTTGTGAAAGGTATAGGTTAATGTTAGTCAGGGCCATTCTTTTGTAGGGATTTTTGAAAGTCAGATTGCGTTGCGCTAAAAATATTGTGTGTCAGGTTAAGCACAGTCATAATTAATTTTTCTAAGTGGACGTTTCACTGTGAAATACTTTCCTACATTATAGAAGCCAATGTTAAGTTTGAACTAATATTGCGAAAAGTTTGAAATTGCATAGCTTAGAATGAAAATCTTTCTGTTTATTGCAAAGAAAAACAATTGATTTTCTAAAACACCCTCTGTCATACACAACTTAAAAGAGGTCACGTCGACCAAATCATATGGAAGAACTGACAGCGACGTATATCGGAAGTCAGTAAGATCCCTTGGCTTTTTGTTTGTCAGTATTCGACAGCCATTTCTAGGCGCAAGTAAATGAAGAAGGGCAGCGCGTTTTTGTTATCGAGCAACGTGTTCGTGAATTACTTTAGTTTTAATGTAATCTACGAGTAATTGCTGATGTTTGATATTAACATGAAAAGGATTCCGTGGACAGGGAAAGAACCTGTTCTTGTTCAACTGCTTCTATAATCAGCAAAAGGCTTTAAATGATCTTAAAGCACATGTGTTCCACCAGCGGTATGAAGAAAATGATAGTAATAATGACGGTAATAATCGAATTTTCCGGTAATTCCACACTTCACAGTGGATTTTCTGGAACTAAGAAATTTGCTGAATTAGTGAAAATTTCAAAATGGCTTCACATCGAGGCTATGATGCCTAGAAGAGTCTTTACATCCTGCTGACATGATAATAGCATAATCTCCGCGTCAGAATCTTGCTTCTTCTTAACCATTTAATAGACTCATATTTTTTCCGCCGTGACTAATTTTGTAAGCTAAGCACATCATCCGTTACAGCACACTCCTGGGGCTGGGAAATGTGGCCACAGTGGTCTGGTGGATCGAACTATCACAGGTGCAACGCGTGGGTTCAGGCTTTTACTTTTGAGACGCACAAACAGATTTACTTTAGCTCTGGTAACCTCAAGAGAAAGACGTTATAATGCAGAATCTGCATTAAACATCACGTTCCTTCATTACCAATTGGGCAGAGCCGGTTTATGTTGGGAAATGACATAGGCGGAAGTAATGGTAAACAGAAATACTGTCGCCACTAAACTTACTTACATTAGGAAATTTTATTTTATTTGATGAACCGATAGCCATTTAAAGGAACAGGGCTCTTATTTTATTTGTACTTGATTGAACTATAGGCGTTGAAAAATTTAGTGCTGGACTGTGATTCGAATTCGTATCTCCTCTTTTGAGGATCTGAATCTCTCGAAACAGTATAGTTATATAATTTCGTTCCTTTTCCCTAAGACTGCAGTCTTCTCTAGGTCTCCTCCAAAGGTAAGTATGTCGGTCCGAATCCTGATCCAGTACAAAAATATTCATAATTTCATTTCCACGTGCAAACCAGCATGCCAGTGAAAATTAAAGAGCATTTTTAATGTCTGTTCATGTGTTGTCAACAATCGCAATAGGCGTCGTTATTTCTGATCAAACACGCACACATCTTAGTGTTGATGACTGAGCAACTGATACTTAAGCTATATTCGTGGATGATAAAGATGGACGGTGGGTGTGTGGTTCGATTGTCGCTCAGGCACAAAAATTTGTATCCTTATTTTCGATTCAAACACCTAGCAGATGGTAAAAAAAACATACGTAACATTTCATTTTAATTAACAATCCGATTATAAGTTGGGTTCGTATCTCCGTCACAGAACTTCTCATCATGCGCTTCACCTTAAAAAGCATGCATACTTTGTTACTTCTGAATGGAAGTGTATCAGACATCTTTCGTGGTTAGTTAACAGGGACGAAAGAGTCTTGATAGGAGTCCCGGTTTATTACAAAAACTGTCGTGTTTTATTTTCAAGAAAAGAATTGGTTATTGATATTGGCGAAAGTTTCGGTAATTCCTGACTCTTCATGGCTAGTCAGCAATATGATATGATTAAATTAGATCGACTGTGAATGAGTTTCTTAGTTTTGAGTACACTTACGAAAGAAATATAAAAACAACTATGAGAGTTACTGATTTATGCTTATTTTGCAGTCAGTTCTGAGTATTATTAGTAACTACGCTCCAGTCCCTAAAACTAGTTACAGGCTTGCGAATCAGACGCATTACGTATTCCAGCCGCATCTTTGAGACGCCAGCTGCGGTCACTTCCCAGCCCGCTGTAGGCACACATCTGTTCGTCCTCTTCCTGCTTTTCTGTAACTGAGACAAGGTATGTTTGGCAACTCTGTAATCGACGAGTTACTTTCTGGTGTGCACGGAATTAAGCCTCAAAGTGCACTTGCTTTTTCCTGCCATTTCCAGTGATTAATCTGAGTTATTATCGCTTGAGGTGTAACAAAAGATTGTAAATTTACGGTTTTCAGCCCACGAAAGCCGTTGCACGTGGAAATCGCAACTAATCACGTCCTTTAAATAGCGGTTTACGAGTGCTAGACACTATTGGCCTCGTAACAGGAAGCAAAGACACATACCTCTTCGCTAGCTCTGTGGCAACATGCTGACCTGTGAAGAACCGCCTGTTATGGTTTGAGGTTCCAGTCACCCTGACTGTAACTACTTTATCCATTCTGTGAACGAGCAACAAGCAGGCAGATCAAACATCGGTAAGGAAAGCGTAAGAAAATACTTTCGCCTCATAGTGCAATGGTGAAAAACATACAATGCTGCACAACAGGTAACACCTCTTTCCGCTGCTGACAAGCCTATTTTGAGTTTCTAGTAATACATAACATTGTTTATGAAGTGCCACATTTTCATACCTCTTCAGTTTGACACAGCATACCAATTAAACATAGACCCAGTCGAAATCTAAGTGAGTAGTATTTTACTAATTCGTGCCAATAGAGGCACGCTTGTGTACAGATACTCAGATTTATTAAAACAGACTTTCGTTGTAAGGTTATCGTTGGTAGTTTTATTTCATTTCTTATAATACAGTGCACAATTTTCCTAAGGTTTCTTCTAGTGTTGTTAAAACAATAGTAAACATGAGAGAGAAATTAATCATCAACGATATATGCGAATTCTCTGATGTAATCTATAACAGTCTGACAATGCAAATGCAGTTTATTGATTACATGCATGTATAAAACTTGTTCTGAGTTATGGCTGTCAAACAAGGTTTGAAGAAGAATACAATGCAACTACCACACGACAGCTAATGTAGGGAATACTTTCCTGGCGTATTTTGGCACGATGCGCTCTCCCCATACATAATACAAAAGTTTGGAGATACATCTGCTGCCTGGCTATTTTGGGTTTAGAAGTGAAGGGAATTATGTTCAAAGTTCCATTAGATTGATAACTTTAGCAGAAAGCAGAATTGCGTTTCAAAAAATGCAGCAGTGAATGTATTCGAACTCGCAACAGTTGCCATGACGCTACCAGCTGACACATAGCTACAGCAGCTCCAGAAGTCAACAAAAATTCCTCCAGAACTTCTGCATTCCCCAGTGTTGTGAGATAATGCATATGGACGGATCTAGACTTCCGAGAGACAGACAGTTACGCCTTTTCTCTTGCACTGCACAACGTTTTCAACAAACAGATAGCGTAATAGAGTAGCTCAAGTGGAAAGGAACACTTCCCATTTAAATGTCTGCAACCTACAGTGTTGGCAGTTCTGTGTAGGTGGCAGTTACATGATTTTGTTATGGCGAGTACAAGATAGAGTCGAATGAATGCACTGGGTAGCCGAGACAGCTAGTTCATGGCTATTCAGTCAAGTAAGTAAATGAATTTACTGAACATACTGCAAACCACTACATGGAGCCTGTGTGTCAGAATTCTAATCCAGTGTCGCGCAACGGCGTTACGATAGAAAAATGAGTCACCGAGGAGAGAATTTGGTGGTCTGTTGGATTGATGATAGGTTCATATACTTATGGTCGGGGTTTGATTCCAACTTCCGCCTATGATTTTTGACAGGGAGAGACAGATTCTATTCTCTTCTGGCTACGCCAAGTGAAGGAGGTATAATGGCATTGTGGTATGAAATTCACATTTAACATGATATTCCTTCTCTACCAAGTAGATGTTAGGTTGAACCACTATAAAGTCAGGAGTGGCAACTTGTAGAAACTCTTATCACCAGTAACCTTTCTTATACTAGTTAATTATTTCTAGTGAAGATACAGACGCTATGTAGGATCACAGGACACTTATTCCATCTTTTATTTGAGCTTCTGTACGTCGATAAAATTGGTTCTGAACTGGGAATGCAACTCAGACCGCCCTTAACCCGGAATTTCACCTGTTCTTGACAATACAGGTCGACTACAATTTGTTGTTTGTTCAGAACTGCAAATTCTTCAGCATCTCCACATATTCCGCGTGAATGGGTTCGAATCCTGGCCCGGCACTAAAGTTTTCATTATGTATTATCAAGCTCTAGCATGAGATCACCTATCTGCTGGTGGATAATAACTTTGATTTTTAATATATTTTTATTCGTTGTCAACACTAACGATATCTGATGTTTTTGACTCCCAGTGAGACACATAACTTTTTGCGAGATCACTGTAAGTTCAAGGATGTTATTCTGAGCTGCTGGTGGAGAAAAATTCGGTATCTACGTCTCTTTTCTCTTTGTGTGTAGTCAACAACGATATGTGTGGGGTTCGTTTACCAGTAAGCACTGAACTCTTCGTCATATTATTTCTAGTTCAAACATGCTCACATGTTACTGCTAGTGTAACAAACCCGTATTTAACGTTCCTTTTCTCTAGTATATAACAGAGATAAGTGCCGATTTAGTGTCCTGGAAAGGAAAAAATTAATGTTTGATCTCGTCTTTTCAGATAAAACATCTAGCTACTGCCGAGAAAATCCAATATGTCACAGTTGATTGTGCTTCGATAACAATCCGAATAGGTTCTGGGTTCGAATCCCTGTCCAACACAAAGCTTTACCTCATGGCATTTCAAGTAAGTCACATGTGAAAAAGCAATATTTAACATCTGTCGTAATTCGTTAGCGGGGACAACAGTTGCTGGGTGGAATTCGCGTACGTTACAAATGTTTACGTTTTTTAATTTAAAGTTGATATTTACTAACTGATATTTTCTATAATCGGGGTATATCACTCTCTGTGTGCCCATTCCGGAATGAGTGTTGGTTTCCGTCAGTCACGAAATCTTTGCTTAGTCTGCATGACCTGGGTTTGAATCGATATGCAGAACGAGACGGTTCGTCGTGTCATTTGCAGTTCATAGCTATTCTCAATTAGCTGCTCGTGAATAACTTAAGTTTTTAATGTCATTTTGTGTTAAATAATAAGTACGGTATGTTACTTTGAAGAGGAAATCATGAATACGACGAACTTATAACGTGAATTACGTATCTGACGTAATAATGAGAGTGGTAACATTTCAGGTATGTCATTTTTGTAATAAATGTGAGCTTACAAGCCTTAAGGACAGTCTTGTCTGTGTTAAGGTGTTCCCTGATATTTGTAGTATCGTGGTATTACTTTACATCTTGAGTTACTGCGATACAGTGCAGTGTTTTCTAGTGGTGACTTGTTGGAACGATTTTCAATAGTCCAATGACTATACCAAAGAGCGATTAGAGGACCTGCTAGACAGCTGCGTTATGCGGGTTGCATGCGAATCAGGCAAAATGCATTCAGGTCGTTCGGATACTTTTGAGCACGACTGTACCTCGTTCGTTGCAGTCGGAAATCCTCCGATTGCTTCACGCCGGTCATTGGGGTATAGTGTGGACGTAGCAATTAGCGCGTGGTCGCTGCGCTGGGGTCGACATCGATAAACAAATTGAGAACTTGCTTGCTAACCGTCGCTTTTGCGCGGAGCATCAATGTGCTCCCCGCCAGCGCTTCTTTTCGTGGCCGACTACTACTGTGCCTTGGCAGCGCGTTCATATTGATTTTGTGGGTCCTTTCTGGGACGCCCGCTAGTTGATAGCTATTGATGCGTACAGCAACTTTCCTTTTGTTGTGCCTATGTCTTCTACTACATCTGCCAGTATTATTCGGATGTTGACGTCTTTTTTTTGCATCGAGGCACCCAATTCGTGTCCTCAGAGTTTGAAGCGTTCTGTGCTGCTAACGGCATTCGCCTTCTGACCTCAGTCCAGTTGCACCCACAGTAGAACGGCGAGGCTGAACACGTTGTGCGTACGTTTAAGTCGCAGGTTAGCAAGCTGCTACGGACTTTCCTTGCTTCCTATCGCTCCCAGCTGCACGGCACCCGTTGCCCAGTGGAACTGCTACACGGCCGCGGCCACGGGTCGCTAACGCACCCATTCCAGCGGCCGCTGCGCGCTCCCGGTGCTTCTACTCGTTCTGGCTTTGTGCCACGTGCATTGGTGTTTTATCGCGTTTTCTCTGGCAGCCAGCGGTGGGAGCAGGGGAGCATTCTTCGCCAGCTCGGCGGCGCCTTATTTGTCATTTCTGGTCCTTTCAGCACTGTTAAGCGACACCGGAACCAGATCCGGTTGTGCCGTCCCCGGTTTTCTGCCACTGGCTCTTTTTCGGCGGAACTGGAGGCTTCGCGGCTTCAGCCGCCTCAGCCCACGTCTCCACCGACACCGCCTCCGCCTCCGCCGCGGGCACTGCTGTTGCTGAGAGGGAGGTGAGGTTACCGAGAGCGCCTCCGCGGCGGCCCCTGCCTGCGCTGTCAGTCCGGTCTGCAGCGGGGGCGGCCGCCTCTCCTCGCCACCACCACGGCCCCACCTACGGCCGCCGCCGCCGCCGCCGCCGTGTTCCTCTGCGGTGCCGGAGCCGATGGACGCTGAGGCTGCCGTCACGCCACCACCGCCGCCCGTGAAGGTGTTGCTCCACCTCCTCATCCGAGAATGCCCAGTGGCGGAGCGCGTCCTGGGCAGGTTTTCCGCGGGCGTTTTCCCCGCTGCCTCGCGAGAAATTCGGAGACGTGAGTGGGCAGCAGACGCCAGCAGTTCCGCTGTCCTCCCCGCCAGTTGCTCCGCCCCTGAGTCCGTCCATCCGCCGTCGGAAGCCCTATTCCACGACGGTGTGTCGTTTCAGGGGGGAGGAGTGCGGTAGCGGTAGTTCAGATGCCACAGCGTAGGTGCACGCTCACGGGTGGCCACTGCGAGAGTGGACGAACTACGCCGACCACAGCGCCCTCTAGCCGACACTATGCAACTCAACGAGCGCCGCTCTGCTTTCTGCCCCAGTCGATCGAGAGCAGACGACCGAGCAACTTGGCTTCTACTTCATAAGGGACTAGCCATTACAGACTTTGCCTTTGTTACTTCAATGACAGTTTGCCCACTAATAGTAATTGTTAGCTTTGATACACGAACAGCTTGACACCTACGTGCTCATCAAGCCCAAGTTAAGTAGATGTCATTCACTAATATTCTGTATTAAATGTGTCTTTGCTTTACATGCAGTACCGAAGTGCTTTACCTCTTCTGCTCCTACTCGCTTCCTTCATTCGGCCTATTTTGCATATCACAAGAACAGACCCACGTGCAGCCTTCCAGGCAGGATACAAAAGGTTGTGTTACTGGACTCTTCACACAACTACTGGAGCTGTGTTGTTTCGCTCCAGTAAACTATGTTTACTATTGAGAATGCACCAGTACTGAGTTACCAATGTAAGGTTGTTTATTATACAGCACACTTACAGTGAGAGTAAATATAGTAACAATGCCACAAGATTTATATATTCCAAGGAAATGAGGATCACACGATGGTCATCACTATTCATCATCAGTTGCATCATCACTTCAACTTGAAACTATGTGATTGTAGGACCACAAAGAGTCATGGTGAAACATATTTCGAAGCTATATACTTAACATCATTTGCTTGATTCGCACTGACGTTTAAGACAATGGGATGCAGAACACTTGATACAACTGTTAAGAGCAGAACAGCTCCCACTTTCTTCAAAACAAAGAAGTGAGTTGTTTAGTCTCCAAAAAACATTGTTCGTGTTATCTCATTGAGAGATGGTATGCAACTCTCTCACTTGAACGACACTGTCATATTAAATTCTCGTTTTAGGTCATTATCTCGGTGTACCCCAGTGCTACATTTGGTGCGTGTAGATTATGACTTTTGCATGACGAAATTGTGGGTGGACTGCTCATATAACTGCATGTGTAGCCCGTAGAGAACTTGTACCAGAGTGGCCGTAGTGGGCGCGGCGGAGAACAGGGAGAAAGATGGATTGTTGGCCATAAACGCTGTGTCCAGCGACCTGGCTGTGCGAATCAATCTGTGGATTACATCTGCAGAGGGACTTCGGACCGTCGCACTCCCCCTTCCCACTTAGGGTCAGAGCAGGAGGGTGTGGCTCCGCAAAACATTTTGCCTGGGCCGGGCAACAGACCATTGCTAAGGTAGCCAGTTGGTGGAAAGTGGGAGGAGGAAGCCACTTAAGAGAGACTGCCGCAATCTGAGCTTTCCTCCAAATGGTGGGATGGTCAGAAAACTCCAAGCATTCTCATGGTAGAATCTGCGTAACGTATTACTATCTTCACGACGTTCCTCATCGAGCCATATACGTTATCTTGCATTTCTAGCTGCTTCCCTCACACAAATAATGACAAAAATTCAGAAATTCGGGGTCGCCACCAGCCAAAGCCTTTCCTGACCATTTAAAAAAAAGGGAGCTGGAAAATTATTAGTTTAATGACATTAATAATTTAATTACAAGTATGCAAATTTCTTTAAGTAGCCAGATAAATAGCACTCCATGTCGTGCGTGAAGCAACTTGATTAATTCAGGATTGGAAATCGGAGAAAGTCGGTAAGATCAACAGCACAGAATTTATCTGTCACGTAGAGTATTTATTGTATCTAAGTATTTGGTTGCATATCCTAACTACCTGACTAGAAATATTTAAGTAAGAATTACGTGAGAATGTAACAGAGCACAATTTAACTACAGCTGGAAGAAACACAGAAAACGGGGGTGGGAGACAATGATACTATCATCTCCTTTGCATTCATACCATAAAAATATTTCATTGAGATTCGCATTACGATTCTACGCATGCACTATTCTGTACAGAGGTTTAACCAATGCACGAGGTTGTGCGATAATTATTCAACATACTAACTGCGTCTCCTGTTTGCAAACGGACGAACCAGGGCACCACAAACGGCCGAAGCAGGGCACGTGGTGCATTCAGAATCAAACTGTCGTGCTGCTTGATAGAAAGCGCATGAAAGAACAGATATTTTTGCAGAAATTATACGTCAGTTTAACAAGCAAACTGTTGAAATAAAGCCAATTGCGGTGCCGTGTTGGACCAGAAGGGTCACTGATTACCAAACATGTGGCACAAAATAGACACACAAAGACTAAAGCAACTTCCACAAAATATAAGATTAAAAATCGTTAAAAAATCATACTCGCTTCGACACAGTTTTACACTCACGTACAGTTGAAGTGATCCTAACCAGCTTTTCCTAATCAGATTTACTGTTTGAAATTCTGCTTCATAGTTGTTCAAAATGAACAAAGTAACTTCCAACTTTTAACTCAAATACCCAAAAATCGCCTATTTAAAACAATATAATTATGGCACATTCGGAAAAATAGCTCGCTTCACACGATACAATTAAACTCAAGTTCTTAGGTATTTCAACAGTTAAACGTAACGAAGTTCTAACTCGACCTGCTTCCTAACACCTGAAACCCCCCTTAAGACCTACGATCCGTACTCACCTAGCGTTCACCGAAGAGTGCCGCTTTCTCTTTCCAGATTACCTAGCTCCCCGTGCAGCGGAAGCTACCAGAGGGGTAGCCCTCCGTCACCAACCTCACACACAAAAACAGCCTTCGACACAGCCTTCGACTAAGATGGGTAAACCTCTCTGTTCAGGTATTGGAAAACTAAGTTGGTCATCCTGTGCTCTCCTTCGAACGAAAAGAAACATCGTCTGCTCCCAGCAGACGATGACCAACTCAGCGTTTCCCACAAAACAAAACCGAAACCCCACATTAAAACACGCATATAATATTCAATAGGCCTTATTTGAGTGCTCAGTCTTTCTGGAAGAGTTCATGAATTGAGCTAAGTTGTACCGAATTCGTCAAGCGTCTTATGAAACGACTCCACAGAGACGTTTCAGCTGGGATGTTATGAACAGAGGGGTTGATGCACGTGTGTAGTGGAGTCAAAATTGTAACTCTCCTGTCGCCAGGACGTGACAAGGTTCTTTTAGCGAGCAGAAGAAAATATATATTTCACGGTCGCGACTATCTGAGAACCTTAACAGCCTTCTTTCAGAAATTGGAAATCGTCGGTCTACAAATATTAGATCTCTCCATAAATGAGGGACTGTGGCCCCATCTAGGTAGAAGTTTTTTGCCGAAACATGGCCATTCTTACCTTGAGAACGACGCCTCCGCAGTCTAAAATCTTCTTTGTTTCAGACAAAAGCGACGTGGAGTCGCCGATTGGCTCCTCTCAGGATATGCAAAGCAGACATCTGCTCCCCCACCAGCGTGGGAACCCCATTGCTGTGAATCGATTGGCTACCAGGCCAACAGAACAATCCAGAGGAGAGATTCAATGAATAGAGGATAGTTGGATTGGGTTGTACAACGTGGAGATGGTTTTTTTGCTAATTCGGCTCCCATGCTGAGGCTTGGTGGAAAGTGGTGGTGATTCTTTACCTGCTTCGTCTTATCGTCCTCCCCTGGAGGAGACATTCAGGTCTTTCCCCTGTGCGTGGCACTTGTGGTCTGCAAGTTGTGTTGGACTAAGAGCCAGTGGCAGTTTCCAACCATACCGACTGTGGAACTGCATATCATCTCGGACATATCATGAATCAAGGTGAAAGGGGAAAGTGTTGCTGCACCTGTGTAGAGTTGTTAAATAATATCCATAGATCCCTGTCCTCTGGTGAACCTTAGTTTGTGGTGTGCTTGGTCGTAGTTAATTCCATTTGAATAGAACTGGACCTCACAGTGGAATTATGTAAACAAAATCAGATTGCGTTGCAGAAGGAATTAATTCAGGGGATAGTTTTTATATTTCCCACCCCAATGAATGATTGGCCAATCAAGTACCATCCGTTTTCTAATTTGTGTTTGTCGTCTTCTTTTTAAGATTTGTCAGCTCGTTGTAGATATAAAAGAATGAATAGAAATATGTTATTATCTTTGTAATCTTAAATACAGCACTGTTCTCATTCATTTTTTTTACCGGGCGAGGTGGCGCAGTGGTTAGACACTGGACTCGCATTCGGGAGGACGACGGTTCAATCCCGCGTCCGGCCATCCTGATTTAGGTTTTCCGTGATATCCCTAAATCGCTCCATTTGCCATGCCGGGATGGTTCCTTTCAAAGGGCACGGCCGACTTCCTTCTCCGTCCTTCCCTAATCCGATGAGACCGATGACCTCACTGTCTGGTCTCCTTCCCCAAACCAACCAACCAACCACCCTTTTTTTGTGGTGATACATGGGTACACCAGCAATTCAAGACTCAGTCTTATTAATTTAGTTAATCTGATTATTAATTTGAGCTCTGAAAGTGACCACAGACATAGGCAACAAAAGTGCCATGAGTAAATTTACTAATTTCATAAATAAAAAAATTAAGGATGTAGCTTACGATATGGAGGTTATTGGAAAGACAACATTTTTCTTTATGTAAAGATAATAACATTTAGCATCACTCAGAGATGGTCGCACCAGCCAGTTTTGTCACAAACCCTAAATGTTTTCGCACATTGGCACATTCCTATCCACAAAACAAATTTCTATCAGGCCATAAATTTGCCGTAAATCATCAAAGTGAAAATGCTGGACAGAAAACTACGAACGCCAAACTCGTTGATCAGATGTCACAGCACAAGATCTTATCTTGTAATAATAAATCGTCAAAAATGTGTAAGTGCAATCCAATAAAGAACGATACACTAAGCGAGTATATAAATGAACTGGAATATAATGATCGTAACACTACCTTAATGATACAAGTTTTATTCTTTCTTTAGGCTGTGGGCGCAGTGACTGGCTGTCAATTCCTACAGAAATTTCTGCTGCGGTCTCTGATGGGTTAGATGGTCTGATTTCCACTACGTCATTCTGGTGATCACGTTGCAGACTTCGCCTACAAATCTTTCCATTATTCCTTGTTTGCGCTGAGTTCCAGACTGGCTGCAAGAATCGGTTAGAATTTACATTTCCCTGCTGCTGCTGTTTCTGTTACCGCCATACGTCCCCGACTGCTTCCGTCATGCTACTGAGGCTCATTATTAAATCTTTTGCCGTGATACTCATTTCTTGTTGACCTATTTCTATTTGTATATTCCCTTCATTACATGCTCCAGATGCACCTTGCGAATTCCGTTCTTTATGTTTCATTCGGTCCCTCACGTTTTGTCTTCCTTGACCAAGTCTAGCTCTTATAGAGGCTCTTGAATGACTCTGTTGCGTCGTTACATTTGCCAATGAGCAGTTCCTCGTACATCAATGGCAGTTCCATGTGACAGTCTCGCATTGTCTCCTTATTACTGCGTGGTTGGTCCAGGTAACGCCTCTTGTTGACAAGTGTCTCGAAAACATTTACTGGACTGCGACGCCCCGATGTTTCGTAATCCTTCCCTAGCATAATCTCCTGTTTAATCCTTTCTTCGGTGTCCTGTGACCAGTAGGTATTTAGGAAAGCCTCTCTGAATTCACCGTAACTGCGGCAGTTTGCAGCAACGCTACGCATGTGCTCTCCTATTGAGGCTTCCAGGTATCCACAGAAAAATTTCACTTTCCACGAAGCCTCAGTATGGGACCCGAATTAGAAAATTAGATTTACAAATTCTGAGAGGAGCCAATCAGCGACTCCACGTCTCTTTGAAAAAAAAAGAAGATTTTAGACTACGGAGGCGCTGTTCTCAAGGTAAGCATGGCCATGTTTCGGCAAAAAACTTCTACCTAGATGGGACGACAGTCCCTCATTTACGGAGAGATCTAATGTTTCTAACCCAATCATTTCCAGTTTCTGAAAGAAGGCTTTTAAGTTGCCCAGATAGTCATGCCCGTGAAATATATGTTTTTGCTGCTCGGTAAAAGAACCCTGTCACTTCCTGGCGTCAGGAGAGCTACAGTTCTGACTCCACTACACACGTGCACCAACCGCTCTACCATGAGAATGCTTGGAGTTTTTTGACGTTCCCACCATTTGGAGGAAAGCTCAGATTGCGGCAGTCTCTCTTAAGTGGCTTCCTCCTGCCACTTTCCACCAACTGGCTACCTTAGCAATGGTCTGTTGCCCGGCCCAGGCAAAATGTTTTGCGGAGCCACACCCTCCTGCTCTGACCCTAAGTGGGAAGGGGGAGTGCGACGGTCCGAAGTCCCTCTGGAGATGTAATCCACAGATTGATTCGCACAGCCAGGTCGCTGGACACAGCACTTACGGTTAGCAATCCGTCTTTCTCCATGTTCTCCGTCGCCTCCAATATGGCCCCTCGTGTACCAGTTCTGTACAGGCTACATATACAATTACATGAACAGTCCACATTTTAAACTAGTGGCCACGACTCGGGTAGTACCCTATCATACCTAGCAATCTATGACTTGCGATGCTAGGAATTGGGTTTCTCTTTGTAAAACTGAAAATTTTGTATCGAGAGAAAATGTTTTAAGTAGAAATATTCATAGCTTTGCGCCCCTTGACTTTCTATATATTCCGAGATTTCTTGGCCGACCGATCCCTGAATGCTGTGTAACGCTCGTCTCGTGTCATCAGAGTCGTGTAGAAATGTTTTCGTACGTCTAAATCGCGCGGAATTGTGGTCCGGCTCCGTACTTTGTGTACTACGCGCTATCGGCCGAGCGTCGTATCCTGTTAAGCGAGCGCTCCCGTCGCATACGGGCCTGAGCCGTGGATGTGGCTCCTGATTCTCTTTCGTTATTTTGTCTTTGACATTCCTGGCGACCATCGAGCCCACGGGGACGTGCTGTTGCCTCCGACTGAATTCCTACGTGAGCGGCCCGTCCGCATATTTGTCTGATCTCATCCGCCAGTTCGTTCTGCTGGATAGTGAGGAGCAGTGTTCAAAGATGAGGCAACTGATACATGTGTATTGAGAAAGACTGTAACATTCTACAAGTAAATAATAATATTTAATGTGAAATAGTGTAATGATACTGTGATCAGGAACACTATGACCATGATAACCAATGAAATATACTCGTATACGCATTACAAACATGCAAGATAGCTGACAAAAGTTATTTACTGTGTAGTGTTGAGACTGTAATGTTGAAAGCAACTTGGACAGTCAGTTTCTTTTGTTCAAATAAAAGAAGTCATCACAGTAACTGTATTCATTTACGTTACAAGTTTTGTTTGTACTTTCAGTCAAACACCACCTATAATAAGGAAGTATTCGAAGTAGCAGCAAAGCAACATCTGATCCTAGAAGGGGGATAGTTTATTAGCAACGCGTTCTACGATGGTAACTGATAAGAAACAGAAAAGTTATGACTAAGCAATCAGTTCGAATTGTTCAAATGGTTCAAATGGCTCTGAGCACTATGCGACTTAACATCTGTGGTCATCAGTCCCCTAGAACTTAGAACTACTTAAACCTAACTAACCTAAGGACATCACACACATCGATGCCCGAGGCAGGATCCGAACCTGCGACCGTAGCGGTCACGCGGTTCCAGACTGAAGCGCGTAGAACCGCACGGCCACACCGGCCGGCTCGGATTTTACACTGAATGCTAGACTCTAGATTGTACCATTAAGTTCTACAACAGTTCATAACTTATATGAAACGAGATTTTTCTCTATATATTACCCATCTTTGTTTACAGAATACTTTGAATTTTGCTTACTCATGTGTGAGAATCATAATCACAATCTCCTGCTTTCTCATATGTCTTACCAATCCCGTCTACTAACACTGCTTCGTACAGAGAAATATTTTCTGTTTAATTTTAGCAACTTAGTGTAAAAGATAAATATTTGTCTTTTTTAGATGTTGTATGGATTTATGACATGACATGTAATTAGTTATTTCTGCTGATTATGACTATTTACGTGAAGGCTGTGCATGTTGCACATAAACAACAGACATTTATTGCCTCCTGTCTGCAACATATTGTCTTTCTTCTACTTGAGCCTTATTTTACCTTTTTTGTAACTGATTCTGATTTGTTGCTATTTCAGTATAACATGTTCTTTTTTTCAAAGAAAATTCCGCACTTGCTGTATGAATGATTTTCTGCGACCGGTTTTGCACCACTTATCGGTGTATCCTCAGGCAATCTGTACAAAAAATAATATAATAAGAGCTGATATAAACTATTCGATCCCCCAATTCTGAGGTGTAAAGAGACTTTTAACTAGCCAGCTTTTTGAATGAAACAAGAAAGTATTCACATATGCTATTTATAACATAGTGACGTTGAACATTGCCCTGTAGCCACTGCCCACCATTCACGTCCAATATGCCGTCATCTGGTGAAAGCGGTAGTTCAAATTTAAAAACCTTTTTTAAAAAATCTTTTAAATGATGGGAGCAGCAATGACCTAGAAAATAAAAATAAAATTCGTTGTTGATAAAACTCTTCTAAACACGAATGACGAAGAGCGGAACATTAGCAAGAACAAACAGCAGAATTAGGGCCATGTAAACATATCATAACATATCGTGCAAGTTGAGATGAGCCAAGCGGCAGGAGACACGGCCTGACTGACCGGCCGAAACCCAGAAAGCGCTCACGCAGTGCCATCGTATTGTATTTTTATTTTCTAGATCATTGCCGCTCCAATCATTTAAAAACATTTTTTAAATAGATTTTTAAATTTTAACTACCAGTTTCACCAGATGACGGTATATTGGGCATGAATGGTGGGGAGTGGCTACTATGTTATAAATAGGGTGTGTGAGTACTTTCTTGTTTCATTAAAAAAAACTGGCTATTTAAAAGTTTAATTTACACCTCAGAATTAGGGGATCGAATAGTTTATATGAGCTCCTATTATATTATTTTTTGTACAGATTGCCTGACGATGCATCGATAAGTGGTGCGAAACTGCTCACAGATTTAATAAAAATCATTCATACAGCCAGTGTGGAATTTTCTTTGAAAAAAAAAGTCGAAGTCTGGCTGTGGTTCTTTTGAGGAGGTCTGACAGATTCAAATGGGCAGCCAAGGGACTGATACGAGATGGCAGACACACTTGCTCCCGCAATACTGAAGACACCAAATAGACAGGTATGACAGACCTGATGTTTATTGTTTTGAAAAAAGAAGAAAAAATTCCCACTGAATAGGAAGACTAAAGTAATGTGATACATCACATATTCCGAATGAGAAATTTCGTAAAAATGTAATGCAGAGAGCTTTTAAAGAAAAGAAATGGCACATTGGAATACTGACATTTTCAGCTTTAATAATTGTGAAAGATTGCACGAATGGAGTGAGTAATGAGTACAGTCTTAAATTTGTGTTTGTGCAAACTATCTTGTGTTTATTATCATAGATTTCTTCATAGGTCAATACTTAAAATGTAAAGTATGATTAGAATATTGCTGAACTGGTTTCTATAAAGTTAATTTTTTGATGCCTCAGATGTAAATGCTATACATTTGTTGTACAAATACTTTCCTTAAATTGTTATGATGTTTGCCAACAATTTTCAATTTTTGCTATTATACACTGAGGTGACAAAACTTATGGGATACTTCGTGACATCTTGTCGGACGTCCTTCTGCCCATTATAGTACAGTAGCTTGACATGCCATGGACTAAACAAGTGGTTGGAAGTCCCTAGCACAAATACTGAGCTTCTATAGCCATCCATAATTACGAAACTGTTGTCAGTGTAGGACTTTGTACGTGATTTTACCTATCAGTTACGTTCCATACATGTTTGATGGGATTGATGTCAGGTCATCCAGGTGGCCAAATCATTCACTCGAACTGTCCGGAATATTCTTAAAACTATGCAAGTACAGCTGTGGCACAGTGACATGGAGCATCGTTATCCACAAACATTCCATCGTTGCTTGGTAGCGTGACGTCCATAAACAGCTGCAGATGGTACCAGAACATCCAGAGGACTCAGTCCAGTCCACACCATCATGGAGCCACCACCAGCTTGCACAGTGCCGCGTTGACGACTTGGGTCCGTGGCTTCGTGAGGTCTGCACCACACTCGAACACTACCATCAGCCCTTACCAACTGAAACTAGGATTCATCTAACCAGAGCACGGTTTTATAGTCGCCTAGGCTCAAACACATATACGTCACGAGCCCAGGGAAGACTCAGCAGGCGATGTCGGCAGTTAACAAAGGGTCTCGCATCGGTTGTCTAGTGCCATAGCCCATTAACGCCAAATTTCGCCACACTCTCCGAACGAAAACGTTCGTCGAACATTCATCACTGATTTTTGCGGTTATTTCATGCAGTGGTGCTTGCAGTGTTGTTAGCACTGACAACTCCACACAAACGCCGCTGCTCTCAGTCATTAAGTGAAGGTCGTCGGCCACTGTATTCTTGGCACGCTCTTGACATTATGAATCTCGGAATATTAAGTTTCCAAATGGTTTCCGAACTGAAATGTCCCATGCATCTAGCTCAAACCACTATACTGAATTCAAAGTCTGTTAATTCCCGTCATCCGACCATGAGCATATCGGAAACCTTTTCACATTAATCACCTGAGTGCAAATGACAACTTGGCCAATGCAGTGCACTTTTATACTTTGTGTACACCATACTACTGCCACCTGTATATGTGCTTATCGCTGTCCCACGACTTTCGTCACCCTGTGTGTTATTTAATAAAGCTAATGGAAGTTTAAAATTTTTCATATCCATTAGACAAAGTCTGTTAGATATAATGAGATGTAAGCACAAAAATATATTCTTACAAAATGTATTCTGACAATTATTCTGTTTATTACTTTTCTGCACACGTATATTTTCATATTTTATAAGCACAAATGTCCTACAGAATGTATTGTAACAATCATTTTCTTGTTGCTTTATTACACACATAAATTTTCATATGGCACCTTGTTTTATCCCTTGTACACTTGCAGTATGTCTTACATAAATATGGCAGACCAGGTTGGATGTAATAAACTGTGCAACAAAACTTTCTAGTAGATGAATTTGTATAGTTTTGAAACATCAATCACATGTTTGCCAACAGTAAGAATTCCATTAGAATGTGCAGTTCGTAAGCATGAGCTCGGAAGATGGATCATAAACAAAGTCTAAACATAGCTGTTTTCATTGCTAATGAACTATTTATTTAAAAACCAGATACAAATTTTTCTATGTAGCTTATTGCTGGAAGTCGTGTCATTGATAGGAATAAAGTATATGAATTAAATAAAAAAATAATAAAATCTTTATAATCAATATTGTTCATCATGAACTAAAAGCCGATTTTATGTAAGCAAAGCTGTATTAAACAGGAAACAGAACCTCTGTATAAAATTGCAGATATGTTTGCGACAAGTTGATGAATATTTATTTAAGAACTGTAAAATCAACATTTAACGAAATACAGTGGTTGTTGTCATGTATGTATTTATAGATGGTGGCACCGCCAACGAGTGGATCCGTCAGATAGTCTACTGGTTGTCGTACGTGGGTCAGAATCTGCTTGTGCTCCACATCAGAATAACTTGTGTTTTTGTAATGTATTTTAAAAAC